>NC_027865.1:660642-990963 GCF_000187245.1 Ogataea parapolymorpha DL-1 | reverse complement strand
CAGTGCAAACCCACTGCCTCGTTATGAATATCTCAATTGCCACATGTCGTCACCAGATTGCAGCCTCAATCATTTCGAAAACAATAATGTGTTCGATTCGAAACCTTGTTTCTTGGATAGGAAATTTAAGCGATAGCCGCACTTAGCATTCCACACTTTTTCCCAGCGCCCAAAGATAAATTTGCTGAGCATTATTATTCAAGTTGCATATTGATTTTCGGCTAGATCCTCGAGAACGCCCCAATTATCATTATGAATTGCAGTTAGTAGCCCCGGAAGTCCTAATTTGTCTAAAAATTTTTTAGTCCGTTTCTTTAAATCCACGCAGCCACAGCCAATTGTGGCTTCAAGGCGAACTACTTATAGCCCGTTAGTGGCCCGTATTCATCTATGAGTTTTCTACCACGCCTTCGCCATGTGGAGGATGAAAAGGAATCTTTAGATTCCTCCTCTGAGCCTATCACGTACACCTACCGCGACGAAGCTAACCGTCCATGGTGGAAATTCTTTGATGAGTTCGAGTATCGTCAGTCCAGTGAAGAAGCTTCTCGCCGGAAGTGGTACAGATGGTTCCCAGAGGGGACTTCTGCCCAGGAAGTGAAGCTTCTGTGCAAGCTGGACATTCTAATTGCCTTCTACTCTTTTGTCGGCTACTGGATCAAGTACATTGACAGTTCCAATCTCAACAATGCCTATGTTTCGAACATGAAGGAGGACCTTGGTATGAAAGGCAATGATCTTATCAATACCCAGTTAATCTTCAACATAGGAAATATTTTACTGGAGCTTCCTTGGCTGTATTTGCTGCCTAGAGTGCCAATCAACTATGCACTATTTATTTCTGAGTTTGGGTGGGCAGCTTTCACTCTAGGAACATACAGAGTCAACAATGTGAGTTCTTTGCAGGCTATGCGCTTTTTTGTTGGAGCCTTTGAGGCTGCCTATTTCCCATGTATCCACTACACTCTTGCCAGTTGGTACAAACCTACCGAAGTGGGCAGAAGGGGTGCGCTTTTCTACGCAGGACAGTTTCTGGGAGTCCTTACATCCGGACTGCTTCAATCGGCTGCCTTCAGAAACCTTGATGGTCACCACAACCTTGCTGGATGGCGTTGGATGTTCATTATTGACGGGTGTATCTCTTTTGCTGTTGCCATTCTAGCTCTTTTTTCTCTCCCGGGCACACCTACCCACTGTTACTCAATCTTTTTGTCCGACGATGAGATTAAGCTAGCCCGTAAGCGCATGAAGGAAAACGGCACAGATCCAAGACAAGAGATCAGCAGTTTCTTTTCCAAGGAAAGCTGGTCCAAGGCACTTAAAAGCCCACACGTTTACATTTTGGGTATTGCAAACATGATGGGATTCAACACCAACAACACTTCTGCTGGAACTTTCACTTTGTGGCTCAAATCGCTTAATATTGACATTGGTAAAATCAATAACTGGTCAACAATTCCACCTGCACTTGGAATTCTGTACGTTTTCATCATATGTGGTGGTGCGGACCTTACTGGAAAGCGGTATCTCTTTATCATGTTTTCGTTCCTTATGACATTTATTGGCAATGTGATACTTGCGGTATGGGATGTGTCTTACGGTGCCAAATGGTTTGCGTTCTGTTTTGCATACTGGTCTTGGTCGCAATCGTCAGTGTTCAATCCGCTGGTGAGTGATCTTTTCCGCAGGGACAACAATGTCAGAGCCATTGCGTGGATGATAATCTATATTATGGGCTTGCAGTCTAGTGTGTGGATTAACAGGTTAATCTGGCCAACTGTTGACAGTCCAAGATTTGAAAAAGGTTTCACAACATGTGCTGTGTTCAGTATCGGTTTCATCTTTTTGCTATCCATTGACTACTTCTTTTACAAAAAGGAGGAGCGGGAGCACGCTATTGAAAATGGTATCTATATTTACAATAGCAAAACTGGTGAAATTCCAGAAGGGGCTGAAAATGATGTTCACGTGCACAGGGAGTCTATTTCCCCTAGTGAGAAGTGACGAAGGCCTACTAGGTTATAATTGAGGAAGATTCTATCGATCCAATAAAAGTTTTGTTTTTCTTATCTGAAAAAATTCAACGATGCGTATCTAACTAGTCACCTGTTGGAGAAGAATATTTTTCACTATCAAACAATCTAAAGTAAAAATATCATGTCATCCACGAACGATTCGACCACCAAGAGCAAGCGATAATAATTAGGGTTAAACTTCATGATCACCTGGGCCAAAGAGTCATTCATCATCATTGAAGATCCCGTAATGGACTACAGCATGAACTCAGGCCCGAATTCCGTGCTTTGGCGAAAGTAGACCATATTCACGTATATCGGCGTGACTATGAGTTGATTGTCGGTTATTATGAAGCACAACTTATCAGACAATAAGATCCTGCATGATGCATTGTCGGAGATACGCGGCTCCCGTACGGGGGGAATACGCGATTAAGAGCCGATACTAATACCTTTATAGAGATTTATACATCATCTAATTGTTGAACGTAATTCTTCCTTAATGACATCAGACTGCTTAGTACGTTTCGGTTTGATCCGTTACCCAAAAATCACTAAAAACATAAACTGGCAATATGGTTCGAAACAACTAGGATTTCTCAAAACACTAATTATTAGATCTTGTTCAAATGCAGAAGTGGACTCAAGACTCTCGAGGACTTCATTTCGCAAAACCCCGCGCTAGTTTCCTGTTTAGTTAGATGGTTACAATGTGGCGCACTTGCTACTGCCACACTCGCGCCACAGCTAGTCTCTATATTAATCTCCAGCATTATCGTCTATCATCATGTCGTCCTCCACCCCTATTGTGCAATTAGAGGAAATTGACCTCTCTTTATTTGATGAAGGCCCAGAGGTCCGCCAGGCCCTTGCTGAGCGTCTTGAAAAAGCCCTTACAGACCACGGTTTTTTCCAGCTTGTGAATCACGGGCTCGTGACCGATCATCTATCCTCAATTGGCCGTCAGGTCTTTGAAGAGCCAGATGAAGTGAAAGCTAAGCACATTGCCGGCCAGAATGATCTACCAGAAGAGAGCTATAAGCAATTGGGTGTTGTTAGAGGGAGCGGTTACAAGCCAAGAGGTTACTGGACTTACATAAATGACCAGAAGGATAGAGTTGAATTTTTCAACCTGCGCCACTTCGCACACCCAGAATATGTCAAGGCCGCCAGCTATCCTCCTTCCGTTGAGAAAAACTTGCCTGAGATCACCTCTTATTTTAATGAGCTTCATAACAACGTTTTACGCAAATTGCTCTCGTTGATTGACATCATTCTGGAGCTTCCTGACGGAACGCTTTACAACAACCACTTTAGGGTGGTCGAAAATAACATTAAGGAGTCTGCCACTGGTTACGGTAGATTCTTGTTATACCACGAGGCTGATGATTCGTATAATTCGAAGACAGGAAACACGCTGCTTCGAGGCCACACAGATGCTAGTGCACTAACATTCATCCTATCCGATCCTGTTCAGGCACTCCAGATCAGGCTCCCAGATACTGAAAACACTTGGGGATTTGTTAAGCACAAACAAGGCGCCCTAGTCGTGAACGTTGGAGACGCGCTTCAGTTTTGGACCGGTGATTACTTCAGATCCAGTGTCCACAGAGTTGCCTCGCCCCCTAACCACCAAAAGCGGTCCAGCACGATTTATTTCTGCACCCCAACTTCTGCGACATATTTGGACCCTGATTCCTTGAATTCTCCAAAACTTAAGCGTTTGGGAATTTATGCCGACAACAGTTTGCAGCGCATAACTCAAGGCGAGTGGGATATTGCAAAAGGCGCGTTTTTCAACAACACAAGCTCGAACCAAACAAAGGGTATCACAATTTTGGGCAGAAAGTCCCTTGGATCCCTTATTGGCGAAACTGTCGATGCCTAAAGCCTGAAGTATAATCGTACCAAACTAGGAGTATATATCAGGCTATAAAAGTTCTTTTATTCATCTACAAATAGCTGTAGGAAGTTTTGATCTCTAACCTGCTCGAACTCATTGTCCACACTATGGTCGGTGATCCACTTTGCTGACAGACCCCTATGCTCCACTCTTCTTTTCCACTCCTCATCAGTTTCGGCAGTGCCGATGTATTTGGCACCAATTTGTTGATCTATTTCAATTTGTTTTTCAACGCGCTTCAAAAATGGGGCTCTGGTCTCATTGAAAAGAAACAAAGCTTTTTTCAAATTATACTTGGTCTCCAACAAGGACCTGTACAAGGCCCAGACATCATCAAATCCCATATTTGCACCAGCCCCGTAAACACCGGAGGTTGGATGAGCAGCATCGCCGACAAACGCAATCCGGTCTCCAACAACCAGGTTCTCCAGCCAAGGTGCCCGTTCCAGCGGGAAAGCAATCGACTCCGGCATAACTTCAAGAATCTGACCGATAAGTGGATCCCAGTCTTTGAAGTGCTCAATCAAGCGCTTCTTACCCCAATCACCTGTGGTCTTGTTCCACCGCAGGTTGGCAGCAACTTCTGGTGGGTCTCTCAAGTGGGCTGCAACGTTGAACTTTCCAGGCGTTAGTCTAGTCATAAACATAGCAGATCCCTTGCCAATCCAGACTGTAACATCATCTGGCAATCCAGGAATATGTTCCACGATTTTATCGTCAAAAACATTCCTATATGCAACTGCTCCCTTGTAGACGATGGCATCATTGGTGAATTGGCGACGAATTTTTGAGTATATGCCATCAGCAGCAATCACCAGGTCAGCTTTTGTCACATTCCCATTTGCAAAATGGATGGCAACACCATCTTGTCTCACATTAACGCTTTTCACCTCTTGGCCGTACTTAATGGTTCCTTCGGGAACATGTTTCAAAATGAAGTCCAGCAAAAGAACTCTCTGTGCCTTGGCGTGGTTGTATTTGGGATACTTTGGTGACTTCGAGTGAGGCTCATTGAGGTATTCCCCAGTTTTCCAATGACGTCTAGTGATATGCCCGTTATTGGGGGTTCTATAAAGTATTTTTTCTAGCTCATCCAGATCGAAAACCTGTTCAAGAGTCACAAGGCCTCCCTCGGTAAGAGTGATGGCTGCTCCAACCTCACGAACCTTGTCGCTCTTTTCGTACGCAGTAACCGAAACATTTGGTAGCCTGGACAAGGTAACTGCAGCAAATGCTCCCACCAGTCCACCGCCAATAATTGCAATTTTAAGTGGTTTGACCTCTTCCTCGGCTGTCATGGCAATCGTTTCTCGGTGATTGAGATTTGGCAGTTTTTATGAGTATTGTCTGATTTATATATCCTAAATGTGGCACGACACAGAAATTCTTATCAATTGTGGCAAGAGAAACAAGCCGCACTGTGGCATCGAAATCCCGGGTACAGAGGCAATTTTTGAAGCACCTCGGCACGGCAAAATGTTGACGATACAAACAGATCTATAACTAAGTATGCTAGTACTAGTATAGGTTTGCCGGGTGGTGAGAAATTATAGAGTGGACTGCAGGCCAGAACAAAATTATCTTCGATACTTTGCACTCGTTATCTTTTTCATCAATTTGAGCACAATATTTTAACAGGGATGTATCAAACTCTGGGCTCAAAACGTTGAAGCTAAGATGCCGGAGGAGTATTGGCAAGTTCTGTCAGCCAAGAAGTTATGGTGGTGCGCTGACCGTGGTATAGGTTCTTGCTAGAACCCACAATTAGCATAAGTTTGTGGAATCAAGTGGTTACAACTTCATGATTTACACTGTACTTATTCTGCCAATACCGCAACCCAGATACATGGTTTTCCTGACGTTAAAAAATCGTAAGTTCAAGAGCAAAGAAAGTTCACTTTCTGTGGAGCCATCACTATCTTGCCGAAGATATACCCATTTTCCCCTTCGATACACTGGTCAATTGATGTCAATTACGTTTAAACTCCAGGATAACATAGATTTCCATATCTCAAAGAACAATCAAAAATCCTCTGAAAAAGAAAAGTGTGTCATATGGCCAAGGATCTACTTCAAGCACGATAAGCATGTTTTTGAGAACCATCAATGCTAATGTTGTGATGTGATAAATGGGTCTGCATTGCCGGAACCTTAAACGACTCTATTTTTGCCCTGTATCTTTCAGCTTGTTGAGATACTGCTGCCTCTTTTTGAACAATTTATAGAAACAATACGGCTATCACTGGGTATCAGATCAATTTCTCAGATTCGTATTCCCACTCGCTTGGATCGTTAAATGCATTCAAGCCTCTCATACAATCATAATGTTTCCCTATCTCCGTGTTAGTTTTCCCAAACAAGGAGAATCTTGGGGTGAGGTCACCAGTACACGAATCATGTCTATATTGGTGGTATCAAGTTTCAAGATTATGAAGTTGAAGATTTGTTAGCAAGAGTGACATGAGAGCTTATCCAAGGACACGACTATTTCCCATTGCAAATACGTTTCAGAAGTTGAAGGCTACATGAAATTCTCAGCCACGTACTCGGAAACTTCAGGCATAGGAGAAAATCATACAATTATCTGGTATCAACAACTAAACCCTTACAGCCTTGGAAAATTGAGATTTATTCTTCAAGACTAACTATTACATATACAAGCTTTAACCTTCTACAAATACTCAGAAAAAGAAGAACGTTTTAATTCAAAGATGCTCTAGCTTGTTTACGTCTCTCTAGATTTTGCTCAAAAATTTTGTCAAATTCCTCCTTGTCAACGTCCGGCGTCCACCGTGTCTCATACAATGGATGATCTGGAGGAAGGAATGTTTGTCCCTTGACCCCATACACGTTCTCCCGGAACGTGCCTCCAGGAACAGCATAGTCTTCCCAAAATAGACCTCTTCTTTGGAGTTCGGGAATTAGCAGCTCAACCAAGTCTTCAACAGATGCAGGAAGAACAGCAGAGTTAAAATTGAAGCCATCAAGGTCAAGCTCCTCAACCAACTTTTCGAGCTTATCGGCAACCTCTTCAGGAGTGCCAGTTAATGGTCCAACGCCAGGAGCCTTATTCAGAAGCGCATTCTTGGTTGGTCTTTTTGCTTTTTTGAAGTAGACTTCAGCAGTGGTTTTAACACCATTGACGTTTTTAGTGTCAATCTCCTCTTCGCTATCATATTCGTTCAAGTCAATACCAGTCACACCTCCAAAGTTCACTGCATTCCGATCTGGCACCTCATACTTTTTGTAAGATGCCTCTTTTTCAACAGCTTCCTCATGAGTGCGGCCCAGTATCACTCTAGCAGAGTAAATCACCTTGATGTTTTTGGGGTCTCGACCAAATTTCTCCTTTGCAATTGTTCTGATGTACTTGATCTTCGGAGCCAGCTCTTCAGTCCCACCCAAGACGTACACAAACTCTGCAAACTCGGCAGCCAGCTCCTGGCCCTTTTTTGATGTTCCTGCTTGAATCAAGAGCGGGATCCTTTGAACTGAGGGCTGTGTGATAGCTGGTCCGGCAACTTTGAAGTACTTTCCATTATGGTTGATCTCGCGAACTCTATCTGGATCAATGAACACACCGGTTTCCGTGTCGCGAATCAGAGCGTCATCTCTCCAAGTAGATAAGAGAAGGCCAGTCACGACATCGACGTACTCAGTTGCCCTATTATACCGTTCGTCATGCTCAGGAAATGGTTCTCCATTTAGAAGCTGGGTGCCGATACTGTTGAGATAAGATGTAACAACATTCCATCCCACTCTACCTTTGGTGAAATGATCAAGAGTTGCAAGCCTTCTAGCAAACAGGTATGGGTGTTCACTGACAGTGCTGAAAGTGACTCCAAAAGATATGTTTTTTGTTTCCCTTGCAGCAGTGATAATTGCATGGCTTGGATCAGCCTTTGGAACATTCAGTCCGGTCTTCACTGCGTCCCTATAGTTGTTCGGGCCCTTGTAGACATCAAATAGGGTTAAGTGGTCTGCAATGAACAGGGCATAGATTTTGCCCTTCTCCAATAGCTTTGCTATTTCCACCCAGGCATCCAAATCGGAAGCAAACCTATACGAAGTATCTCCCGGATAACGCCACTCAGTGGTTCCTCCAGTGATAAAAGCAGTGATAATAAGTGACTTAGTCATTTAGACAAACGATGATAGTCTGTGTGCCAGAGTTGTAGTGCTTTATACCGAAAGCCGGTGGAATCCACACTTTTTGCTTTTTGCAACCATTTTTGAGCCTCACTCTAAAAGCTACATTTCCCGCTTTTATTTGTTACCAAAATAGTACAACGACGCAGGTACGGTACACCACCACAGCCCAAGCTACTTGGCTTTCTCCGCTAAAACGCAAAATCTCACATATCCTGCATCATTGAGCCACAGCCCTGCTATGCATGTGCAAAACTATGTCCGACTGCTACTCCACACTTACGGAGCTGCACGTACACTGTTCACCTTGCTACCAAATTTATATATAAGAGCATCATGTTTTAGCAGAGTGTGCAATCAGAACCCACATATCTTAACATGTCTCCCCCAAATAAAGTCGAGGAGGTTACTGAAATTGTCGAAGAGGTGCCTAATGATCACGAAGGAAATTGGTTCACTAAATTATTCCGCACAGGAGTTTTGAGAAGCAGCGAGGAGACCAAGTTTGTTAGAAAGCTGGACTTGTATCTGCTTACTTGGGGCTGCATAGCGTATCTGATCAAATCTATTGATCAGAGCAACTACTCTAATGCGTACGTTAGTGGAATGAAAGAGGATCTCAATATTGTTGGAAAAGAGTATAACTGGATTAGCACCTATTTTAATATTGGCTACGCTGTCGGGCTAATACCCTCTCAGGTGTCAATGACAAGGATAAGCACACCTTACTGGTTAAGCTCATGTGAGTTTATCTGGGGTATCCTGACACTGTCGTGTGCTTTTGTCAAGTCGGTTCATGTTCTATTTCCACTCCGGTTCCTAATCGGGCTTTTCGAAAGCAGTGCGTGGCCGGGAATGATGACCATCTTTTACAACTACTATACAAAAAAAGAGCTAGCTACACGTGCTGCACTGTTTACTGGCTCATACTATGCTGGAAGTATGTTCACGGGATTCATGCAGGCTGCTATCTATAAAACTTTGAACGGGCACGGAGGTCTTGCAGGATGGAAATGGCTATTTGTGATTAATGGTCTGATGACAGTTGCCATTGCCTCAGTTGGATTCTATATTGTTCCTGATTCTCCCCAAAATGGTGGTGCCAAATGGATGACTGCAGATGATCTTGCTATCGCAAACCAGAGAATGTTCAACATTGGACGAGAAACTAAACGGCAATTAAACGTGAAGAAAGTGCTGAAAATTCCTTTGGATTACCGTGTCTGGCTGTTCCTTCTGGCATACGTGCCGGCGGTTTGGACCACCTCTGTTGCGTATTTCAATTTGTGGCTTAAAAGTCTAAAAACCGACGATGGAAGCTTGCGCTATTCCGTCGAACAACTCAACTTGATTCCTATTGCTGGCTCTGCTGTTCAACTAGTCACCATCGTCACCCTTTCGAAGCTGGCTGATTTTGCAAATGCTCGATTCATTGTGCTTGTGGCCGAAAACATCACCCAGCTTGTGGGCACCATCATCCTGGCTACGCGTCCAAAAAGCATCGGTGTCAATTACTTTGGCTATTTTCTTCTTTATGCTCAAGGAGCAAATACTCCAATTCTCATATCCTTCTTGCCTGAGATTTGGGCAACGGCTCCTGACCTAAGAGCCATAATAACAGGTGTCACGGTTGTCATGGTTTATGCCAACAATGCCTGGTTACCATTGTTTTTGTACCCTGCGAATGAAGCTCCTGAATACAAGTATGGTTACAAGGTTACATGCGGACTGACTGGAGCTTCATCTGTGGGAATAGTTTTGTTTTACTTCTTGGCTTACAAAAGAAGCATCAGAAAAATGGAGTCAAAATTCGATTCGGAAGAGACTCTACCGGCCAATAGTTCTACAGGAAGCTCTAGATGAGCTATTCTAGTGACTACTGCAGCGTCCTATTATTATTCTATTGGAGATTTTGAAAATAGATCGTCAACTCTGTTCGTCTAATGACACTCATAGTATTTACGGGAGCGTGGACATGTTAACTTTAGTCCGAGTAGGAGGCAGTCAATTCTCCAAGCATTTGATTAATACCTAGAGTCAATACTTTTAAGATTCTCGATTGGAATACGTAGATGGTGGAGTTGCCAAAAAAGGTAATAAGATCGACCTAGTTGCGCAATCTCCATAGCTGATTAGCTCACTTGAATAAAATTTTATATAAGCATGGTGGCATCAAACGAAGATTAACTGAAAACTAATGACGGACGTCACGAAACCATTAGAGATCGCCATTGTCGGAGGTGGAATCGTTGGAGCATTTGCAGCTGCAACCCTCTCGAGGCTCCCCAACTCAAGAGTCACGCTGTATGAAAAGTCAGAGGGGCCGCGAGAAGCAGGTGCCTGGATCGCACTTACTGAAGCTGCTCTTCTCACTCTCTCACGAATTGCCAATATCGAAGAGGTGCAAGAGTTTGTTTATAGAGGTAAGCCAGCGCCGCTTGCAAGACGTCATTGGAAGACCGGCGAGGTCTTAAAGTACGACACGTCCTCATTTCCGAGACCAGACAATTTCGTGCAAGCGAGAACGCATAGAGTGCCGCTTCATAACTTTGTTTTGAAGCATGTCCCCGAAGGCGTAATAAAGTATAATCATGCTGCCGTCAAGGTTGATGTGGATAGCTCTGGAGCAATTCTACACTTTGAGAATCAAGATCCTGTCCGTGCCGATCTAGTTGTTGCAGCTGACGGTATTTATTCCAGGATCCGAAGACAGTTTCGTGTGAACGAAAAGTTGGAATACAAAGGGATAGTTGCCTATAGATATGTCTTTGATGAAAAGCTACTCAAAGACGTTGACGGAGTGTTGGACGATACCTCAGCATGGATGGGAAGAGATGGTACCTGGGTTTTCCTTGGAAAAGTTGGTCTTGGAAAATACGGATTTGTGGCTTTAATTCCTGAACCTCCAAATGTTGCATCGGATCTGACATGGAATAGAAGTGCTGGTCAATGGGGAATATCACATCTGCTAGAGTTCTTCCAGGAATGGGACCCATTAATCACCAAGATCATCAAAGTTCTTCCTGACATTCTGGCTTTTCCTTTGGAAAGAGCACCATGGCTCCAAGATTTGATCATTGGGGACAGGATAGCTTTTGCTGGAGATGCAGCTCACCCAACTTCAGGTGTATACGCTGTGGGATCGTCCATGGGATTTGACGATATATGGGCGCTATACCGGGCTCTTTCTGAGACGTCCACAAAATCCACTAATGGCGATCCGGACGAACAAACGAAGTACAATCTGCCCTTATCCTTATTTTTATTCAATGAGACTAGAAAACATTTCCTCCAGAGGGTCGAGCGTCAAACCTTCATTGACGGCGAAGTCAAGAAAAAGTATCTTAACCTTGCCAAAGATGATTCAGACTGGCAACGGCGACTTCTTAACACTCTGGGAGGCTTAGATTGGGTGAAAGAGCATAACGTAGAGCTAGAGTATCAAAAGGTTAGAGACGAGCACTTCCTCAAAATATATACATGAATAGCAACTAGCTGACTTTTATTGAAGGTTAAAATACGGTGTCGGTCGTGTCTTTCATTATGCTAAGGCTCAGTCACATTGAGCTCTCCATACAAATCTATAAACTTCTCTATAACGTAGCATACTTTCTGTACTCATCAGGAATTTTGTCCCAATGATCTTGCTCAATGAGCCACTGCTTGGAGAACACCTTCTTGGCATAGATGTCCACTGCATCTGGAATGATTGTAACAACATTGGAGCCTGGAGGAAGAGATTTAGCAACCTTAATGGCGGCGGCAACGTTGACTCCAGCGCTGGCACCCACACGCAAATCTTCCTCCTCAATCAGACGGTAGATAGTATTCAGAGCTTCAATATCCGAGATTTGCAAAGAATCGTTAGCCAGGGTAAGCACATCTCTAATGTTATCAATCAATCCCAATTTTCCAATACCTTCAACAAATGACTCACCTTCGGCATCAAAAGATTCACCATTGGTTTGGATATAGTGGTGCAAACCTGAGCCCTGCTTGTCGGCAATAATAGCTTTTACTCTTCCGTCAGACACTTTCTTCAAATATTTGGAAACCCCAGAAAACGTTCCCCCTGTTCCGGCACCAGACACAAAAGCATCAACGGATCCTTCAAGCTGCTCCCAAATTTCAGGTCCCGTCGTCTCGAAATGTGCCTGTTGATTGACCAGATTATTCATTTGATTCACATGGATCGTATTATCGTGTTCCTTCGCATATATAGCTGCCAGACTGTTCATGTGCTTTGGATGGTTATCAGGATAGTTTTCAGCCTTGAAAACTACCGCTCCCAATCCGGTCAGCTTGTCTATTTTGGCTTGAATAAGGGTTTCAGGAACAAATAAAACTAATCTGTAGCCAGCTAATCTACTGAGCACAGCCAGCGATATACCAGTGTTGCCTGCGGTAGCCTCCACCAGAGTCCCTCCTGGTTTCAACCCTCTTTCAATTGAATCTTGCAATAATTTCACAGCTGCACGGTCTTTGACCGAGCCTGTCGGGTTATGATATTCCAACTTGACAAAAATATTTCTGCCGATCGAGCTGGAAATGCTTTTGAGTAATACCAATGGTGTTTTGCCGACTTTCGCGAAGAACTCTGGGCTGGTAGTAGGGAAGCTCATATTACTAATCAATTTGCACTAAATTCGTCCAAAACGAATTCTTATAAATTGTATTGTGGCGTGCAACTTTATTTGGTCAGCATCTCCTGATAATAGGACTGTGCTCCGAATTTGCTGTGGCTAGCATTGCGTCGAATGGATTGTCGGGCAATTGCGCAGATCACTGGCTGAAAACTCCGACACATATGCATTGCCTATAAGGAGTTTGGGACCTTCGAACGAGGAGTACAGGGTCAAGCCACTATCTACTCTACTATTGTAGTTTATAAGTTTCAGCCGGCTAGTGGCCTTGAGAGTAAAGGCTAAGAAAGCCAAGAACTGCTTCATTGTTAGGTAATATCATACCAAGACCTAACTCGACATCTTCTCAAATCTAGTTTTCGGTCAAGATCCCCGCGTAGATATGTTTGTGTGATTTAGTCATACAAGCGTAATATTTCGCTATGTCTGACTTTGAATCGCAACCGCATGTGCTTCTCCAACTGTTCCTTATTGTGGCCTAGATGCAAACATATGCAAGTTACTCAGCTAGATAAGACCTGGTCCGTATATATTGTGCC
Source organism: Ogataea parapolymorpha DL-1 (assembly GCF_000187245.1). Lineage (NCBI taxonomy): Eukaryota > Fungi > Ascomycota > Pichiomycetes > Pichiales > Pichiaceae > Ogataea > Ogataea parapolymorpha. Next base: position 977,714 of record NC_027865.1, on the reverse strand, counting down.
GAGATGGATGAAGCTCCGCTTTGGTAGGAAACGTGGCATTGATGAGCTTGTTAGTTGATAGACGGACCAAAGACACCTTTGCTTTGGGGAAACCTATAAGTAGCAGTAAGCAGCATCAGACTGCGGTTGCGATTGTTGGATATGATGAGCCACTAACGGTACTCACTGAGTACCCAAAACCCAGAATAACGCATCCACATGAGCTTATCATCAAGAACAAGTCTATCGGAATTAATCCTGTTGACTGGAAGTGCCACCAATTCAGGTTTGGGATTTATCATTTTCCCTGGATTAACGGCAGAGAAAGCAGTGGTATAGTTGAAGATGCTGGGGAAGAGGTCAGAGAGTTTGAAAAAGGTTCAAAGGTGTTCATTGTCAGTACAATGTATCGTGATAATAGAACCAGTACATTTCAGGAGTATGTTGCAATGGACTCGCGTCTTGTTTGGAAACTTCCAGAGAGTATAGGATTCAGCCAAGGTGCTGGTATAGGGGTGGGACTGGTAACTGCCACGGTGATTTTATTGGACTCTTTTAGACTTAGTTTGGCTGAGAACTCTCAGCATGGAAAAACGCTGCTTATATGGGGCGGAGCGACTGTCGTGGGTTTATATCTGACTCAGCTTGCGAAATATCTTGGATTTAAAGTGATTGGTATTGCGAGTCTGCAAAATCAAGCCTATTTGCAAGAGCTGGGAGCTCATACAGTGATAGATAGAAACTTGCCAGTTGGGCAAATTATTGACAAAGTTTCGAAAGCGACTACTCATGTGGACTTTGGGGTTGATTGTGCTTCAAGGGAAAGCACCGAAAAGCTCGTTCAAATATTATCAGAAGTCAACGGCAAGAGCTTAAAAGCTAAGTATGCTTCCATTGTTTCATCTCACGAACCGGCATCAGATCTGGTTGAAAAACGAGAAGTGAGAATAAAAAGATTCCATGAGGACATTGAATTTGGCCATCAGATTGTGAGAGAGACATCAAAACTTTTTGAAAACGGTAAAATCAAGGCCGTCAGGACTAAGGTGTTCAGAGGTGGTATATGGTCAGTTATTGATGCTCTCAATCTTTTGAAAAGCAAGGGTGCCCAAGCAGAGCGTTATATTGTCGAGCTGGACAACTGAACCAAATTCAAAATTTATTAGGTTGTTTTATTTAGTTACCAAATTCAGAAATAGTTAAGATAAGCTTGAGATCTTGTAATTAATTTTCAGATTGTTTTAAATTTTGAGTGGAGTACTATAGGCCTATGCAAAAAGTTCAGTAAAGTCCGATGGTCTATATGGCTTTCTGCGGTCAGTGCTTGGTTCCCAGAAACTTGCCAAGATTTTACGATCTCCTGCAGTATAAGGGTTCCGTCCATGATAAACAGCAAAGTTGTCTAGGAACAATAAATCACCGTCTTCAAAACGATGCGAATACTCCAACTTCACTGATTGCTCAAAAAGATAATCTAGATAATTCTCAGGAATTGGGTCGCCATTTCCGTACCTAAGAGGTGGCAAGGTAGCCTTTTCTCCCCTGAGTTTGGCTTGATAATAGCCAGAGTAGTAGGTCGGTAAACTGCTGAAAATAATAGGAAGCCCAGTGTGAGGATGTATATTCACAATGCTTGTTTGCTGGTGTACAATTAAGTCATGATTATCATCAAACTCAACGTTTTTACTCACTTTTTCATGTGCGAGCTTGATAGCCTTGACTTTCATGGACTCCAAATTTTTGGTCTTCAAGTCTTCATCGGTAATGTATCTGCCAAACGCTCCTTTGTCTGTCCAAGAAATTTTGAATTTTGAGTCTGTAGAAACTTCGTAGCTGAACTTTTGATAAACATGGTTACCATTTTTTTCATAGAGATCCTTGATAAATTCTGGATATTTTGAGTTTACTACATCAAACAATTCAGTAGCATGTGTTGTCGTTGATTCACCACCGCCCAGAACTGAAGCTTGTTGAGCAAAAAATGTGAGAATGTGTGGGTACTCTAAATATCTGGAAAACTCCTGATGTGCATGTAACTTGTTAACATTTTTGCCCAGCTCATCATCGTTTCCGACGGAGCTGACTGCATTGTCAATCTTTTGTCTTGTTGCCAGCAAACCCACTTGATCAAACTCCTGGTAATTCGATGAATGGAAAAAGCGATTGACAATTTGTGAATAATGCTCGGGGTTGGTGGATTTCAAGTTTTGAATGATGACAAGTCCGTGATCTTTCACAAGGTCCAGTAAAACCCCTTTTTGCGACAGCTCCTCAAAGAAGTCATTAACAGCTTCCTGGTAACTACTGCTTCCTTCGACCACTAAGTCAAATGCTATCGGATACTCTTTTCCTCTTACTATCCTCCCCTTAGCAAGTGGCTTTTTTACTAGTGAGACACGAGCTCCATTGAATACTCCACTGATTTGTGGCAACCAAGTATCAGTGAGGGTCATTGATACTAAACTTTCCACTCTATATGATTCAACGCTGTATTTAAATGAGAAGTACCCCTGTGGCTTTCAGTTTACGGTCAGTCCTAATCGGTTATTTCCGGTGGCCACAGTTTTTCTGCGATGCAAAAAAATACGTTGAGTTCAAACGGTTTTAGGAGCCTTTATACGCGAAATGACCGATAAAAGTTCAAAGATCCACCTCAGATGGGGTATAGTGGGATTGGGGCAGTTCGCCGCAAAATGGGCGAACGATGTTTTCTCCAACTACCGAAAGGACTCTGTTCATGGGCAGCACGTGACACATGAATTAAGAGCTGTTGTTTCCACCAGTTCACTATCCAAAGCTCAGCAATTTGTCAGCCTACTAAACGGTACAGACAAACAGCCAGTACTCTACGACTCTTATCAAAAGTTTCTAGAGGATGACGAGATTGACATCGTGTATATTGCTGCTCCAAATGCGTTCCACTATAAATTGGCTAAACAAGCTCTAGAAGCTGGAAAACACATCTTAGTGGAGAAAACATTTACCATAAATTATCAGCAGGCACTCCGACTACAAGAGATTTCCGCAAGAAAGAACCTCTTAGTTGTCCATGGCGTTTGGACAAGGTTCCTTCCTACTACAAAAAAACTGGTGGAGGTGGTGGAAAACGGAAAGGTGGGAAACGTACGTCGTGTTCACGCAGATCTTAGTCACAACTGTTCATATGACAGCAACAGCCGGCTCTTCAATCCAGAACTAGGAGCGGGAGTTCTGTTGGATAACCTGATATACTCGATCACGTGGACGGATCTGCTTTTGTTATCAAAGACGGCCACAAGTCCAAAAATTTACTCTTGGTCTATCAAATCCAAAGAAGTACCAGAAATTGATGTTTCCACATCAATCACTTTGTTGTTTGACGACTCACTTGCATCGGGAACGGCAACTGGGTCGTTCCTTATCGAGTCGCCAAGAGAAAGTGTACTGATTGAAGGCGATAAAGGGTACATTAAGGCTGGGCGTACATCAAGACCATCATATGCAACTTTTATTTCTAGTGACGGCCAGGAAGAGCAGCTTGAGTTGCCCGTTATTGAGGGAATAGGGTATTATTACGAGGCTAATGCTGCTGCCATTGCCATTGGGAATAAGCAGAATGATCTGACAGAGTATCCATTGAAAGACACCATCAGAATCCTACAGATATTTGATCAATGCAGATTGGACAACGGGATTGCATTTCCAGAGTCAGTGGAAGATCTATGAGAGCTTATTCTTTATTTAATCATAAAACACTATAACCCTCAAAACTAACCTCACTGTAAAGTTTGGAATCCGGATCAAAATATGGCCTTTCGGCTTGTGCAATGACCCTAGTACCATGTCTGGTTTTTGGATAGTAATCAAAGATACCGGTATGGAAATGAGAACGGTTATCCCAAATCGCAATGTCATTTTCAGTCCATTGCACACGACACTGGTATTGCAAAGATCTCCGTATATGGTCAAACAAGTACTGAAGAATGGTGTTGCTCAAGCGCTCTTCAAGACCCACAATTTTGGTGGTGAAGTTCTCAGCAACATATAGGGATTTCAGGCCGGTAGTGGGGTTGGTTCTCACCAAAGGGTGAACGGTTGCAATAGGAGGTCTCCTCGTTTTGTAGCCTGATTCTGCGGCAATAGCCGCTTGTCCAAATCCACTACTCTCAGCAGAAAGAGTTTCAAGAAAAGCGCGAAATTTGGGATCCAAGGACTCATAGATCAAATAGCCATTAGCAAAAAGGGTATCCCCTCCGATAAGCTCACCATTTTCTGAGCGCGGCAAAACATCAAATCTCAGTGTGGAAATTCCAGCACTATTTATCTCATAGGGGACATCTGAGTGCCAAACTTGAGATCTCAGACCCCCGGTTGATGTTTCATCTTTGTAGACTGGATGCACCCAAGGAAGGTCAGGAATAATTCCGCTTTGATGGTGGATGTGGGGTTCGCCAAAGTATGAGGTAAATTGAATCTGTTTTCTGATGTCGAGGTCATCTTGGTTCCTGACAACGACGACACCTCGCTCAGAAGCTAATCGTGCGAGCTCGTTTTTTTGCTCGTCAGTAAGCTCCGTAAGCTTGATTCCAACCAGCTCTGTTCCACAGTAAGGAGTGAGATGCCGGACTTTTGTAGCTGCTTCGAAAAGCGACTTTTTCTTAGGATCCGATAAGGAACCACGATCGATATAATCTGTTCTCTCTTTGTAAGGTTCCATTTCCCATTGAGTATAGTTGGGATATTGGACACCCTGTTCCTTAGCATACAAGTACGGAGAGACATTATCCGGTGTCCGATAATTTGGGAAAAGGTTTTGCAAGCCTTCTGGAATGGAGAAGTCAAAAGAGGTGGGGTTTTCAGAGCGTAATCTGAGCGTTCCGCTTGCAGTAGCAGATTTTGCAATCTCTTCGTTCGTTTTGGTACTCATTCCTAACGAACTTGAAAACTCCCGATCCCCCAACATTTATGTCCGGACGCTCTATCAGATACGAGTGCATATGCATGCATGTATCACTTAGAATTGCGCGAACCATGCCTGTTTTTAGTCGTGGCAAGAAATCTGCTGTAATGTGCAAAGCAATAATTTTGTAATGTAAGTCAGCTGACGGCACGTGATCAGATATCATTTTCCTTTTTTATTTGGCTATCTCGGATATAAACATATTTAGTGCTCAAATAAGTAATCCAGTCTTTTGTTTCCGGCATTTCTATGAGTAGCCAAGTACTCCTCCTTTTCCAATTTAGACATTTTATTCCACCTCGATCTTTTGTAATTATTTCTGCTGATGTAGTAGAACTTGGTCAGCACGAAAAGCGAAATGTTCAGACAACATAATCCAATGATCACCTGGTTTCCCCTATGATACTTCGGAGCATCGTCGCTGCGGTAAATGTAGCTCCCAGCTATTCCTGCTAGCTGGATTCCAATGTTTGACATCGGTGCAGAAATTGCTCTTGTTCTCACCGAATATGACAAACGCGAACACCAAGACACGATGATTGCCTGAGCAGACGGATTTCCAATTGCAAAAAACATAATTGCGTACTGAGCCCACGGACTCAAAGTATCAGCATGAACATACTCCACAACCACCACTATCAAAATCCAAACTTGTTGCAACGAACAGACGAGAGATCTCTCGTCAAGCACTTCAGACAGTACCGTAATCAAAACGATTGTGATACTGGTCATCAACTCAATGGGAATGTTCAGATAGATAATTGGATCCTTTCCAAAACCAAGGGCTTTAAGATTGATGTTCAGGTATGCCTTAATAGGATTTTGGGGAATCTGGAACACGAACGACAAAATCAAAACAGGCCACAAATCGAAGTCTGACAGACTTCTCAGGAACTGTTTGAAAGTGATTGCTTCCCTATTGTGCATACCCGATTTAGACGGATCGTCTCTAAGTAATCTATTTGTAATGATCTTCTCCTCAGTTCTTGTGAAAATGCCCTTAGGATTAAATTTAGTTTTTGTTTGAGTAGGGCCCGGAACCATAAAGAAAAACGAGGCAAGACCTAACACTAGTGTGATCAAGCCATCAAAAAGGAAAAGCCATCTCCATCCCTCTTGACCATTGAGATTGATTTTCAAGAACCCAATTGAAAGCAAGTTACTGATAATACCAGAGGCAGCGTCAGTTAACCAAAACAGCGATAACCGTAATCCCATCTGATCACGTGTGTAGAAGTACGAGAGATACTGCACAGCATCTGCAATAAATCCACCTTGAGCAATACCTAGCAGAAATCGAGTTGCCAGGTACGATTTTGTCCCACTTATGAAAAATTGGAACAGGGCAACCAGGCTCCAAGCCGTCACCTGAATTGGAATCCACCAGTCAGGTCCAAAACGTTTTCCAATCAACTGAGAAGGAATCTCAGAGATAATAAATCCAACAGATCTCAAAGTATTGCCATTATTGTAGTCATCCGTGGAAAGGTTGAGATCTTTAAGAAGTCCTCCAGCAACAGCAGAGCTCAAGTTTCCTCGGTCCAGATTGAGAGCGAAAAATAGTAGACAGACCATAGTCAGAATGCGAAGATCAATCTTCCTGGTAAGCTTACGCTCCTGATCATACGTCCACCTGAAATAGGGATCAAAGCTATTGTAGTTCTCGTAAGTTGGAGGAGGGTAGTATTGTCTAGCCACCTCAAAGTCAGGGTCCTCAAAATACGACTTTCTGGTGGCGATCAGGTGGCCATCGTTTTTTCTTTTAAACACTTTTGCAAGGTTTTTTAGCTTAGGGAGTAACTGATCAGTCACGATCGGCACATCAGCAAGTTCGTCAATATCTGTTGGCCTATACTCGATAACTTCGATACTTTCTGTTGAGTCGTTCTGACTAGGGTGGAGCTGTACCTCCTCGACGACAACACCTTTCCGTTCTTCAGTGTCGGACTTCATTATTTCCCTTTAAACGCAGTCATTGTCCACCTTTTTATATAAGCGAATGCTGCAAACTTGGTCTCCATTCACCGAGAGCCTCCTTTTGCGCCATAATTAATTTTCGACAAAAAAATGGTAGCCACAAATGATTTCAGCTGATCAAGCCTGCATGAGGAGAGAATTCTCTTCCATATACGTAATACGCCACAAAATCCAAGCGTCGTCTACCGGCGCCGAGATTTGTAAGCTGCAGTATCTTATCGGAAAACAATCTTGAGCGCGGGGAATACTTTGGCTAAACATTATTCTTGTCTTGACTCAAATATTCTTTTTTTCGGAAGCCATGATTTTCTTGCACATTTCATTTGGTATAGTTTTCCAATTTCTACTATCTTAGCTTCTGGTACTATAAAGTACTTTTCTTTGTACAAAGCGTTTTGTTTAGCTGCAATGGATTGTCTAGCTTGAACACAGTCAAAGCGTTTTCGCTTCTTAATTGAAATAGGATTTTGGTTTTGTCAAAGCATATCTTCAAAAACGATTTCCAATCGAACAAAATCTCAGATCCTAGAAACTGCACACAATAGGTGACTGGAAATTGCTCAGTGATGGACGTCTGAAACATTTGAGACGTAGGTTTCCACTACGAAACCTAGCGCAGGTTGGATGTTCCGCAGACGTTATCCGCATGGGGTATCAAAAGATGAATATGCTTTCATCATAGACTGGTGAAGGGGAGTAAAATCTCTAATATTGCATGTCCTCAAGTTTCAGTACACACCAGATGACCTGTAAACATAGAACGAGCTGGGACCTCTAAGCATATAATGCCAAAGCATATTATCACCTCATAAAATATGAAATATATGCAGAATTTTTTATGTGGCTACACTTTGAAACTCTATGGTCTTCAGTCTATACTAGAATATCTCTTTGTCCTCAAATATTTGCATATATAGAGTCAGGACTGACGAAAAACGCGAAGTTCAAAATAAAAGTTATTGCACCTTATCGAGGTGCATGAATTTTGGCCGGTTTGAGGCCGGAAATCGAAATGAGAAATAAACCTCGGAGAACGCAAAATGGCTGAGAAACATTGCCCAAGTGGCCAATCCAGTCTTTTCTGAGCCTCTATGACTACGTCGGAAGTATATAAACATCCTCCGTAGTTGTGATTTTTCAAAACTGTACCTCAGAATGACCACCACTATTGAAACAACAAACAATTCCTCACGCTCTGTTTCACTTCAGCTCCAAACTTCTGAGCATTCGACCGCCATTGCTATGGGGGACTTTGAATATCCGTATCGGGTACCAGAGATCAAAGATCCTCACATCAAGAGAGACTGGTTGTTGAACCAGATGGCTGGCGCCTTCAGGATATTCGCGAGAAAAGGCTTCAACGAAGGCCCTGCAGGTCATATATCCGTTAGAGATCCAATTGAGCCAAGAACGTTTTGGATAAATCCCCTTGGAGTTCATTTCTCTCTTCTGACTGCTGAAGACATGGTAAGAGTTGACGAGCACGGTAATTATGTTGGCGGAAACAAAGCTCCAATCAATCTTGCTGGCTTCAAGATTCACTCTGCTGTTCACAAGGCGCGGCCAGATTTAAACGTTGCATGCCATGTTCATTCTGTCTGGGGAAAAGCGTTTTCTGCACTGGGACGCAGACTCGACATGCTGAATCAAGACGCATGTATTTTCTATAACAACCACGATGTCTATCGGAACTTTGGCGGGGTGGCAGTGGAAACGGAAGAGGGAGAAAACATTGCCAAGGCTTTCGGGCCTACCAATAGAGCTCTGATCTTACAAAATCATGGACTCATCACAGCCGGGTCCATTGTTGGTGAAGCCTGTTATTTGCTGTGCTTGATGGACAAAATATGTGAGACCCAGATCAAGACAGACTCGGTCTACGCCTCGGGACTGTATGACAGAATTGTCATCCCCGATAAAGAGGCATCCTTCACCTACAGTATAACAGCCACCTCTGCGAACCTTTATGCGTCTTTTTGTAGCGATTACGAACTTGAGGTTCGGCTGTCTGCGGGAGCTCTAAAATCCATGACTTCTTATCATGAATAGATTATATAATCCAAAAACAGTTTTAAGAATATTTCAACGTTATCTCAATTACTGAGACTTCATGGCCAATCCCAGGAGACAAGGCTGTTTTTGCTGTAAGTCCCAATAGTTGACCTACTAATTTTGTAGGCCGCAAACGCAAGATTAAGTGCGACCTTTCAAAGCCTACCTGCAGCAATTGCTTGCGGTCGTCTTATGAGTGCGTCTACGGGGTACAGGCTATCCCAAAAGATTTCAAGCTTCGCAAATTGGCCAAAAAACCAATTCGGTTTGTGGACCCCAATTCCATCAATTTTCGCAAGCCCGTCATATTACTCACCGAGCCCGCTACCCTAGAGCTCGAATCAACCAAGGAAGCCAGGGAAGATGCATTGTATAGAAAATATCTTGAAACTTTGGGGTGGCATCTCGGTGGATGGTCCTCATGGATGTTAGGGGTCGATTTCTCCGCTAATGATGCACTTTTATACGATGCCTTTGTAAAAGGGTTCATGGTTGCCATATCGCCCCAACTGGCTCACGAGAGCTTGCAGCCTTCATCGGTCGTTATTCCTCGCGGCCTTCACAATCCGACCTTGAGACACGTTTTCTATGCCTGTGGTGCCACATACCTGTCGTGGAAGCGGCCTGAATACCGTGAGTTTGCTGAGCAGAAATTCCTGCAGTGTATGAAAGAAATGCAATGGTTTTTAAACCAGAATTCTTTGGTCGGTAACGAGGACTGGCTGCTTATTTGCATGGTCACTTTATGTCTTCGCGAGAAGTATCAATGTGAAAACACAGCCAGAAACGCTTTTTTCCTGATAGCCTCTTTGCAAATCATAGAATGCTGGCTGCTCAACAAGAGTTTGCCTTTTGAGTCTTTTAATCAATTACTGGACGCTTTGGTCCTCAACAAGACAAATTTCAAAATGCTTCCCATGGTTAGAACAGATCCTGAAATCAACGATGCTACTTACTGGACAGACGAGCTTTCATATATGCTTCGCGAAGGTGATGTCACTAATCTAGAAAGGACTATCCTGGAGAGCTTCTTGTATAATTACTCGGTTACATTGTTTGCATGTGAGGCTTCAGTTGTTGACTATATCAAATCACCTTTCCAAGTCTATGCCGAGCTCAAACCGTATCTTTTGCCTCCACTATATCATTGTCCTGCTTGGTGGATGAACAATCCGATTATGGGTGCAGCGCTATCTGCATTCGAGCTCGCAGCAAAAACAAATTGGCTATCGCTGTTTTTCCCCTTAAATGCCAAGAATAAAATGGTTGCAGAAAAACTACTGACCTTGTCGAAATACTACCTCCCTCCAGTACTTCCGGAAAACGTAAGGTTTCATGAATCTGACTTTGTTCAAAGGCGGCTGATGGAGAGTTGTTTGATAGGCAATATCGTGGCAAAGGCTTGCACCATCTTGTTATCCAAGTTGCTCAACCCAAGATTACAACCTGATGCCCCTGAAATACAGGAGGAGATCGACATATTTTTTTCAAATTTACGCAAACTGAGTCCACATGCTCAATCATCTGGACTGTGCTCGTGGCCTTTCGCTGTTGCAGGTTCTGCAGTAATAAAGGAAGACCAAAGACTCTACTTGATAGAGCGGATAAGGACTTTTGGGGTCATGAAGAAATCTAGTGGTCTGATGAGTGTCATGCGCTTTTTGTTCACTACCTGGGGCAGTGACACTGACCCTGGCCCAGGATGGGATGTCCTCCTCGATAAGGAATACCTTCGAAATACATTTCTTTAGCCCGCTGCCGCTTGAGCCGTTTCCGACTATTTTTTCTCCGAGATTATTTTCTTTTTTGGGATGGTCGTGCTCACATAACATATCTAATCTCTTGCAAATGTCTTATCTGTTTAAGAATGCCGAACTCTATATATAAGAAGGATCGGAAAATTGACATTCTTCATTGCAAATTATCTTCAGAATGATATCCGAAAACTTCAAGATTCAAGAGTCAGAGCTAATACAAACCATACATTCCACAGCTCAGAAGTTTGGAGCACATGGAGTATGGGGAGACGATCCCACAGAAACAGGAGTTTGTAGGCTTGCTTTGACGGATCTTGACAGACAAATTAAAGATTGGTTTATTGAAGAGACCAAGTCGCTAGGATGCACTATAAAAGTTGACAACGTTGGTAATATTTTTGCAACGTTCCCTGGAAAGCACAATGATCATCTTGCGACCGGGATTGGGTCTCATCTGGATACGCAGCCAACAGGAGGAAGGTACGATGGTATCTACGGTGTTCTTTCCGGTCTACAAGTTTTGAGAACGCTTAAGAGTAACGGCTATATTCCAAATTTCCCCATTACTCTTGTCAACTGGTGCAATGAGGAAGGTGCACGTTTTCCAATGAGTATGATGGCCTCATCTGTATGGGCTGGTCTAACTACGAAAGAGGACGTGTACAAACTACAAGATGTGTTTGATAGCAGTATAACTGTTAAAGATGAGCTAAAGCGAATTGGCTATCTTGGTGAAGTCGAATGCAGTCACCGTTTCAATCGTTTAAAATGTCATTTTGAAATTCATATAGAGCAGGGGCCAATTCTTGAGGCTTTGGACAAAAAAGTTGGTGTGGTCACAGGAGCCCAAGCATTTTCGTGGATTGAGGTTACTTTTGAAGGTACCGCACAACATACTGGAACCACGCCATTGGAATTTCGTCAAGATGCGTTGCTTGCAGCTTCACAAGTGATCTGGAAGCTTAACGAAATGGCCAAAACCCATGGGGGATTGGCGACAGTTGGCAAGATCTCAATAGGGCCAGATGTTGTCAATGTCATCCCCGAGAAAGTTTCCTTTGTAATTGATTTTAGACATTGTGACGACAATGTACACAAAGCGATGGAGTCAGAAGTTTTCGATATTATTGAGCAAGCTTCCAAAAATGCGCTAGGAAATGGTCGACCATTGAAGTACTCCACAAACCTGCTTATCCATTCCCCTGCATCGCATTTTGACAAAAAAATGCTTGGAATCATCAAAGATTCTGCTTCGAGCATTGTTGGCGATACCTTAACCCACGAAATTGTCAGCGGTGCAGGCCATGATTCCTGTAATACCAACCATATTGTACCAACTGCCATGATATTTGTCCCTAGCAAGGACGGCATCAGTCATAACCCTAAGGAATACACCAAGCCAGAAGAGATATTTATAGGGTTCAAAGTTCTGCTCGAAACAATCTTGCGGTACGATGCTGATCGCTTGAGCGAGCTTCAACCTAATTGATGCTTTGATATTTTTTTTCGAGACATCAACCTTTAATGGATCAGCATATGCGAAAAGTTTCTATGAACAGGCTCTTTTCCCAAGTCTTCTGTAGAAGCTTAATAACCCAAAAGAGCAGGCATCAAGCTGGAATGAAGAGTTCTTAGGGCCTTCTAGCATGCAATCTATGAAAAGTTACTTGCTACAACATCTGTAATTACGCCTCAAATGTCCGCTCGACCATCATCATTACTGGCATTTTTGAGCAATGAGCATGACTCACGAGGTTGTAGCTGTCTTAGTATCTTGCTTCAAAACTGTAAATATCTGCCCGCTGGCGGCACTGTCAGGCTATCAGTTGGGTCTTTGGCATATCTCCAGCGCTTCTTTTCGTTGTGGTAGCCAGAGAAAAACAGTTTCCTCAAAAATGTTGACGGGTGATAATTTCAGAGCCCCATTGAGTTCATTCTATTCTTGCCATTGATGGTACAAAAACTGATGGAAGGATTTCTTCGTCATTGTGATATCTGCAATGCAATAGTGATTGTAGAGAGACTTTTTTCTTAATACGCCTCTCCCAAAAATTCAGTCTAACTTTGTCATCTTGATGCTGCCGTCGACATTGTTTGGGAATATACGATAATCTTATCATGATTTGTATCTCTGCTGATTGAGAATGAGTTGATCAGTGAGCAGCCCTTGGAAGATAATGTTGTCAGACTCATCGTGCGATCAAGTTCCAGCATTAACTGACTTTATAAGTTTAGTAATGGTCATTTTCTAATTAAGCAATTACAAACTTGGACTATAGACGGATTAAAAGAGCTAGTTAGTTTTTCGTAACATCTAATGTGGCCACCGTGACTGATTATGTTGTCTTTATTGTACATGCATCGAGCTTAGCGATATCGATCCCTTGATCTCTGCATGGCGATTACATGCATAGCTAAAAGGGCTAAGGAGAGGTGCAAACAGTGTTGAACTAAATTTCCAGATCAGCACTTGCCAGGTGGAGGTCATAATCAGATTGTGAGCACAGTGTAGTCTTTGTCAAGCTTAGTGAGGACATAAATAAATATCTGCATTCAATAGCACTCCACATTCACTAAGGCCCCTTTGGTACCCAAGCTGCAGAAAAACAAGTGGAACTCTGAAAATATCCACATCCCGCTTGCAGAAAAACAGAAGTTAGCACAGACCTCTCCAGTAATGATTTTCCCTATGAGAATCCCATCAGGATTCCAAACATGAATGCCATGCCCACAACCTGAGTACACGTTTCCATGGATGTCGCATTTAATGCCGTCTGGAATTCCATCATCACAGAACGCAAAGACACGCTTGTTGAATAGGCGTTTTTTATCAACAACGTCATATTCGTAAATTACGCTTGGGCTTTTGGGATTATGAACAAAAGATCCAGCTGTTTTGCTCATCTTCAGGGCTCCAGTGTCGGTAACATACATTTTTGTATAATCATGATTGAAACAGAGTCCGTTGCACATATCAAACTGGTCTGCGACCACGCAAAGTTCACCGGTCTCAGGATTGAATCTGTACACTTGATTTGGGAGCATAGCTTCCTTTCTGAATCCTTGCTCGAATCCGTAGGTCGGATCCGTAAACCATATATCACCGGTTCCATGATGCACCACAACGTCATTTATCGAAGAGAATTCCCTCCCAAAGAAATTATTGATGAGTGTTTTAGTGTCACCTGTGACAGGATTGACCTCAATCAGTGATGAGGGATGTGTCAAGTCACCCTGAGCACAATAGAGAATGTTGCCTTTGTGCTGACAAGCGCCATTTGCTTGAATCACTTCAGGATAATCAAGTTCCTCAACCTCGTGGGATTCACAATGGACCCTGTAAAGTTTGATGGGACTACCAGAGCTGTAATTTGATGTGAAATATATTGAGTTTGTCTCCTTGTGGTAAACTCCAGCTTCGTGAGCAAATCGAAAATCCCGCGTCTCGAGGCAGGTCAATTCAGGAGATAAGCCCAAAACCGAACGAAACCTTTCATCAAATAGGTAAAAACCCGGTTTGGCACACACTGCTTTCGCGTAGTCCAGATCCACTAGCTGGCGTTTTTTATCAACCTCAATGATATCTCTATAAGTTTCTCTCATTGACTGGGGAATTTTATTCAAGATAAACAATAGTACATTTGATTACCTAAAACAAAATTTACGGTTTAATATTAAATAAAAAGTAGCACGGAAACCACGGAAAAAGAAGTGCACAGCACGTACCGAGTCAAAGCGAAATAAAAGGTCTCGTACACTGGATCATGTCAGAAGGTCTACATTAGAGTAAAACGAGTATCATTAGGCATTCTAGTCGATGGTTTTTTCGCGCAGAAGGATCTGGTCGTCCTTGATTTCCTCCACCCTGCCGCTTTCCACATCGCTGGCTTCCGGAGGTGTGACCGCTGGATTGCCAACTCCATTTATAGGAGCGTCGTCCTCAAAGAATCCGTTATACGGCACCATATATTCAAAGGTGGTTGGCGTATCAGCATGGTTGTCTGGATATATTTTTGGCTTGAAAATGAGGCCAAGAATGATGTATGTTGTGAACCCGATGAGGAACGTGTACAGCCAACCACAGTTGAAGATATCACTCACCGTCTCATTTAAAATGTTTGGGTGATAAAGTCGGACAAACCCAGGGAGGGCAATCACCGGAGAAATGATCCATGCGAATAATCCCCACATGTTGCAACCGTGCCATTTCCAGTACAGTGATCCTGGCTTGGCCGAATAAAGAGACGGAACGTGCAAGTTGCCCTTTCTGAGCACAAAAAAGTCCGCGAGAATGCATCCCAGAAGCGGACCCATGAAGATGGAATAGGAACTCAGGAAGTTCAAGAGCGTTTCAGCAGAATTGACTGTTTTCCATGGAACCAGAGCCCATGTCAGCAAACCAATGAAGATTTGCCCCCGGACAATAGAGAAATATCTAGGAACCAAAAAGGCAATATCTGCAGCAAACGGAATGGAGTTGGCAAACACGTTAGTACCAGCAGCAGAGAGCGAGAATACCAAAGCGCACAGGAAGATGGCAGTACGGGTTTTTGCGGACCACTCGTGATCCAGAATTGCGTTAAACATATCCCAAATACTCCAGTAAGACTCGCCATAAACTTTTTTCAATGCAGAGTTGCAAGCCATACCCAAAATCAGAACGAGCATGGTGGTGAGGATCACACCAACAGCCTGAGGAATTAACACATGAGATTTTCTTTTAGCGTAACGAGCAACATCTGGCTGATTCACAATCATAGGAGAAAGCGCACCAGCAACAGAATTGAAGACATACATCCACTTGTTTCCGGTTGAAGTGTTGAAAGTTCCTTTTTCGATCTCAAAGTTTCCAGCTCCGCCTGCCTTCACCATGCAGAAGATAAAAATTCCAAAGCACGCGATGGGACTCAAAAATCCCTTCACCGTGAAAAACCATCTGATTTGACGTGGATGTAAAAACATAAGAGAAAATTGTCCCAGCCAAAAGACCAAGAAGACAACCATCTGGGCAGTGGTGATGTCAGCGCTGGCAGGTAGGCCGTTATGGAGATTCACAAAGCGATGGCCGAAAACACAGCGGAAGCAGACAACAAAGCACATTGCGCCGTTATAAGTATTGACACTGAACCACATAGCAGCCACAAACATACGGGCCAAAACAAAGAACTTTGCAAGTCTAGGACCAAACACACTTCTGGCCAGAACAGGGTATCCAATGTGGTAGGACGCACCGGGCCAAGCACTGGCTGTCACCATCAGAGCAGCCCAGAAGCTGGCAATAAGAGAAGCATAAATGACCTGGCGGTAGTCAAGTCCTGTCGACAACACCAAGGAGGGGCCTGTGTTCCATGCTGTAACTGTGAGAGAATTTTGAAACCAGACAATGAAGTAGTTGTACATCTCCCAAGTTCTCTCCTTTGGCGGAGTCGGGTTCAAATCATGGTTAGAACGTAACTGATCCGGGTCATTTTCTGAGTCGTCTCTGATAGAGATCAACTGCTCCAGCCTTCTTAGACGATCCATGAAGAATGCTGGAGGACTTTTTTTTTACTTATCTGAAGATTTTTTGACGGATGCCGTTTGACTTACTTTTTAGGAAGGGAAAGGTGAAATTTTGCATATTCAACAATAGAACGACTTTTTGGTCGTTCGGCATTCTCAAATCTCTTCCTCATTTCACTCAAGGCTTATCTCCTCTGTAATGCCACTGCTGCTGTCCAGCCAACCAAATCTTCAGCTTGTGCCGACTGCTGTTTCCGAGATTGTCAGAGATAACAGGTTATTCTTTGACAATTGATTCTACAATGTGAACATGCACCATTTACTCCGAGTCGCTGTTTGTCACAGGCAGGTTTGTCGCATAAAGTTGGTACTTTTGGGGTACCCTTCAGCCTCTATCACGAGTCATCGCTTTTCGCGAGTAATAGGGAAAAGTGTGATTTGAGTGTCATAGCATCTGTTTATCAGAAACTGGTTGCGGGTCCAAAAATTAGACAATAAAAAAAGAAACGACATTTTCTGACAGCTACATTATTGCAGGGTTCAAAAAAGAGCTGGCTTAATGAGGAGGTCTTTGTAGGTTTCTTTGACACTTTAGCATGGCAAAAGCTGCAGGCTCCGTGGAGACTTCTTTGCCGTTGGCCTGTTCTTACTTCACTGACGGCTGATGAGATTCTTGCAAATCTGGCTCTGCGGAGTATCTTGTCCGAAAATAGACAACGACATCGCTGAAATTTTCATCATGAACGCAAGCCATGGACACCGGTCTTACCTTCCATGGGGATGCAAATATGAAAAGGGCATATCAGTTTATGGGACAAAAACCTACGATTGGCTACAACAAAGACTATTCAAGAGAAGCGTCTGAGCAACTAATGTTTTGCTCGGTCACCGCCATTTGCAACCTATCGGAAAATTATTCCAGTCTTATTCATACGACCTTTTAAGTTCTTGGCCATAGTCTATAAGAGGCTCTAGAGACAGCACCTATGCCTGTACAGTAATATGAATAAAAGCATCAATAGACTTATAAGTGCTTCCGACGGCTACGCTGCATGTTACCTGGTGTTCATTTCGGCAGATTATTGAGTAGCATACCAATGCAATGATTAAACCATTCTTGAATCAGTGCATGATTATCAGTCAGCTAATCTTTTTCTGGGGTCGTTAGTACACAATTTAAGCCCGTAAATACAAAGCTACACCATTAAAATTGTCCTTGTATCAAAATTAGATGGACGGTAGCAGAGCCTTAATTGGATAGCTATAATCTACGCGAAAATAAAAGCACACGAATCATGTCTTTTATGTGTTTATCCTAAAGACCACTCCAGAGCAGAGGCTTCTGAATAACAAACTTTCCAATGAGGGCATCCATAGCATCAGAGGAGTTTCCAATAAACACGCCATATTCTCCGCTTTCAATCGACCATTTTTGTCTCTCTACATCAAAATAAGAGCAGGCGTACTTGATTGGGACGGAAATGGTAGTTGTGATCTTTTGGCCAGGTTCCAAGAACACCTTTTGACAGCCTTTAAACTCCTTCAGTGGGCGAGAGACAGTAGTGGTGGTCAAAGGGGGAATCACGTACAACTGTACAACTTCAGCCCCCCTCAATTTGCCAATATTTTTGATATTCAAGGTGCAAACCAAGTTGTCCGCTGCTACCTTTACATCCAGGCCATCAAAATTGAAAGCTGTGTAGGATAATCCGTAACCAAATGCAAAAAGAGGCTCGCGGCAAACTTTTTCGTAATAGCGGTACCCAACAAAGACATCCTCGCCATAAACCACTTTTCCCTTGTCAGATTTGAAATTCAAGAATGATGGGTTGTCTTCGCATCGTTTTGGCCAAGAAAGAGATAGTTTACCAGATGCATTTACGTCCCCATAGAGAACATCCGCCATAGCATTTCCGGACTCCATACCATTGAACCAGCCATGAACAACAGCTGGAATTTCATCTATCCATGGGAGAGTGACTGGGGTACCTGATAAGTTTACCAGAATGATATTTTTGTTAACCTTCAGAATCTCCTCGATAAGGATGCCTTGAGATTTGGGCAAGTCCATATGTGGTCGGTCGAAACCCTCACTTTCCCAATCACTGGAAGTCCCAACACAAAGAATCACTTTGTCCGCTGTCTTTGCAAGCTCCACAGCGTCATTGATTCTGTTTTGATCTGTAATTTTTTCCCCGATAGCGACCGTAAGTGATCCACCTCCGTTTGAGGCTACTAAATCCAGCGTCTCCAAGGTGAAAGTTGGAGCGGACCCAAACTCAATTTTGAATTCAATTCTTTCATCCTTTTTCATGTGGATTGTCTTGGTGTCACCTAGTGAGCTAGCACCAATGGCAGCAAAGCCCATCTTTTGATTGGTTTTATCATCAATAAATAACTCCCCATTGATGTAAAGCAATGCTGTTCCCAAACAGGATAAATGTATATCGTAACTCATATCCTTATCAGAAGTGAATTCTCCTTCAATGTCAAAATAAAATAGTGAAGAGTCAAGCTTTTCGTGATTGTAGTCGAACAGCAGTAGTTGCAAGGAGTCATATCTGAACTCTTCAATAAGGCTCCGGTCAGGTGTACCAGGAGCTTCCTTGTATACCTTGATCCGCACTCCTGGTTCTCCCTTGTATGAAGCCAATTTACCCAAATCAAACATATTGCGAGCAATGTCACATCCCATAGAGTATGGCGGCTGCGAGCCAATTTTATTCGAGATTCCATCATAAACAGAAATCCCATAATAACAATTGACCGAGGCTGACCCTCCTCCATACATTCGTGGGATTCTTGCATTTGGTCCAATAACAGCAATTTCATCCGAAGGCTTGAGTGGCAGGATCGAACTTTCATTTTTTAGCAAGACGATAGCTTCGGAAGCTGCTTTTCTCAACAAAGCAGAGGTCTCAGGAGTGTTGTTCTCAGAATCTTCAGGAGCATTTTGCGGTATGCTGGACTTCAAGGCATGTTGAACAAGCTTCAAAATATTTCTAACACGAATATCAATCACGTCCATGTTGATTTCTCTTGAAGATATCGCATGTATTAAAGCGTCGTGTTTACGCATGAGAGGATACCCGGGACACTCAAGATCTAGTCCAGCGTCCAAGGAGCTTTTGATGGAGTAGACTCCAAACCAGTCAGACATGGTAAGACCATCCCATCCCCATTCTTTTCGAAGGATGTCGGTAAGAAGCTTTTTTGACTGCGAAACATGCTCTCCCATCACCTTGTTGTATGAGCTCATAACACATTTGGGATTGGCTTCCTTAATTGCAATCTGGAACGGTAGCAAATAAATCTCTCTCAATGCTCGATCCGAAAGTATCACGTCAATTGAGTTTCTCTCGTCCTCAAGATCGTTACAAACGAAATGTTTGAGAGTAGCTCCAATGCCCTGTGATTCAATACCTTTGATAATTGCTGCTGCAGCAATTCCGGAAAGATATGGATCTTCGCTGAAGGATTCAAAACCCCGACCCCCCAAAGGTCCCCTAGCAATATTACAAGTTGGTCCCAGAATAACATGGGCACCCTTGTGACGAGCTTCTTCGGCCATTAATTTGCCTAATTGCTCCAGAAGTGGCATGTTAAAGGTCGCTGCCAGGGCAGTGCCAGAACTGAAGCAAGCGGAGGGCACGGATCTGAAAAACTTGGTTCCTCTCACACCGTTAGGACCATCGCTGAGTCTGACAGAGGGGATGTTCAGCCGATCGATGTTTGCTGTGTGCCAGAAATCTTTCAATGAAAGTAGCTGGACCTTTTCTTTCACATGTAATTGGCTCAATATGTCATCCACGTCAAATGTGCTCATACTTGAGGAGATAATGGGGTTAAAATAAATTACTTGCGATATATCTCAAAGCGCTCCAGCACAACAATAAAAATGTTGTGTTTTCCCCACACTTTGGAAAGATTCTAAATTTGCAACGCAGCAGGGATAATTAGCTCTTGATACGATTTTTGGTCTATGTTTTAGTCTGACTTTTCTCTCTTATGACAATTACAAGACTAGAGTTCTGAAAGTATCAAACACTTGAAGTCATGTAGAAATGCCAAAAGTGGGCCTCTCCGGAGGTTTCTTCGCACAATATTCTCCAAAGTTTTGGAAGTCATCGCTTTGAATGCAGACCATACATAAGCGATCTCGAAATAATGGAAAGAGGAAGAGGCAGTCAACGGTACTTTCAATCCAGCATCCTGTCTTCAGCAAGTCTATATGCTGCGTACTTGTTCTATGTAATACTACCTCGAGAAAGCGAAATTACATTTCAAATGATTTGACTGATCTCTCCTGCAGCTGAGGCCCAAAGCTGTACCACCCAGAGACATTTAGTCAGATCTTGATATTGAAAAGAGCAAGATCCAAAGCAACTGCACTCTATGAATACACGCCTTCAAAATAATTGAATTTGCAATTTGCAACCACATCAGTATAAATATATCACGAAAGCAGTTTGCGAAGTACTTCTCTTGCAAATCAATGGCTTCTGAAGGTACTCTTTTAATGGCTCCCATATCCCGCATCCAGCAGCTTCAGTCAATTCTGGGCTTTAAAATCGCAGCCTTCGATGTGCTGAGTCACATTTTTATATTCTCTCCGATTCAGCCTGAATTTAGTGCTCCAATTGAGAGGTTAGATTGCACTCTTTTCTCGAAATAAGCATATTTGATGTCGTCTTTGTCTCTTATTTCAACGAAGCACATATTATCCACTGGTCATCAGTTTTTACTGCAATTAGACAATCGACATCTACCAGATACCATTAGATATCGCACTGGAAAATATTGTCGCTCTGAGTTGGATCAAAGGTTTTATGGACCACGATGTAGCAGGACATGCAAACAAGTTCATGTGAAACTTGACCAAGCTGGGGTTTGCGGTTAATAGTAGGTCTACTCAAATCTCTGGGGATTTACAAAGGATTGCTATATTGGACTGCTCCTATTTATTGGGAAAAGGCCTATATTGACAACCCCAGCTCTCGCAAAGCTTTATTTGACGAGAAGCGGTCAAAATGTAATAGACAGAATTACATTTGGCTACTCAATAGCTTTAAACTGCCCAATCTCTTCTAATCACGATCAGGATCCTCAAGATTACTGAATTATGAGACTCCATTCGCGTCTAGTCCACCTAACTGTAGAAATCTCAATCGTTGCAGCATAGAAACCCATTTTGTCTACCATTGCCTTAATTATCATGCCGTAAACATTCCTTCAAAGTTGGCGGCTCCATTAGCTCTTATTGCCTCTTCCATTTTTTATTATCGTGTATTCTACTTGTGCGGCTAGATTGGAATTTTTTAAATATGCAAATATCTTATCTATATTTTTTCCCAGACTGGTACTGATAAAATGCGATTTGAGTCACGATCGACACTTTACGGCCTTACAGATTGAAATCTCTATTTTTTAGAGTCATGCAGTTTTGTCTAATACTAGTATTGTCTCTATTCTATCCTATTTATAGCATCTCACACTGGCTGGAGTTTCCCAGATATAACTTTGTAGAAGTATTCTCTAGAGGCCTTTTTAATGGCAGCTATGTCGACACTGCCATTCGTATCAAAAAAGTTGTACCTATCTTTAGGACTATAGCTGTGGATTTCGTTGTAGAGATTCAGAGCAAAGTCCGGCATCAATAAAGAAGCACCATTCCTCTTCAGTTCCTCGTAGTGTTCGATCCATTCCCGTTGCTTCTCAGGCGGAGGAAGTTTCTTAGCGTTGGTCCAAACACCTGCTATTGCTATTGCACTGACTTCAGAGAGTAGGAAAAACAGGGGCGTCATTGGAAGTCCTATATGGCATAATGTAGGATCACCAACTGCAAAAGTATATAGGTATAGGTTCCGCACTATGTTCAGCTGTCCTTCTCTGTCCTTCTCGGAGCTTGGAAGTATCTTTGCGTATTCTTTTCCCTCGTTCTGAGGCACATTCAAAAACGGATAGTAGGTGTGGTATCCAGTAGCCAGAATCACCTCATCAAAATGCTCTTGTTTTCCGTCATGGAACCTGACATAAGTCTGGGAAAAGTGGTGTATTTTCGGGTGTAGCTTAATGCCAAATTCTGGATTCTTGAGCACTTCTTCTATCCAATTTTTGGCAGGACTCTTCTCGAGGTTGAAGTCCTCAATCCTTGACACGTTCATGCTCACGTGTATTTCCTTGCACACAGGCACAAGGTATTGCATCATGTCAACGGCACTCACGTTGCTTCCAACAATCAACACCTTCTTATCCTTATAGTCTCTGGCATTTCTGTAGCTCTTTGCATGTCTGACATTGCCGTTTCTACTGGAATATTCGGGAAGTCCGGGGATCTTGGGGAAGTATGGAATATTGAACTTCCCAACAGCAACGACGACCGCGTCAAATGTCTCTCGATACCATCTTTCCACGCCGTTCTCAGTGTTGACGACAGTCAAAACCCACTTGCCAGAAGCCTCATCCTTGTACATCTGCTCGATCGACGAGTTGAATCTGATGTACTTCTCTAGATCGTTGATCCTGGCAAAATCTTTGAGATAATCCAACACATGATGGTGCATCACAAACGGATGGAAATCGCAATCGACACCACTTTTCACCGGTGGACCTGAGGAGAACCTCATGACCGGGATTGGAACGTTTGTGTACAGCCCGTCATACACGCCACTCGTATTCCATCTATGAGTCTGCTTGGCTTCAACTTCGACCGGCTTTGTGCTGTCTGTGTTCTCCAGATCGGTTGGAGGATCCCTTGGTGGACGAATCCCTAGAGGAGAATAGTAGTTCTCAACATCTGTGGGGAAGCCCTCGTCAGCCTTTTTGGTGTAGTTCCAGACTCCACCAATAGAATCGTTTTGTTCGAAAACCACAATCTCCTCGAAAGCAGGCTCGTCCGGAAGCTCATGGTGCTCTTCGTCTTTGGTGATTGTGGATCTACCTGACTTCGACGTATGAAGAAACTCGTTCAACGTGACAAGTCCTCCAGCACCTCCACCAATGATAGCCACTTTATTTATCGAGTTTGTCATGCCTTACAATGAGAAATCTAGCTCTTCAATATATATACATACAGTGGCTCTCCACAAATCAGGTTATGGATCTGTGGCTACCACCAACAGCAATAATCTTATATGTCACGTGATCTGTATCAATCGGTATTTGCAATGCAGGAGTTGCGCCATGGAAAGGGATATAATTTCCCCATGCATTTCATGCACGCTGTGGGTGTCAAGCACGAACAATCGCACGTGAGCGTGAATGACAGCTGTGGACGACCAGTCATATTGCAGCTTATTAATTCCATCCCCATTTGGCTAAGCGTACGCACCCGGTCAACCGTAGTCCAGCTTTGACCTGAGCACCTCAGCTCCTCATACAAGGTCTTCAATTAGCGTTTTCAGTTACTTCAGACAGCACTAGTCTATTTTTATTTCGCTCGATCTAGGTCAGTCGACTCTATAGCGTTAAATAGTATTTTTAAAGGGAGCTTGACGAGACGAAGTGGGCAGCGGCTTCAACTTCGTCTTGCTGTGCCTCCAGCAACGCCTTTCTCTTAGCGTCTCTCCTGGTGAGGAACCAGGCAGTAATTGTCATCACAAGTCCCAGACTTGCCAGGCCGGCGTTATATCTAAAACCGATCGGGTATCTTGGGGCGTCCTGAGCATTCCAAACGAGAATAGGCACCCAAGCAGCCGTCACGTACGCCAGAGTGTTGGTGCACACCACTGTGAAGTTTCTCTTCATATCGTTGCCGAATAGCAGCCGGTTCACCCACGAGAAAATCTGAGGCTGTCCCCAAGCGGTCGGTATACCGACAATAAAGTAAGCTGCCCAATGAGCAGGACGCGCAATGTCCCACGCTGCCAGCATGGAGCTGCCGATGATCATTAGCACAAAGTAGAGGCCAACCAGAACGTAGTTATAAGTTCCACCAAAGTAATCGTGCACGTGCGAGAACACCAAGGTAAGCCCAATACCAGCACCATACAAGATGGACGGATAAGTGTTATATTGGCTGGATGGCAACTTGAGGTCTTGTTTCATCCAGGTGGTGAATGTAGGCTGACTGATGGCAGCACAGGTGTTGTTGTAGCACAAAAACAGAACTGGGAACACGTAGATGTGCCAGGTTCCAAAGAACTCCTTGAGACGAGCCCAGCTGTACCTGTGTCTGGTCTTGAGCTCGGCCTTCACCTGGCGACGTCTTTCCACTGCAACCTGTTTGTCTGTCTCGTTCAAGTAGAATGCAGTTGTCGTGGAAGGAGTGTTAGGGTCCACAAACATGGTGTAGATTCCAACCGGAATCGAAATCACGGCGTCAAACACAAACATCCACTTAAATGGCTGCAACTTGGACTTTGAAAAGCCTCTCAAGATAGCTTCCTGAAGAGGGCCGGAAATCATACTGGCAGCAATACCGGAGCACGCAAAGTAGGACGATCTTTTCGAAAGTTCACTTGGACTGTACCACGAACCAAGCAGATATTCCAGACCAGGGAAGTATCCTGCCTCCAAGAATCCCATTAAGAACCGGAGGGCGTAGATACCGTTGATTTTTTCTGGTCCGCACGCAACCATCAAAAGGGTCAGCGCGGACCAAATAAGCTCCAGTCCTCCGAGGTAGTAACGAGCAGAAACTCTGTGTAGAATAATGTTGGATGGAATGGCACCAACGGTGTATCCAACGGTCCACAGAGTGATCATGTAGTTATACTGGTTCTTGTCCATGGTATAGTACTCCTTCATACCATTAACGTAGGCGGTGGTCACATTCGACTGGTTCAAATTCTTGATAAAGTATCCCAGCATGGAACTGGACATCAGGAAGAAGTCCAGCTTCAACAAGAAGCGTTGCTCCCTCGGGTCTTTTTTGTAGCCGTCCCAAATAAGGGACAAAAGTCTGTCCTTTCTGGAGAGAGGCTTGTCAACAGACAAGTCAATCTTCTGAGAGCTAGCGCTGTCAAGTTCACTGGTGGTAACGAAGTCGTCTTTTTTGATGGACATGCTGGATCAACAGACAGATCATTCACCCTTTATCTAGTTGCAAAAAAAATTAGTTATGGCTTCTGAGCCGCAAAGCCTGCGAGCCACAATGGTAGCCACAGAAACCACTGTTTAAGAAAAACTGCATCAGTATGCAACCCTGCCTGTGGCAGCTATCAAGAGCTGCCTCAAGAGCTGCCTAATCAGAAAGCCTCAACTGGCTGGTATTACTAATTCACATATTATTGTGTATTGGTTGCATTCATTTTTTTCAGATTACAAATCTTACCTCACTACGCACAAAGCTTAGAAGAAATCCTTTTCGTCCAATGGCAATCCAAGAGCCTCTCTTTGAGACTTTGACTCTGGGTCAAAGTATGGCAGTTCAGCCAAAGAGGTGACTCTAGTTCCGTGACGAGACTCCTTGCCCTCGTGGTCCCAAGTAGATCTGTGCTGAGACACTCTGTTGTCCCAGATAGCAGAGGTACCGTAGCCTGGCTTGGAAGGAGTCCACTTGAATCTGACCTGAATGTCTGCGTTCTTCTCGAAAACTTCAAACAAGTAGTTCAGGATCAAGTCAGACTCAACAGAAGAGAGACCAACAATTCTCTTGGTCATTCCTCTGTTCACAAACAAGGACTTCCAACCGGTAGCTGGGTGAGTTCTGATGATAGGGTGAACTCTCTCAATTTTCTTTGGACCAGAGAATGGATTCTTTCTGTCCAAGTATCCGTGAGCAGAAACGTAGACAGCTTGTTTGCCGTCAAGGAATTTCTTGAACTCCTCAGACAGCTTGTCGTAAGCAGCATAACCAGATGCCCACAGGGTGTCACCACCAAACTCAGGGATGGCATCCAAATGCAAGTGAGTCAGCCCAGCTGGACGCTTCTCATGCACCAAGTCAGTGTGCCAGACCTGAGTACCTCTAACGGCATTCTTGGTAGCATCAAAGTTACCCAGGTTGTTGTTCTTGAAAGTCAGACCAACGCCAAGGGACTTCTGGAAGTAGTCTTGCCAGATAACAGAAACACCTGGCAAGCCGTTCACCTGGGAAGCTTGAGGGTGCTTCTCAACACGTCCCCAGTACTCACCAAGCTCCAATTGCTTTTGAGGGGAGAGTTTCTGGTCTCTGAAGAAAACAACAACTCTCTCAGCAACCAACAAGGCCAGCTCGTCTTTTTGCTGGTCAGTCAGGTCCTCAAGTTGCAAACCAACAATCTCGGTACCGATGTGGTTGGTCAAGTGAATCACCTGTTTGGCAGCACCAAGAAGAGCCTTCTTCTCAGGGTCGGCTCTCTTGGCACGCTCAACGTACTCGTAATCGTCGTCACGGATTGCAGCAGCCTCGTCGACATAGACTGGAATAAGAGACTTGTCTGGTCTCGAAGGGTAGCCCTCAGAAATGTCAATGCCAGCATCAACAAGACGCTTTCTAGTGGATTCAGGAAGAATCTTCAATCCGTCAGGATCAGGTCCAAAGTGACGAGTGTCATTTGCATTGAGACCAATAGCGATCTCCTTGGAAGATCTGATAAGATTCTCAATTTCCTTATCAACTGGAATAGCCTGGAGTTTGAGTGTTGTGGTAGAAGACATTTTTTGATGTTGGTTTCGAATTAGAGCAGCCACCGCTTTTATATTACTCCACAGAGTATGTGGCTACCACCCACATGACTTTTATAGAGTGATAATTTCTGTGGCGCAAGCCGCCTCGCCGCACAAGGTCAAAAAAATCCACCCGAGTAATTAGTAATAGCTAGCAATTCTTGGTCGAAGTATCGGAGTTTAAGGGCAGTCACGTTTCTATGCATCCCGTGAAGCTTATTGATTTGTAAGCCTCCCAGTTGGGAAATGAAAAATTGACTCCACAATTCATTGAACAATATTTTCAGCTGGGGGCGGGAGCTACATTGTATAGCTTTTTGCAACAATCTGAAATTGGCACTCGAGACAATCGACGATTTGCTATGCTGGTAGCGGATCTGGTTCAGGATCGAACGGAACAAGTTGATGCAAATTTGTAGTGGCTCAAAGAACGAGTACCAAGCAAAATTGGAATATGAGGGAATTAGCAAAGATTGTATAAGATAATGGTCAGTCCGATAAAACGCAACCAACCCCACCTTATCTGTTGCCAATTCGATGATGAGTTTTAGCCTGTCAGGCAAGGAAGCAAGCACTGCAATTGCGAGCTGTATAAAGTCGCTTTCTTTTTGCGAGGTAGCGGAGTTTGCTAATTTCTGGATTGTAGCGGAGCAGGCGATTGCAAGGTTTTCGACATCCATTTTGAATTTTGCCGCTTGGCCTGAACTGGTCGGCTGGTGGCTGTGTTTTCCCTCCCAAACCTCGTTACAACACATACACCAGTGAGAGACGCCGCAGAGTAGAGCCATGCTCGGATTAATTGAGGCCCCATCGGCGGACCAATTTTCGCTTGGCATTTTTGTGTCGACCAGATTTCTTGATGTAGCAGGTGGAAAATCGTTTCTCAGGGAAGAAAAACAATCCAGCTGCACAAGCAGCCACCAAAGTGTTCTACGAAGTTGGATCTCTCCAGCATCTTGAATCTGGTGGTACGAAACTGGATCTCTCTGTAGCTCGAGCAAGTTCGAAATATTTAGTAACGTCGATATCGATCCAAATGGGTTTTTAGGCTGAACAAACAGCAGAATTATCAGGGACTTGCACTTTTGTAAAGGAGGCACAATGCTCAGATACCTGAACACCAGGTCTATCAGCGCCTGTGATGGCATCTTGGTGATTATCGTGGCTGAATAAACTATTGTGAGTAGTTCGAGCACGAAATGGTCATTATTTGGCCACGGTTTCTCATACACAGAGCAGAAGTGACGGATATCAATAACAGGAACAAACGGATGAACTGCTTCCGAATACTTGGACAGGAGTTCATCGCACTTTGCTCTTGAGAACTCTTCTGGCAACTGGAACGTGCTTGTGGGCTTGTGGGATTTTTTCTCTAGGTCCTCAGAGGAGGTATTGGGTGTTGGGTAATCATGAGCTGCTAGTAAATCCTTTACTTGCGCTGACGGAGTGTTTATATTCTTGTTTTCCTGGCGTATTGCTAGCGGTTGTCTGCTGTTTCCGGTAACTTTGAATTTGCCTACCCCGGGAATGGGTTGTTTGGGCATGAAAAGGGGGATAAAATAATGTTTACTGATTTTTGTATGTACAAATAATATATTTCATGCAACAGGTCACATGGGCACCAAAGTCCGCACCGAATCCGCCGAGTCCACAAACCAAGACTAGTACACACGCTGTGACTCAAAGCTGCTTTGCTCTCAGATTGCCCGTTTTTGCACTGCCTTGTTTTCATTACCTCGGCCGAGATTTCGCGGAATAACTTACACAATGATTCCTCTCTGGATAGACTGTGATCCTGGCCAGGACGACGTTGTGGCGATCACGCTCGGCGCGCACGATCCGCACTTTGATCTTGTTGGTGTGTCTACCGTGCACGGAAACGCTTCGATGGAGAACGTGACCATGAACGCACTGAAATTTCTCACTGTGATTAAAAGACAGGATGTGCCTGTGTTTCCTGGCGCTGCACGGCCGTTGGACCGCGAGCCAGAGTATTGTCCTGAAGTCCACGGTCCCACCGGTCTGAACGGGAGCGACAAGCTCCCAGTTCCAAAGATCGCCGCCAGAAAGCCCGAGGAGTTCTTTCCTTATCTGAAAAATTTCATCGAGACCCGGCCAGGCGAGCTCGCTCTTGCCGCGATCGGTCCGCTGACCAATATATGTCTATTTTTCGAAAAGTACCCGGAGCTGAGAAGCAAAATCCGGTGTCTGAGCATCATGGGTGGGGGTCTGGCCAAATTTAACAAGAACGGGTGTTCTGAATTTAATGTTTTTTGCGACCCCAAGGCTGCGAAGACTGTTCTCTCCGACCCCGTGTTGAGCGAGCGCATGATTCTTGCTCCTTTGGACTTGACGTCTACAATCCGGGCCTCGTTCGAAATCCGCCAGCGGATTCAGGGCGATCCTGCTACAGCTACAGAGTTCCGCAAGATGATGTACGATCTGGTGCAGTACTTCTACCACATGGTCAAGGCCAGACAGGGAGAGGGCTACATTGGGCCGAGCGTGCACGATCCGGTGGCCATAGCGGCAATTTTGCAGTATTGTGGGGTAGAAGACTTAGGGTACAAGTGGAAAATGGGCTATTTGGACGTTCATCTCGGAGGGGAGGAAGACGGCAAGCTAGAGTTCACCGAGGCCGATCACGGCGTCAAAGTGTTGTACGATGTCAATAGGGAAGTTTTCTGGAACGTTCTACTCAAGGCGTACGACAGGGTTGACGAGAAGTATAGAGAAACATAGATCCTTGGCAGCTTATGTCATGGGCTAGAATCAAAAAAAAAAATTAAATACGTAAATAAATTGTATTTTTAGTGTACTTGATTTATTTTCCCATGTCAAATGTCCAACGTCCACGGCCAACTTCGATAGTCCTTGCGCATTCCAATAAAGATATCACGTCGAACGATATTGTTTCCTGGAATAACGACCAGATCCTGCTGTGGTTGAGAAACAAGGACTACTCGATCGATGTGATTGATCTGTTCAAACTTCACAACATCACGGGCATGACATTGCCGTTTTTGAACACCGAGGAGCTGCGCGACATGGGCATTCAGCAGCTCAGTCTTCGGCTGCAGCTGATGTCTGATATCAGCGATCTGCTTATGAAGAAGAACATGAATCTGCTCAAGTTCAACACCGATCCGCTGGCTGCAGAGCTGCAAACGCTCGTGGTGTCCACGAATTTGGTGTCGACAATCGCCAACTCCGTCACTGAGGGCCTACTTTCGTCCAACGGAGGCACGAGCCGCAAATTAACGGAACAGTTCAACAAACTCAAGGAAGATCTGCTGCCTGTTCTCAAAGAGATCAAGGACAAGAAACCGCTCCCGACTCCCGACAGAATGTCGCCTACTCAGCTCTCGCACCACCAGAACCAACTACAGACCACGATCGTCCCGCAGTCGATCCCAGCCCAGGCAGCTCTGAAGAAACAGCACTCTGCTCCCAACACGTCGGGCCTGCGCAGATCCATCACGTCGCCGCCAATCATATCGCCGATTCTGCCAGAACAGAGCCAATTCACCGGTTCCAACCCCAACCTAGCCTCGCAGTCAAACCTTTCTGTTACTCAATCGCCGCGCTCACCATCCAAGTCTGGCTCTTCGCAAAGCGTGCCGAGATACCACAAGCCTAACAGACTTTCGATGTCGCAGTCGATGGGAACGTTGCCAACGATGGGCAGCACCAGCGCGGCGTCTGAACCCCTGAAACAGCTGCGTGCCAAAACGGAAGACCCTTGTCACAAAATACTCCAGGCAGCCATGAAAAGACACAACTTGCACGTCTCAGACTGGAAAAAGTACGCTCTGGTGATTGTGTACGGCGGAGACCAGGAGAGAGTGCTTGGATACGACGAAAAACCAGTGGTGGTGTATCGGGAGCTTCAGGAGCTCGGGCTGAACCCTTCCATTATGTTGCGACAGGTGGAAGAGTCAGACGACCTTGACTCGATGAACTACGAGACTCCGGGCGGAAGACTGTAGCTGATTATTGTTACATAGTCTAGAAAGGCTTGAACTGCCGTTTTTCCTTCATCTGGCGCACGCGTTCCTGGTCCTCTTTGAATTTATTGAGCAACTCATTCATCTCCTGCTTTTTGCGCTCTCTGATCTGGAACTTGTAGAAGTCCTGTTTCTCCTTCTTTTTCATCTTCTTCACCACCTTTTCGTCCTGCTCCAGGTCTGCAGCGCGTTTCAGCGACCCGAGAATGCCGTTTTTCGTTTTTCTGTGCGATCCAACAACCAACGTGAACCCGTCCTCGTCCACCATCGATTGCATATTTGTCAGCTCTTCCTTGAGCTGCTGTTCGCGCTGCTGGAAATCAGACATCACCTGTGCCACCTGGGCCGCCAGCTGCTCCGAGTCCAGTTTTTTAGAAGCCGTGTACCGTTTGTAGCCAGTGACGAGCTCTGACTTCCACATCGGGTACTTTGCGCTCGAGGCATTCACGAGTTTCTTGATCGCCCCAAAGGCCAAATTCAACGCATTTTTATCCACAAATGTCACCACCGCGCACCCAACAGGGATCTGAGGGTGCTCTTCTTCGTGCGTCATCTCCTCGTTGGTGAGTTTGGTAAGATTGATCTCGTAGTCGTAATTTATCATGTTCCGCTCGCTATAGTGCTCGTTCGTGGCCAACGACTCCACAATGGCGCCCATGGCAATCGTGCTGAAGACACTTCGCACGGCCTTCACAGTGGTGCCCACGGGTATATTGACTATGAACAGAGACCGGGACTGCGACTCCGGCAACGACTTAGTGACATGTTTTTTCACAAACATGTAGTGCAGGGTCTTCTTGGTGTGCGCTGTGGCGTCGAAAACGACAGGGAAAACAGTGTATCCCTTGATCTGGAGTGGTGGAGCCATAAAACAAAATTTTCAAAATATTTTTTTCTTCCACAAAATAAATATTCTTACCGATGAATCCCGCTCCATCTGAACAAGAAACCAGACGCTGTGCCGCGCCAGATTGCGGCAAGGAGACGAATTCGAACCTGAAGTGTCCGATCTGTTTAAAAGCCGGACTCACCATGTATTTCTGCAATTCAGGATGCTACAGAAGAAGTTTCCACATCCACAAAGCTATTCATCCTAAAGAGGGTGTCGATGTGTACGATCCGTTTCCCAACTTTGAGTACACGGGCCCTCTGAGACCCGCCTATCCTCTATCGCCGCCAAGAGGAATCCCAGACAAGATTCAAAAACCAGACTACGCCCAGAATGGAAAGCCCCTTAGCGAGATCAAGAACGACAAGACAAACCAGATCCGGGTGCTCAACGAGGATGAGATCCGACAGATGCGTATAGTCAACCAGTTGGGCAGAGAGGTTCTGGACGCAGCAGCCGCCCATATTCGGCCTGGAATCACCACAGACGAGATTGACCGTATTGTCCACGAGGAAACGCTCAAGAGAAGAGCTTATCCGTCGCCATACAACTACTACAACTATCCGAAATCAGTGTGCACGTCTGTGAACGAGGTCATTTGTCACGGCATCCCCGACAAGAGACCGTTGGAGGACGGCGACATCGTGAACCTTGACATTTCTATCTACAAGAATGGCTTCCATGCCGATCTGAACGAGACGTACTACGTTGGAGAAAAAGCCAGGACGAACCCGGAGCTTGTGAATTTGGTCGAGACCACCAGAGAGTGTCTGGACAAGGCGATTGCTCTGGTTAAGCCTGGACTGCCGTTCAGACAGATCGGCAACGTGATAGAGGAGCATGCTACCAAGCACGGTCTTTCGGTGGTGAGAACGTACTGTGGCCACGGAATCAACACTCTGTTCCACTGCCAGCCCGACGTGCTGCACTACGCCAAGAACAAGGGTGTCGGCACTTGCAAGAAGGGAATAACATTCACCATAGAGCCGATGATCAACATGGGCACTTATAGAGACATCATGTGGCCGGACAACTGGACCGCCGCGACCGCGGACGGAAAACCAAGCGCGCAATTTGAACACACGCTGCTGGTCACCGAGGACGGCGTAGAGGTTCTGACCGCTCGCACAAAAAAGTCTCCTGGTGGCCCCGTCCCCAGAATATAGATGTACTAGTTAGTTTAATCTTAATCCTTGCACCAAGCTTTTTTAAAATTAACAACAAACCATGTCTTTGGAAACGGCCCCCAGCAGTCTCCGAGAGAGACAGATTGCGAACCTCAAGCGCATGCTCCACTTGAACGTGAGGTCCGACATCGACCTGGTGTCGTCCACGAATGAGGAGGAGCTTGTTTGGAAGGTTCTGGTGCTGGACCAGAGGTCGACGGCAATTGTCTCGTCGGTGCTTAGAGTCAACGATTTGCTGGAATACGGCATTACGATGCACTCACTAATTACACAGAAGCGCGCGGCGCTGCCCGACGTGCCGGTGATCTACTTTGTGGAGCCGTCTGCCGAGAATATTGCTCGAATCATTACCGATCTCGAAAATGAGCACTATGCCGACTACTACGTCAATTTCACCTCCAGTCTGAGCCGGTCGCTCCTGGAAGAGTTTGCAAAAAAGGTGGCTTTGAGCGGAAAGGCGGGCAGAATCAAACAGGTGTTCGACCAGTACCTGGACTTTGTGGTTACCGAGCCAAATCTGTTTTCGCTGGATTTGCCCAACGTGTACTCTCAGTTCAACAACCCAAAGACAACTGAGTCCGACATTACCTCCATAGCAGACAGAATTGCTAACGGGCTGTTTGCGGCCGTGCTGACGATGGGCTCGGTGCCTATCATTAGATCCAATAGAGGCGGCCCCGCAGAGCTCATTTCGCAGCGACTGGACCAGAAACTGCGAGACCACGTGATAAACACCCGCCAAGGCGCGTCCACGTCGTTGCAGCACTCCACCGCAGATAGAATGGTGCTGGTTTTGTTAGACAGAAACATAGACCTGGCCTCTATGTTTGCGCACTCCTGGATTTACCAGTGCATGGTGAGCGACGTGTTCAAGCTAGACAGGAACACCATTGAGATTAGAAAAACTCTTGCCGGGGATAAGACCGAGATCAAGCGCTTGGACATCGATCCAAAGGATTTCTTCTGGAACGACAACGCCTCGCTTCCGTTCCCTGATGCCGTCGAAAACGTCGAAAGCGAGCTGTCTAAATACACCAAGGAGGCCCGCGAGATCACTGCGAAGACAGGGTACTCGTCCATTAAGGAGATCGACCCGTCCGACCAGAGAGACACTCTGCACATCCAGGAAGCGATCAAGGCGCTTCCGGAGCTCACGCAGCGCAAAAATATCATCGATATGCATATGACAGTACTCACCGAACTGATCAAGGAGCTCGACTCGAAGAATCTGGATGCTTTCTTCGAAGTTGAGCAGAACGTGGGTAATCCAGCCACACAAAAACGGTTCCTGGAGCTTCTCAAAGCACAGACGAAAAGTGACAATCATGAGGACAAGTTGCGAACCTACATCATGCTCACATTGACCTCAGACCTTCCAAAATCGTTCTGTGACGAGTGTGAGAAAGCATTGGAGGAACTTCATTGCGACCTAACTCCTCTCAAGTACATCAAGCAGGTCAAGGAGCTTACAAAGCTGTCGTCGATGAACCTCAGTGAGGCTTATCTGAACACCGAATCCTCGGCAAGCAGCGGTAACAAAGGCGCCCTGTTCAGTAATTTGTCGTCTAAATTAATGGGTTTGACAGAAGGATCGTCCAAGCTGAGCGAGGGATTCGGAAGCCTGATTTCGGGACTCAAAAATCTGTTACCAGAAAAGAAAAATCTTCCGGTGACCAACATAGTCGAGTCCATCATGAGTCCCGCCAATGCGAACCAGGAGTCACTTAAAATGACCGACGACTATTTATATTTCGACCCTAATCTCACCAGAGGCTCGCACTCAAAGCCTCCAAAAAGGTCCAGCTACAACGAGGCCATGGTGTTCATTGTTGGCGGGTGCAACTACCTCGAATATTCCAACTTGCAAGACTGGTGCAACCGCGTGAATGAAACCGCAGGGATCTCCGGGGCACCACAGAAACTGGTGTGCTACGGGTCTACAGAAATCGTCACGGCAGAAAAGTTCTTAAAAGAGTGCTCAGAGCTGGGCAAGCAGCTCTAACCCTATAGATATCCCTTGGAGTCCTCCAAGACTTTAGTGCTGCGTCTAGCGTCCAAAAAGAGCACCTGGCACTCTTCAATCTCATCAACGGTGATCTCGCTCCGGCCATTCACCTTGGCAAGAATTCCTGCCGGAGAAAGAAGCTGCAGCACGTATCTTAGCGAGGTGGACATGGCAATCTGTGCAAGTCTGTCCAGGGCCTGAGGCGTTAGCAGGAGAGACTCAATTTTGGCACGCTTCATCACAATGGTTCTGATCTCCTCGTGGTTGTATGGCAAAGTCTTGACAATGAGCAGTCTGTCAATCAGGTCGGCAGGCAGGCCGTGTGGTGATTTATAATCTTCTGTACCTCTAACAGTGGTCATTCCCTTGTTCGAAGCCAGAATCACTATTGGAGCAATAGAAGACTCCAAAGCTCTGTTCAAAAACGTAAAGCACTCAATGTCCAACATGTTGACCTCATCAATAAATAGCACACCAGGAACCAGCTCGGCAACTCCCTGGTCGATGTACTTCGAGACAACCTTGTTGACTTCTGTCCTCAGCTTCTCTGTGATCTCTGTCTTGCGTGGTTTGAGCAGTTGGCCCATCATGGACAGAATGTCCTGTCCTCCCTGTGGTCTAGCGTTGGCAATATCCAGATCGTGCAAAGTCACGTCCTGGACAATCTCCTTCTTCTTGTGAACATCTCCCTTCGGCAGAGGCACGTACTCCTCAGCTTCCAGGTCGAACTCGGTGGCGTACGCGTCCGATCTGCCCACTCTTTTCACCGATCCCGTGTTTGCCTCGATGTAAATCACATCTCCGATGCTTACGCGCTCTTTTTGGATCGACTCGTAGATGGATGGGTCCAGCTTCAGCGACTTGGTTCCCTTGGACGTTTTCAGTCCCACAATCACATGGTTGATGGTCTTGCCGTAGCCTCCCAATGGGTTCTCGGCCTCCTCTGGAGTCAGATCAATCACTTCTCCCTCGTACACCTCCTTGGTCTCTTTGATTCTCAGTCCAATGGCCTTTCTGAAATTTTCCATCAGCGCCTCTGTCTTCTTCACCTCTGCGGAAAACAACTCTGAACCGACAATAGGACAGAATGGCACTTTCGGACCCAGTTCTTGCGAAATGGCCAATGCCAGCGCAGTCTTTCCCGTTCCCGGCCCTCCAGCAAGCAAGATCGCCTTTCCGCTCATCTTCTTCGACTTGATTAGGTCCACAATGATCCCGCACGCCTCTCTGGCCTCGTTCTGTCCAACAAACCCTCCGTCGATCTTCTTTGCCGCTCCGTATTCGTCGAGCCCAAGACCCTTAATGTGCGTGTGTGTGGCAGTTCTGTGCTCTCTGCTGTGACCTCCTTCCTTCACCTCGTTGATTTCCACCATTTTCAATTGACTAAGAAATTTACACGGTTGTTGTCAAGAAAATTTTAATACTTGCAAAGTCGCTGCACAGCCAGACTTGTATATTTTTCTTCTTGCCCTTGGCCTGCTTACCCTACCAATCATTAATCATCAGATCGGAACTTTCTTAATGGGGCAGTAGCATTTGATAAGAGATCTGTATTCTATAAATGAGTCTTCCATCCTCTCCCCCCTCTCTTGTTCCTCTTTTTCCTCAATGACATTCAAGATCACTGCGTCGCCAAAATCGCTCGAATTGCTCCTGAAAGAGCGCACCTACTCGGCCCATAACTACACTCCTGTCCCGATCGTCTTTGACACTGCCTCTGGCATCCACGTGACCGACGTCGATGGAAACGAGTACCTGGATTTTGGGGCCGCTTATTCGGCCGTCAACACCGGCCACAACCACCCCAAAATTCTGGAGGCCGTTAGGGCCCAGTACGAAAAATGCTCCCTGGTCGGACGCGGCTTTACACACTCGCTGTATGCCCAATTCTGTGAAGAAGTTTGCAAGGCTTTTGGCTTTGAACGCGTGCTTACGCTAAACGGAGGTGGGGAGGCCGTTGAGTTTGCCATCAAGCTGTGTCGTGCGTGGGGGTACGTGAAAAAAAAGATTCCTCAAGACGAGGCCAAGGTGATGATGGTGGCCAAAAACTACCACGGCAGGCTGCTCGGCGTTACTTCCGGCTCTACCAATCCGACCGCACGCGTCAATTACGGACCGTTTGTCCCCAAAGTGGGTCCCGCATATGGCGACGGGAAACTGCTACCTTTCAACGATTTGGAAGCACTCGAGGAGTGTTTCGAGCTGGAAGGAGACAAAATCGCAGGAATAATTATCGAAAGTATCCAGGGTGAGGCCGGAATCTTCCCACCTAATCCAGGCTATCTGGACGGCGTGAGAGCACTATGCGATAAGTACAATATACTCTGGTGTGCTGACGAGGTGCAGATGGGGTCGTATCGCTGCGGGACTAAACGGTGGGGATACGAAAACACGAGCAAATCAAAGCCGGACGTGCTCATCACTGCTAAATCCATTTCCGGCGGCCTGTACCCGTGCTCTGTCGTGTGCAGCTCCAGTGAGATCATGGACTCCATTGCTCCCAACTCCCACGGAGCCACTTATAGCGGCTCGCCCATCGCGTGTGCTGCCACACTGGCGGCCCTCAAAGTGTACGAAGAGGAGAATCTTGGTGCCAACGTGGCCGAGCAGGGCCCCCACATGCTCGCCGAGCTCGCAAGACTCAGCTGCATGTACGACCTCATCGAGCAGGTGCGAGGTGTTGGTCTGATTGCGGGTGTCGACATCAACGTCGAGCTACTAGCGCAGAACAGCATGTCCGTCTGGCACGTGTGTATGTTCATGCGCGCAATGGGCATTGCCTGCAAACAGGTTCACGACAGAACGGTCAGGTTTTGTCCCCCTCTCACGGTGACAAGAGACCAAATCGACGCAATGATCTCGTCGTTTGAGCAATGCTGCCAGACGCTGCTGAAGCTACAGCCCCAGGATATCCCAGGAGTCAGCGACTTTCATTTTCTAGGACACTAGATTTTGATATACAGTTACATTATTTAGCTTGGTAGAAATACGGGCCAGGCTTCTCGGCCACGTCCAACTCCAAAACACTTTCCGGTAATCTTTTGCCGTCAACCTCGGCCCAGGCCTCGATTTTGTCTCCTGGAACTATTGACCCAACGCCCTTTGGCGTGCCTGTGAGGATCACATCGCCCTCCTCGATGGTCATGATTGACGACATTGTGGTCAGAATGCGGTGGATAGGGAATATCATCAGATTTGTCATGTCTTTTTGACGAGTCTGGCCATTCACCGTCAGATTCAGCTCCACGTTGTATGGGTCTGCAATTTGGTCTTTGCCTATGAAGCCAGATAAGGGCAAAAATGTATCGAACCCTTTTGGAATCGTCCAGGGAAGCCCCTTCTTCTTCATCTCGTCCTGGACGTTTCTTGCAGACATGTCAATTGCCAGGGCGTAACCCTTGATGGCATCTAGGGCGTCCGAGGGCGTGAAGCTAGCAGGGTCAAGGTCTCTGAGAGTCTTGCCCACAACACAGGCCAGCTCCACCTCGTGGTGGACAATGGTGCCTCGAGGCACTAGCACCGGCCCCTGTTTAGGAAGAAGCACAGACGACTTTGGCTTGAGGAAAAAAAACGGCTCGGACGGTTTGGCATTGTTCAGCTCCTTGATGTGGGCCAGGTAGTTGCGGCCAATGCACAAAAACTTGCCCGCGTTCTTCACGTAGCTAAACGACATTTCTAGCGATAAGAAGGAGGTGGATGGTGGTTTCGAAAAAAATAGGTTTTTTTACCGCCTTCTGGTGCACGGGTGTCGCGCTCACTTGGGGCCCTCCTGTCGAGAGGTATCTTGTACGAGCATCATTTGCGGCACCGCTGGCACCAAGTGGACCGGCGCAAACGCCCCGAGCACGTTGTTGGTATTCTCGACGCCGCCCATCTGTTCCGTCAGCGTCGGGCAGTCCTTGTGGCTGTACAGTATGGAGTGCAGCGTCTTGACCTGGTCCTGCAGGGCGGCGACCTGCTGGGTCAGCGTGTCGTACTGCGCAGAATAGAAGTTGAGTTCCTGTTGCATCTTCTGCACCATCTGTTTTTTTCGCTGTCTGCACTTGGACGCAGCGATTCTGTTTCTTTCCAGGAAGCTTTTTCTCTTTTCCTCGTCCTGGCTGTCGTTCTTGGAGCCATTTTCAGAGGCGGGTTCTGCGGACTCCTTGGTCTTCTTCGTCTTTGGTTTCTTTGGTTTCGGCTCAGCCGTCTCTGGTGCGGCTGTGGCGGCAGGTGCGGGAGCAGACGGTGCGGCATGCGAAGCTGGCTCGTGTGGTTCATGCTTGTCCTCAGTTTTTAC
Source organism: Ogataea parapolymorpha DL-1 (assembly GCF_000187245.1). Classification (NCBI taxonomy): domain Eukaryota; kingdom Fungi; phylum Ascomycota; class Pichiomycetes; order Pichiales; family Pichiaceae; genus Ogataea; species Ogataea parapolymorpha. Next base: position 938,551 of record NC_027865.1, on the reverse strand, counting down.
CGGGGGCATGTTTAGGAATGAGAGACCGCCAGGTGTGAAGGGACCTGACGACATGAGCATGTTATAGTTGTGGTTTGCGAGAGTGTTGTTACTTCCTGGGGTGAGCCCTGTTCGCAATGAGCTCTCGTTTGGAGTGAGACCTGTTCTTTTCGCGTTAGCAATAATCTGGTTGTACATCTGTTGTTGCTGAGATGACGTAGGCGGTGCCCCATTAGACCCTGTATTTGCAGATGGCCCCACTGGGTACGCAAATGGCAACATTTGCTGGGACGGGCCCTGGAACATGCTGGACCACATGCCCGGGGTGCCGGGAATAGAGGGCGCACCGGGTGACATGATTCCTGGTAGCGGGGGCAGCATGTTGGAGGTGGTGGTACGTCGGGTGCCTCCCGGCGTCAGCACCGGAGGGGAGGTGGCGGTGTGGAGCTTGGGATCCTTGCGGTTTGCTTGTTTCGGCTTTGCCAACGAGCCCTGTTCCGTGGGGCCAGCAAATGATTGCTCAAAAGGGTTTGGCTCCAAATCGAGCGTCTTTCTGCCGGACGTGGATCCGGACCCGTTTGACGTGGGTGACCCCACAGAGGATGCCTTGGCCTCAGTTTGCAGTGATGTCATAATGACGTAATGACCAAGCGAAAGCAACCAAACTAATATGGAATTTTACACAGACCTTTCGAGTGACCGATCAGCTAACCAGACTCGAGGCTATTAGGCGTGCTCGCGTTAATATTGCACCTGATGGCAAATATTAGTAAACAACACTCTGTTGCAAATTTTTAAAAAGGACCATCATGCAACTATTACCCAACTCGGAACTTTTGGTGACGTTTGGTGAAGTGCGTACAGGGCCAGACAGAGGTGTTCTTTGTTGCAGACGCTTGATAATAGCTCCAGCGAACAAAAAGAACGGCCTAGCACTTTCTTAGTCCTTTGCAATGCCAGCGGGTGGCGCCACTGTTGGCGATGCGGGCCGTGCGACGATACAGAGCCGATCGACTTGGGCTCGCGTAAATAATTAAAAAAAGTTTATTACGCATCTATGACTACTCCGCGCATCAGGCCGTTAGAGGAGGCCGTCGTGAACCGGATCGCCGCCGGCGAGATCGTTCTTGCCCCTTACAGCGCGCTCAAGGAGCTGCTGGAAAACTCGATCGACGCGCAGGCCACCTCCATCGACGTCGCGTGCAAAGAGGGCGGGCTCAAGCTGCTGCAGATCACCGACAACGGCGTCGGCATCGCGAAGGACGACCTCGCAATCGTGTGTGAGCGGTTCACCACGTCCAAATTGCGCAAGTTCGAAGACCTCCAACATATTGCCACATACGGCTTCCGTGGGGAAGCCCTCGCGAGCATCTCCCACATAGCGCATGTGTCGCTCGTGACCAAGACCCGCGACAGTCCGTGTGCGTGGAAGTGTCGCTACGACGCCGGCCGTCTGGACGCGCGCACGCCCGAGCCGCAGCCTGTCGCCGGCACAGATGGCACCACGCTAGTGGTGGAAGACCTTTTCTACAACTTCCCGTCCCGTCTCCACTCATTGCGGTCGCCAGCCGAGGAGTACGCCAAAATAGTTGACATTGTGAGCAAGTATGCCATCCACGCAACGCACGTGGGGTTCACGTGCAAGAAGTACGGCACCGCAGCAAACGACATCGCCCTGCGCTCGGGCATGTCCCAAAAAGAGCGTGTGCGTGCAATCTACGGCTCTGCCGTGGCCAGCCAGCTTCTGGAGCTTGAAGTTGAGCCGCACACAGACTATGGTCTTTTGAAATGCACCGGACTAATCACCAATGTCAACTACGACAACAAGAAGAGCACGCCGCCGATCTTCTTCATCAACGGCCGTCTCGTCAGCTGCGACCCGCTGCGCAGAGCTATTGCTCAAACATACAGCACCTTCCTTCCCAAGGGCCACAAGCCGTTTGTGTATCTTTCGCTGGAGCTGGACTCGGTGAACGTGGATGTGAACGTCCATCCCACGAAACGGGAGGTGCGGTTTTTGTTTGAGGACGAAATAGTTGACCATGTTGCACAAAAAATTGCGGAAGTTCTTGCCAACACAGACGTTTCGCGCACGTTTCTGACCCAGCAGCTACTTCCGAGCCCCAAACGTTCTGCCACCACGGACATTGCAATTTCGACACCGAAAAAATTACGGCCGCTGCCGTCGTTCAGCCAGTACAAGCGACCGAGTGAACACAAGCTGGTGCGGACGGATTTCTCGCAGCCGACGCTGACGACGTACCTGAGCCAAAAAACCAGCGTCGACAACGTCGATAACGCGGCTAGTCCCACACAGCGCGCAAAAGTGAAGCTCAAAAGCATTTTCGAGCTTAAAGAGGAGGTGGAGCAGGCGGCAGACGACAGACTAACGGAGGTGTTTTCGAAGCTGACGTTTATCGGCGTTGTCGACTCCCTGAAACGGCTGATGTGTTTCCAGCATGACGTCAAGCTGTACATTGCGGACTACGGTGCTCTGTGCTACGAGCTGTTTTACCAGATCGGGCTTGCCGATTTCAGCAACTTCGGCTGTTTGCGACTTTCTCAGCCCGTCAGCATTGCAGACCTGCTGCTGGAAAACGGGCTCACCGACCAAATGGACGAGGTTTTGCAAATTTTCGTAGAGATGAGGGACATGTTCAAGGAATATTTTTCTATTGAGATCGACGACGACGCACAAAATCCGAAAATCGCAACTCTGCCGTTGCTGGTGAAGGGCTACGAGCCGGATCTCTCAAAATTGGCCCTGTTCCTGTACAGAAGTGGCACGAAGCTAGACTGGGAGGATGAGAAAAAGTGTCTTGGTGGCCTGCTGCAGCAGCTGGCATTGCTATACGTACCGGCCGCCAGCGAGAACGACGACAATATCGGCGAGGTGCTCGAGACGACGATCTGCCCTCTGTTAAAGAAACGGCTCATCCCCCACGCAGGGCTCGCGCGGGACGTGGTGGAAATCGCCAACCTACCGGGCCTGTACCGGGTGTTTGAACGGTGCTAGAAATGGAATCTAGATGGTCTATTCTATGTACAATCTATGTCATGCGAAGGTCAATTCGCCTGTAGATAACGCTCTGAGACAGAATTGGTATAGCAGCAGCATCACGCTGCTCTGGACACTGGTCCAGATAAAGCGGGGCCCCACACCGCTAAACAGCCCCACGACGCCCTGGTTGCGGTACACGGTGAACAGGCCGCGGAGGATGGAGTTGGAGGTGAGCAGGTCATTGGGCGTGGCGTTCTTGTTCTGTGTCTGCATTCTCGTCTTGATGACATCGAGGGGCGTGGTCAACGTCCCTGCAAGGCCGCCTGCGGCAGCACCTGTGAGCAACTCCATGGAAAGCGAGAGCGGGTCGTGATCCGCGGACCGGTGAGAGAGTTGGTATGCGAACTGTCGGAACTTTTCGTAAAACACAAACTGGAGCGACGAAAAGGGCAGATCTCGCACTAGCGTCGCCTTGTATCCGTAGAAAAGGGTCTGCCATCCCTCTGTGCGGATTATCGTTGAGATGGCGTTGAACGTTCCTGTGTAGTTGTAGCCAGAGTGGAAGACCGTGTTGTTGTATCTTCCCTGTAGCTGGAGTCTGGTCTTGAGCACCTCCGACGGCACGTAGAAAATCGACGACACAAAGTCGCCCAGAAATCCCGCGCCCAAATACGTGAAGGTCTCGTTCAGACCGTACTCGTCTATCGCGATTCGTTTGGTGGACTCGTAAGTGATGAAAAAACACGCCGCACTGGGAAAACTGCCCAGCATAGCCGCCCCGTACCCACCGTAGAGGCCTCTCAGCAGGCCCTCCTCGCGCAGAAGCGTCAGATATGCCGGGATGGTGTTTTTGTACCGAGCCACGTTCGGGGCCCCCTGCTGCCGCGTTTTGACGGTGTCCAGCGAGTGCATCAGCGAGTCCCCCACCATTCCGCCAATCCCGCCCGCCAAAAAGCAGTGCAGAAGACGCGGATGGTACGTTTCGGGTGCCCTGCTGGGGGCGTCCTGCGGAATCTGGCCTCCCGCAGACAACGGCCTGTTGTGGGTCTCGAGGTCCGGCACAGCGATGTTGGATGTCGACAGCACGTTGGACATGAAGTGTAGATGTGCTCTATATGTCACCAGCTAGTTGTTCATACACGGTGCAGTCCAAATCGTGATACTATGCGCCGACCGGGGAAGAAGGTATGTGGCTCAATGTACACCAAAAATATAAAATAAATTAAATATTTTGTGATTTACCCGACGTTGCAAAAATTTACATCTCTTGCACAGCCATGCTACGAATCAAGACAGTGTCTCGATGTTGGCACCAGGCGCGGACGTACCGTGTGCTGGCGATCGAGACGTCGTGCGACGACGCGTGTGTGACGCTGCTTGACAGGTTTGATCCTGCACAGCCGCCCCGTGTCGTCGAGGAGAGCAAGCAGACGCTGGACTCTGCGCAGGCCGGCGGAGTGATCCCCACGGACGCGGCAGTGCACAACAGGACGCAGGTGGCGGTGCTCACGAGCGAGTTGCTTGCCAAACACGGCTGGACTGGCCTGGATCGGCCAGATCTCGTCTGCGCGACCCGTGGCCCCGGCATGGTGGGCTCGCTCGTCGGCGGCTACCAGCTGGCGCAGGGGCTCAGTATTGCATGGAGCGTGCCGCTCGTCGGCGTCCACCACATGCTGGGGCACCTGCTGACGCCGCGACTCGCGTCGAACGGGCAAGAACCGCAGTTTCCGTTCCTCAGCCTCATGGCCAGCGGCGGCCACACAATGTGCGTCCTGAGCCGCAGTCTGGTGGACCACGAGATCCTCGTCGACACGATTGACATCGCTGCGGGCGACGCGCTCGACAAGTGCGGCCGTGAGCTGGGATTTCGCGGGAATATGATCGGCAAGGAGCTCGCAGCGTTTTTGGAGCAGCACAGCCACGAATGGGGCCAGCCAGTCGACTTTGACATCAAAGAGCCCCTGCTCAACGTCCCCGGCCGCAAGAACATGCTGGCGTACTCATTTGGCTCGTTTATCTCGCAGGTGCGCACCAATATGTCGAAGTATTATCCCGACGGGACGCTGACGGACGCCCAAAAAGCCCGCGCCGGCTACCGTCTCGCGCAGACGGTGTTCCAGCACATGGTGACCAAAATCAAGCTCGCGATGCGGCTCAAAAACATCCAGGTCGACAGCTTTGTGTGCTCGGGCGGTGTCGCAGCAAACACGATGCTGCGAACCATGCTCCGTGCCGAGCTACCGGAAATCAAGCACTTCTACTTCCCAGAGCCGCGGCTGTGCACAGACAACGCTACGATGATTGGCTGGGCAGGCATCGAGCTGTACGAAAGCGGCGTGAGGACGCCGATCGGGAAAAGCGTCGTGCGCAAGTGGCCCCTGTGCGAGCTGGACGAGTACAAAGTCTAGTTGTGTCTATAAAAACGCTTCCTGTATATTGAACCGGTCGATCAGGCCCCTCCAGGTCACGTGATCAAGATTAAATATGATGTGCGATTTGGAGTCGTCTCGGTTGACGTAGCGGGGGAGGTCTTTAAAAGTTTCTGGGTTTGCCTCCTGCACGTACGGGACGCCCGACGCGTCGCGTCCCAGAATCATTTTGCCATGGTTGATGAGGAAGCTGGTGTAGAACAGGTTCTCGACCGACCTGGCGAACGACTTTGGGTCGATAAAGAACTCAAACAGGTTTTTGCGGGCCATGTTGAGCGTGCGCAGTTTACGGAAACAGCGCTCGGAGTTCGCCGTCGTATCGTCCTGACGGTCCTGTTCCATCAGCTCGGACGCACTGCGTTTGCTGGCCGTCCTGGACGCGCCACTCTTGGAATCGTCCTGAAGTCGCGGCCGCGAGACGCGCGTCTTTCGCGTAATCTCCAGCGGTCCCAGCAGGAACTCAGCGCTCGGCACGCGCCGCGAGCAGTTGGCATATAGCAGCCCAGCCTTGATCCAGTCAAAACGGGCCATCCCGCGGTCGATCGGCGAGTCTACATCGACCACGTCGTCCTCGGCAGCGAAAAATCGCAGAAAATTGCTGCTGAACTCGTTGAAGTTCAGAACGCGCTCGGACCGTCCCAGCTTCAAGTTCCGCGTCGCTAGCTTCGCCTGTAATCCGATCTCCTTTAAAGTGGCCGCGTCCTTGGCCACAATATTCGACTGGATCGACGTCTTGGTCTCTGAAAAAAGCTGATCCGCAATGTCCAGAGACGTCGACACTACCTGAATGCCGTTCTCGCGCGCAACCTCTGTCCGCTGCTGCACCAGCGCGCGGTCCAGCCGCCGATACTTGGCCTGCAGCTCAAACTGCTCGCGCTCTGACATTTCGCGTTTTGACACCTCCGACTCCGACTCCTGCGACGACTCAGAACACGATTCGTCTGAAGATGAGGCCGACGAGTCGTCCGGATCGTACTCGTCTTCGTCTGTGGCCTCCGGAGGCTCGTGTTCCTTTTCCTTCTCCCGCTTTATTTTCGTATTCATTAAATTTATTTTTTCGACTAGGTAGGTGCCCTTGAGTGGTCGATGCTGACGTAATCGAAAAGAGTTGGCTATATATTGTCTGTCCATTCGTTCCCCTGGTCTAGGTAGATGAAGTCTTCCTTATCGTCCTCGGGTTTCGGCTTGGTTATCAGCAGGTCGTTCCGCGGCGTCCCCGAGTCGTCATAGTGACCATCGAACATCTCCAGCTGCGGTGGCTCGTCTATTCGGAGTAGCCGCAGGTCGTCCTGCTGTAGAGGCGCAAAAGACGGCTCGTCGTTGAATGGAGACGGCGAGATCAGAATCGGATGCTCTGTGGTGGGTCCCGGGAACGATGAGGGCCGACCCAGCTTGGTGGCCGTGCCGACAAATGTGTTGAGGTACTGCAAGCACTCCAGCGTTCCGGTGAGTATGTGCGGGATTTCGGTGCCCCCCTCGCCGACAAACGCCGTCACCACCTGCTGGCCCTCCGAGAAGTCCTCGCAAACCGACCATTGGTTGTGGTTTTCCTTGCCTGTGTTGAGATCCTTGAGGAAATGCACCGCGAACTTCGGCGGGGCCGCGAGCTGCAGTTGCAGCTGTGCAGAGGCTTCTCGCGAGACGTCGTCCTGCTCCGGTTTCTGCGTTCTGTAGTTGAGCAGCGAGCACGTGACCACCGTGGCAAGCGGGAAGAAGATTCTAAAGAGCACTTTCTCGTTCTGGAACACGCCCGAGAAAAAGTAGTTGAGCTCGTGGTCCTTTTTCGAGAGCATGATGAGCAGGTCTGTGGTGGCCATGAGCTTATACACGACGCGAGGACTCAGATTTGGCACGTCTTTGAAAGCGTCCGGGTCCAGATGGCCTGACTTAATGCGCTGCCATGGACCGACAGACACAGAGATGCAGTCGATGAGACTGTACTTCTCGTTAATCTCGGTGTCGACTTTGGCGTGGTTGGCGAGGTCCTTGAGCGACGGCTCGCGGCTCTGCGACTCGTACACCTCGGACGTGTGGAGGGGGTGTTGGGGCCCGCGGACGGACCCGTTGCTCTGATGTAGTTTCTCCAATTTGCGGGCCTTTGCGCGGCGATTCTGGAACCAGATCCTGACAGACCTCTCAGTCATTCCTGTCCGAAGGGCGATTTCTTTCCGCACGTTGGTATTGGGGTTTGAGTTTTTGTTGAATTCGGCCACCAGCAGCGCCAGGATCTCGCCCGAGGCGCGCGAGCGCCGGGTCTGGCCGCCATTGTCGTCTGCGTTCTTCGTTGTGTCTGTTTCTGTCGAGGTATCGGCCGTCTGGGGCGGCAACCGGAGGGTGTCCGAGTCCTCCAGATGGAAGCCTCCCGGCTCCGGGAAGTGCTCGTAGGGACCCATTTCGAACTGCGACGGACTCGAGTAGTCTTGGTCGTTCATTTAACCAGGACCAGCGTGGTAGCGTCGTATTTTACAAAGATGGAGACAGTTGTGCACCTAACAAAGGTAAACACCTCGTTAGAGTCTTTAGTGTGCGTCACACGTCCGACAGCGCCCGTGTTTTTAAAATGGCAGAAAACCAGAAAAAGCATTTCGTTACATTTACTCCTTAAAAGTGTAGACGTAGTACTGGACCTTGAGAGCGCCGTCTGCGTCTCTGTGGAAACGGCCCTTGCCGACGAAGATGTGATTGTGCACCCACGTCTCCTTGGACGCGTTGCCGTCGAGCTCGAACCGAGGCTGGCACGTGACGTAGCCGTCCGAAAAACTGATGTTGGTTGTCTCCTTGCCGAGCACTCTGTTTGTCTCTCCTTCAAACCTCACCACGCCAAGGTACTGGACAATGCCCTTGTTGTTGTTTCCCAGATCCACGTACAAGGTGCAGTCGAGATTGCCGACCGAAGGAGCCGTCTCGTAGCCGCTGATGTTATCGAAGCCGCTGATGACCTTGGCATCGAAGGGCAGCGTGGGGTCGAGCGACTTGATGGTGCCCCCAAGAACGTCCACCTTGGTGTACGCTCTGGCCTTGTTCTTGAAGATAGGCTGTGCCTCTGCGATGTCGAGGTCGAAGAACAAAACTGGTTTCAGAGCTGGAACGTCGGCTTTTGGCAATGACATGTTTTAATTTCGGGAGGGCTACCTGCCAGGTTTATATAATGTGCTCCGCTCGGAACTGCAAAAATATTTGACGCACCCGCATCTGCGATTTTTATCTTGCCACATTAAATGAATATCGACACCAACTCGCCCGAATTCAAAGAGGCCCAGCATCGCGCCATTGAGTTCTACGACGCGGAGCACGAGCTGACTGTCGACGAGCGACACCAATTGCAGCGCTTCTTCCAGAAAACGGCGTTCTTCGTCATGGGATGCTCCACATTGGGTCTCCTGGCGGGCATGGGCCTGCCGGTCTACTTCCGCAAGGGGAACAAGATTAATGCCATGCGAGTGGGCTGGGGAGGCGTGCTGGGCAGCATGGCCGCCACCTGGATTGGCGCGCCAGCACTCTACCGGCGAGAAGTACAGAAAGCCAAGGACGACTACGGTTCAGAGTCGAAAATCTACAACGTTATTCAACATACACCGCACGGAGTGTTCCGGAGCTTTTTCTGGTCCTCCTACTTCGCAGAGACCGCCAAACACCCCGAACTGCGGATCAAGGATCCGCGAGACGTCCAGAGCCGGCTAGCCGACCAGGGCGATGAGAACTCCGCCTGGGCCAAGCTCAGACACGGCGAAACCGACACCAAACAGCCAGCCGCAGTCTACACAGAAACAAACTCCGCCGACTCGCCGTTCGACGCCGATCCCCTGGCGGACCCGTCTCCGCAATCGCAGCCAGCTCGTCCTGTCTCCGCCTGGGAAAGAGTCCGCAATGCCAATAAATAGCATTTCTCCGGCTGTGCAATTATTTAAATATCTCGTCCTGTAAATATTCTCTTATGTTTTCCCGAACAGGTCTCTTTAGCCACTTCCCAGGCGTTTTGAAGGCATCTGTCTCCACACGAGCAGCATGTCAAGTCCGACTGGCAAGCTCTAGATCGTCGTTCCGCCAGGCCAGACAAGCCCGTCTTATTCCAAACACAGCCATCGTTCTGGCTATCGGCCTGGGTCTCTACTCTCTGGATGCCCGATCTGCCATCAACGAGTACGTGTGGTGTCCACTGATTCGGCTGCTTACTGACGCAGAAACAGGCCACAAATTAGGCGTGTTCATGCTCAAATACGGCCTCTCTCCTAGACTGTTGGCTGACGTCGACGATCCGGTGCTGCAGGTGCAGGTCTTCGGAAAAACACTCTCCAACCCTCTGGGGATGGCCGCGGGATTTGACAAGGAGGGGGAAGCCATTGACCCGCTGCTGGACCTTGGTTTCTCGTACGTCGAGATCGGCTCGGTCACCCCATTTCCTCAGCCGGGTAACCCTGCCCCTCGGTTTTTCAGGCTGGGCAAGGACGACGCGGTGATCAACAGATACGGGTTCAATTCTTCGGGTCACTGGTCCGTGCTTGGCAGATTGCGCCAGCGCTACGAGAAGCTATTTGTGAAAAACCCAAGTTGCGCCAACAACTCGTTTAGAGACAACAAGCTGCTAGGCATCAATCTTGGCAAGAACAAGACCGGCGACGAGATTCAGGACTATGTGGCTGGCGTGCAGCGGTTTGGCGAGTATGCGGACGTGCTGGTGATCAACGTGTCGTCGCCCAATACGCCAGGTTTGCGTGATTTGCAGAACGAGGCAAAATTGACCAATTTGCTCACTCAGGTGGTTGCAGAAAGAAACCTGCTACCGGGAAAAATCACGGACAGGGCTACCAAGCCTCCCGTGTTGGTGAAAATCGCACCAGACCTGACAGAGCCAGAAATCGAGTCCATTGCCAAGGCTGCGAAGCAGGCCAAGGTTGATGGGATTATTATGTCCAACACCACGGTCCAGAGACCTAAGGACAAAATGCTCACCACCGACGAGAACCTCATCAACCAGGCTGGCGGATTATCTGGTAGACCATTAAAAGAGATCTCATTGAAGGCGTTTAGACTGCTTAGAAAGCACACAAAGGACAGTAACCTCGTTCTCGTTGGATGTGGAGGAATCAGCTCTGGAAAGGACGCTCTGGATTTTGCCAGAGCAGGGGCTACTTTTGTCCAATTATACACTGCCTTTGCCTACAAGGGCCCGGGCCTTGCCAGAAAGATCAAAGATGAGATCACCGAAGAGCTGAAGAGAGAAAACAAGACTTGGATGCAAGTAGTTGGCGAGGACGATAAATAGACATTAATAAATTTTAAAATTCGTGCTTTTCTAATTATTGAGCCACGCTAGACAGCCCAGCGCTAAAATAAGGACCGACAAGTCGTTGATCCAAAACACAACAATGTCTCTGTACTTGACAACCATCTCAAACCGGCCACGGTAGTGCTGTGGCACAAACCCTTCGATGATGCTGAAAATAGAGTTCTCCCGTGTTTGAGGAAGATACCTGTAAACGAGCACGTAGACCACAGAATAAAAGACTTCGAGAATGGTAAACCAGTTCCATAGATCGATTTTGCCATACCCGTGATCCAGACGCTCAAATGACGGGTAGAACAAAGTGTACCCCACGAGTTTGAAGTAAACCAGGGTGAGCACACTCACAAATCTGAGGACCGTAAAGCCAAGTCTGAACTTTCGTAGTTGGTACCTGTTGTACTCATTAAGCTGCGTCTCATACTCTGAAGGCTTCTTCTGTGATGCAGGTGTCGGCTTTGAGGACTCATCGTTCATTGAAGGGAGAATAGACGACATGGTCTTCATGAAATCCTCAGGCAGAATTGACGGCACATTGTGGTCGTGGCCTTGGCTTAGTATATTTTCTAATATCTTGTCCATCGACGGCTCTGAGTCGCCGCTACTTCCGTCGATGGCAGGAGTCATCGCCTCGCTTATGTCTGACACGGCAGGATCTTCAGCAGACAACGGAGATTCTGTCGGCAAATGAGATCCCACAGTACCAGTAATTTTCCCCAGTCTGTCGGAAGATGTGGCTGCAAGCTTGGCTTGCCGTCTTTCCCTCAGTAGACGTCTTTTTTCGGCCGCCGTCAGCTCAGACATATTTTCAATAATTCTAATTTTTTTCGTTCAGATCTATCGCGTGGTAGGTGTGGTCCGCATTGACATAGTATTTTGAGTATGTGAATAGCGGCTTCAACTCATCTGGTGAAAGGAGCATCACCTCATTCATAAGCGCAGAAACGCTATCGTGGTCGTAGCCTTCCTTTGTGAGCCACAAAATAAGGCTGTATTCGTGTCTGCTAGGGGCCCTCTTCCAAGTAATTCCCACGACGTTGTTGTCTAGCTTGCTCCAAAGAAGTTGCTCTTTCAGAACAATATCCAGGATTGACCTCCACACTTTTTCGACTTTTTCTGAGGGGATACGGATCACGACACGCCCGCTGTTGTAGAGTAGTGGCTCTTTTCTGTAGCGTGGAGATAGGCCGAACTTGAAAATATGAATACGGTTCTCTTCAGATGTTCCGCACTGCGGAGCGCTTAGAAACAGCTCGCTGCACCTGTTGGCCAGCTTGTTGAGCTGTTTTGCTTTCCACACCTTGTCTATGACCCTATTGCGGAGCTTGGCATCCTCGTTGCTTGTGGAAACAAACTCTCCCCACACATTCCACACAGAATTCAGGTGCATCTTTGTTGCCTTCTGGAGCTCAAACACTTCGAATTGGGTGCTTGTTTCCGATTCCACCCCAAACGAGCACATAATTTTGGAGACCGCAGGGAAGACAGCCACATTTGCAAGATTAGGCGATTCTGGTCTCTTGTTCATACTGTGCAGTGTATCATTGAGCCTCAGTGACCGGAAGTTAAAATTAGGAACCGGGTCAGGCTTGCTTTTGTCTGAAAAGTCTCGTACAAATTTGTTTCCTTCCGTCTTCACTTTATCCTTTTTACTAAACAGCTTGGAAAGGGACCTCCTGAGTCCCTTTTTTTGCGATTTCTCTGAAAAGCCGTCCTTGTTCACTAAAAATGTGTTTTCTTGATTGTCTATGTCCTCAAATTCCTGTTGGAATAGCTGTTGTATCGGGAGAGGTTCCTTTTCCCCTGTGTTTGAAATTTCCATTTTGTTAACTGGCTCCTTGCTTTTAAGATAGTTCGACATGCGGCTGTGTCTCTTTTTACTGTCTTTGCGTCTCAAATGAGGATACTCGTCTGTATTGTCCAGCTCTGGGCTGCTCTGCATCCCGCTGTAATTGGTAGCTCTTGTTTCGTCAAAAGACGAGTACGATCCATTGACGTACTCAGAAGAGTCTACTATGGAGTTCACTGCTGTCTCCATTGTATTTAAAGGCTCAACTTCCAGCGGCTTGCGTTTCATGCTAAAAAATCGTCTTAAGGTGCCCCTTCTTCCAAGCGTCTTGGAAGACTTGGAGGATTTCGTGGACACAACAGCGCTGGTGTCAGAAATAACAAGTTCATCTGTCTCATCATGCTTAATTTCGGTTGATTCAGCCGCGATAACCTCGGATCGGGCCTTATTCCAAAAGAAAAAACCCATATCTACTTCGTAGGAAATTCCCTGCCCTTTTTTCTTGTAACCGCTCAAGGCTGTGAACAAAAAAAAATTTATCAGAAAAAATCTTTAAGATGGCTGTCTACTCCAAAGACAGAAAGCTCAACGCAAACCTCAAGAGGCTTGATCAGCAGCACAGAGATGCGGTGCGGTCGGCCAAAAATACAGAAATATTGCTCCAGGAAGATGCAGGTTTCTTAGAAGCCGAGGGAATGGAGAAAACCTACAAGTTTGTGCAAGACGATATAGTTAAGGAGGTCGACCAGGCAACAGCAAACAAGAGATTCGAGCTCAAGCTGGAAGAATTTGGTCCTTACACGCTGGATTACTCGAGAAACGGCCGCGATCTACTTATAGGAGGCAAGAAGGGCCATGTGGCCTCGTTTGACTGGAGACTGGGCAAACTGGACTGCGAACTGCATCTCAACGAAACCGTGCATGCTGTCAAATATTTGCATAATAACCAGTACTTTGCCGTCGCGCAGAAGAAATACGTCTTCATCTACGACAAAACAGGAATGGAACTCCATAGACTCAAACAACATATCGACTCGACACTCCTCGATTTCCTCCCCTACCATTTCCTGCTTACGTCAGCAGGAAACACCGGGTTCCTCAAGTACCACGACGTTTCCACGGGAGAGCTGGTTGCTGAGCATCGCACGAAGCTGGGCCCCACTCAGTGCATGAGACAGAACCCGTGGAACGCGGTGATGCATCTAGGACACGCTAATGGCCAGGTAACTCTGTGGTCGCCCAGCATGCCCACTCCGCTGGCCAAAGTTCTTGCCTGTCGCGGGCCTGTGCGGGCCCTTGCGGTCAACAGAGACGGAAGGCACATGGTCGTTGCAGGAGCAGACAAAACGCTCAAATTATGGGACATTCGCAATTTTAAAGAGATAGATTCATATTACACTCCAACACAAGCTAATACAGTGGACATTTCCGACAAGGGTCTGGTTTCTGTGGGCTGGGGGCCCCATATCACGGTCTGGAACTTCTTGAAGACCCACCAGAATTCGCCATACATGAATCACATGATTCCTTCTTCACAGATCCAGACCACGAGGTTTGTGCCGTTCGAGGATATATTGGGCTGTGGACATAGTAAAGGGATCTCCTCGGTTATTGTGCCGGGTGCTGGAGAGGCTAACTTCGATGCACTGGAAGTCAATCCGTACGAGACAGCAAAACAAAGACAACAGACGGAGGTCAGATCTTTGCTCAACAAATTGCAGCCTGACATGATCACGCTGGACCCTAACGTGATCGGTAGCGTTGATAAGCGCGCCCCATCCAAAAGACTCACTGCTAAAGACCTTGCGGAGCTGCAACCCTCGCAGCCTGGACAGGAGATCGAAAAGAAGATCAAGCCCGAGGTCAAGGGCAAGAACTCCACGGTCCGTAAAGCCAAACGGAAGCTGCGTCAAAACGTCATCAACGAGAGGGCCAAGCGGATCGAACGTGCTCTTGAGAGAGAAAAACTGCTCAGGAGACAGAAACACGACTTTTCAAAGGGCATCCAACCAGAGAAGGATGTTCTCGAAGGAGCCCTTGGTAGATTTAAATAGAAACCTTCAATTAATCGCTTACTCGCTCTCTTCAAATAACTCCTTGTCGATTTCAGGGTCGATGGTGAACGGTTCGGGCACAGGAGCCTCAGTATTGCTCTTTTCTCTCACAGTCTTGATTCTATCAATTGGCTCGTTTGGAGACAGGTCCTGCAAAACAACGATTCCTCCCATTCCTTTGAACTTCCTCACCGGGACAAACCTCTCGTTCTTCGAAAATGTGACGTACTTCAGCTGAGCAGGCACAACTCTGGTCATGTTCTCAAACTGGTATGGCTCTTTCACGTAGAAGGATTCTGGCTGCGTCTCTGTGGTACTCTCAGTGGCCTCAGGCTCGACCTTCTTCTCTTTTTCCTCCTCCACTTTTTCCTTCTTTTCATCGACGTCCATCTTATCTTCATCCTTGGCGTCTTTCTTAGCCTTGTCCTTCTTTGCAGCTCTGGCTTTGGCACGGGCAGTAGTCGAAAGAACAGCCGTGGCAATCTTGTCTGGCTGTTTCTCCACCTGGGCCTCTGACTTAGGTGGATAGCTGAAGACCTCTGGCTTGGTGTGGCAGTTGATCTTGAATTTCGGCACCTTCAGGTCCTCCGTGACACCGATAATGGCAGTTGGACTGAATGACAAAGAAAGAAAATGGGTAAGTGGGAACCAGTACCAGAACTGTGAGAACAGAGTCAATCCCACAATTGCTTTCATGTTCAGTGTATTAGTCTGAGCATGTTCAAGTTGGATAGTGACATTTCTTCCGCCAGCATCTAAAATACCTTCGGCCAGTGCAGCACCGAATTTGGCGAGAGAATCCTCGTGCTTGTTGGACACCGTCTTGACTAGCTGTTCTCTAAATTCCTTCACTTTAGGATAAGTCTTTTCATTCTGTTGTATTAAGATCATGGATTTCGCAATGGTGGCACCTTGTCTAACAAAATCGGTAGCATCTTTGGTTAAAGGTTCAAGCACATCGATGGCTGCCTGCAGACCGCGACCAGCGCATGAAATTCCCAAAGCCATGGCAGTGCCGTATCTCACGTGAGGGTTGTAGGATTCAGAAAGCAGCTCGACAATCTTGGGGACAGTAGTGTAATCACGCAGCAAAATGAACCCAAGCGCCATCACAGCAGCTCTTCTCACGTTGTCCGACGAGTCAGAAACGGCAATGTGCAAAAGTCTTCTGATTGCATTGTTGTCTGCAGTTCCACAATAGGCCAAAGCCAATGTGAAACATCCACCGTATCGAAGAATGGAGTCCTGATGCTCTATCAGTTTCTCAATCACTGGTTCGGCTGTTGTCTCCTTTCCGTAGCAAAGAAGAGCGATCCCGATGGAAAGACCTCTAATGATGGTTTCGTGTTGAGTTTCCTGGGCGTATGCCAACATGTCGTGAATAGCTGCCTCGTTTCCGGATCCCAACATCACAAGACCCATTCCAAAAGCGGCGGCCTCACCGGAAATCGCAGAGTCGGTGTACAAGATTGTTTTCAACTCCTCGTAAATAGCCTCATCCCCAAGAGCCATGGCAGCCACACCAAGCCCCAAACATGCACCATGCAAAATGATATCTGTGTTCTTATTGTCAGCGGAGTTGCTGTTATCAACCACGATTTTTCTAAGATATTCAATCACCTCTGCCCCGTGGCCGGCATAGATAAAACCCAAGCCAAAGAGCGATCCTCCGTTGGTGTATGGGGAAGGCGTACTTCCTGGTAAATATGGTTGTAACACAGTCCTGCCCTGAGACAAGTTTCCTTTATGAATAACACCCAGTGCTGCTGTTGCCGAAAACTTCGACCAGTTGTTGGCCTTTCCAAGCCATTCTAGGTTGGATCTGAAAAAAGAGTCGTCGGTAGTTCCCGCGTGCATGAAGGCATTCTGGAATGTCACCGCAGAGTGGAAAATGGAATTTCTTCCGTCCAATACTTTTTTCGATGTGTTAAGGATCGAAATGTCGGTATTGTTGTTGTCTGAAAGGAACGTGATGTCCAGGTCACATGTTGGCACACCTGAGAGAATCTTTCTGAGCTTGACCACGTTTTTGTTGGACTTATCCAGAGCTGGATCTGAGTCGATGATTTCTGCAGTTTTTGTGAGCAGTTCCTGCGAGGCGACGCTGACGAGATCAAAGGCAATCTGGAACGCAATAAGTGCTTTCTCGTGCGATCCCATGAGGTCCTTGAAGATCTTGTGAACAAGCTTAAAATCGTTGAGCTGCACGATGATTTTGGTGATGATGGTGTAATCTGGGTTGTTGAACGAGACGAGGGTCAAGATTAGAGAGTTGAGAATTCTGGTACGGAAATCGATGTTGTAGGAGACAGTGGTGCAGCAGGTGAGGATGTAGCCGATCAAGCTGGAAACGGTCTCTTCGCTGCTGCTTTCCCTAGCCAATGTATCGATAATGGACGTGACAATGTCCTGTCGGTAACTCTCGAGGGCAATTCCCAAAGCAAGCTTGTGCTCTCCCTGGACAACGCACTTGTGCACCATTGTCTCAAAAATGCTCGTCAATTGCGGGTCAATGGCCACCTTATCGTCGGAGAACTTGGCCCGCGACAGCGAGATGTACTGGTTGATGCACTTGGACACAATGGTCTGTGAGTACTCTGTATTTTCGTCCACGTTGAATTCCTTGCCCGCGAGCAGTGAGTACTTCACGGAGGAGTCGTAGTCGCCCAAATTGTAGTACACTTTCGAGGCCACCAGAGCAGCAAGGTGTCTGTTGGCGAAATGCTCGTCCTCGTACAGCTGTTCGATTTCGGCGATATTGTTCGCAATCTCCGCCCACAATTGGTCGACCACGTTGTTCAGCGACCTCAAAGCGTACACCTTGAGGTCTGGATCGTGTTCTTCCAGAAGCGAGAGGTATGGGGCTGCAGAAGTGATTGCCGTCATTTTGCCACTGAAAAAATTAAAAATAAAGAAATTTGAGAGTCAAATTATTTTCTAGCCAAACGTCTATAAACACTCAGTACGTTCAGTACAGGAGTCTGGTGATAATTTTGTATGGGGTGTTTTCCAGTTTCTCATACAGCGACTTGATCTCCTGCAGATTCACGCCCGAGATATCGGCCATCAGGTACGCAATGTCGCCTCTCGAGTCGGAGAACTGTTTCTCGATGTTGTAAGAGGACAGGATCTCGTTCACAGTTCTCAGGACACCTGGCACGTTCTGATGGATGTACAGCACTCTGACGACGTTCTCCTGGTCCAGATCAAGACCGCGCAAGGAGACTTCTGGGAAGTTGACCGCGCCGATCGAGGAGCCCTCGTTGATGTAGCTGGTCAATGCAGTGCCCACCTCGACACCAATGGCGCTTTGGGCCTCTTCTGTCGAGCCGCCGATGTGCGGGGTGAGAATGACGTTTTTCAAAGACTGCAACTCCGAAGTCCACTCGTTAAGCTCGTTGTTGAACAGAGGACCGTTTTTGGCGGGCTCTTGCGGATACACGTCCAAGGCGGCACCGGCCAGCTTTCCGACCTTCAGGGCGTCAATCAGAGCAGGGATGTCCACGACCGTGCCTCTGGCGTTGTTCAACAAGTACGCACCATCCTTCATGGTGGCCAGCTGGGGGCTCGAGATCATGTTCTTGGTGTCTGGAGTTTCTGGAACGTGCAAGGTGACAAAGTCGGAGTTGGCAAGCAGCTCGTTTAGAGAAGAGACCTGTTTGGCCGTGCCGAGCGCCATGATCATCAAGACGTCGTAGTAGATGACGTTCATACCGAAAGCCTCAGCCAGAACAGACAGCTGGGAGCCGATGTGGCCATAGCCAACAATTCCCAGCGTTTTTCCACGGATTTCCCAGCATTTGGCGCTGACCTTGTTCCAGACGCCGTTGTGCAGCTCCATCGAGCGGTCGCCGAGCTGTCTCGAAAGAGCAATGATCTCACAGATCACGAGCTCTGCCACGGAACGGGAGTTGGAGAATGGCGAATTGAACACGGCGATACCGGCCTCAGCAGCGTATTCAAGGTCCACCTGGTTAGTTCCGATACAGAAACATCCGATGACCAGCAGGTTCTTGGCGTGTTTCAGCACATTGGCCGTCAGTTTGGTCTTGGAACGAATACCAATGGCATGCACGTCCTTGATCTTTTCGATAAGCTCTTCCTCACCGAGCGAGGTCTTGTGGAATTCGACCTGGTAGCCTTGAGCGCCAAAGATATCGATGGCTGTCTGGTTCACGTTTTCGAGCAGCAAGATTTTGATGTCACCTGTGGAAAATGGCTTCAGAGTCTTGGTGCTCTTGGTGATGGACTTGGTTCTCGGGCGGTATTGGTCTAGATAAGAGGTCGTTGGGGAGGTGGAGACCGCGTTGGGAGAGGTGGCGAGGCTGGTCTGCTTGAGCGAGTTGCTCAGCATCGAAATCGGAACAGGAGACGTCATGGTAATTATTCAAGATTAATTATCCAGGGTTTCCTGTAATTAGTCACGGTCGATCGTCCGGTCGATTAGGAGTAGTCATGTGATAAGAAATAAATAATTTTTCGCAGGGCACGCGAACCCTGGGGAAACGTCACATGACTCGACCTGAGGGTCCACTCCGGTGCAATTTTTTTCAGCTTTTCATCCTATTTTTTATCATCAACGTCGATTGAAAACCACTACCCCCGGCTTTCCACGTAACATTCCGACGTCAATAACACACTTATAAACATGTCCGGTGCACCAAGACAAGGCGGTCCAAGAAGAGGCCCAAGAAGAGGCAGAAGAGGTCAAGACGATGAGAAGAGCTGGGTCCCAGTCACCAAGCTCGGAAGACTCGTGAAGGCCAAGAAAATCACCTCTGTGGAGGAGATCTACCTCCACTCCCTGCCAGTTAAGGAGTACCAAATCATTGATGAGCTTGTTCCAGGTCTCCAGGACAAGGTCATGAAGGTTCTGTCTGTTCAAAAGCAGACCAGAGCTGGTCAAAGAACCAGAATGAAGGTCGTCGTTGTCGTTGGTGACTCCAACGGCCACGTTGGTCTTGGTATCAAGGTCGCCAAGGAGTTGGCCACTGCCATCAGAGGTGCCATCATCATTGCCAAGCTGGCTCTGATTCCAGTCAGAAGAGGTTACTGGGGCTCCAACCTTGGTGCTCCTCACTCTATTGCCAACAAGTGTTCTGGTAAGTGTGGTTCCGTCAACGTCAGATTGATCCCTGCCCCAAGAGGTTCCGGTATCGTTGCTTCTCCAGCCGTCAAGACCATGTTGCAATTTGCCGGTATTGAGGACATCTACACCACCTCCTCTGGTTCTACCAGAACTACTGAGAACACTTTGAAGGCTTGTTTCGCTGCCATTGGTTCTACCTACGGTTTCTTGACTCCAAGCTTGTGGAAGGAGTTCGCTCTTACCGACTCTCCATTGGACGTCTACGCCGACGAGGCTCTGGCTACCAAGAAGAGATACTAAGTATGGGTAATATATCTGTTTAGATGGAGATGTAGATGGCGGCCGCTTTGCAAACAACCAGCTCTGCGACTCGTTGTCTGCCATTAATTAACTGATTTCTTGAAAACAAAATAAATTAAGATAAATAAAATAAATTATTTCTTATATAATTAATTGAATCGAAAAGGTTCAACGGCCATGCAACTCTGTCTCTCTGCCAGCCAAAACATTATAATCTTATCGTACGTGATGACAGATGATGGACTCCATCGAAAAATATTCTTACGCTAATATACACTCGTTAGGTCTGCGCATGCTCCATCACCTGGTCTTCAGGAACAGCAAATGGACGCTCGCTCGGATGCACGTGCTCGTTCACCCAGACATTATTCTTCTTGGCCGAGTTCAGCTCGCGTCCCTCGGGATGTTTGTACGGACACTTTGCGTTCTTGCAGTTCACTCCAAACTTGCAGTCCTCGTCGATAGGATGGGTGAAGTAGCAGTCGATCCGCGTGCAGTTGGCGCCGTCACGACAGATAACAGGACTCGTAGCATGACGCTTTGGACAACGGAAGTTCTTGCAGTAGGCTCCGAATTTGCATTGTTCCAACGTCTTTTCTGGACCAGCAGCAGGGGCACTTTGCGCCTCGGAAGGCTTGTAGTTTGGCGAAGAGTGGGCCTTCTGGCACTCCGGGTCTGCGCAGTTCTTATTGTCCGTACACCATTGCAAGACAATCACCTTGGCATCCTTATTGGCTGGTGTAGGGTGTCCAAACGGACACAGCTCCTTTTGGCACACAGCACCAAATTTGCACAGCGTGATTCCCGTATTTTGCAGTTGCATGCCAATCTGCTGAGAGACCTGGTTCATAAACCTGTTCTGGTTGCCGTTCTGCAACTTCGCCAATCTCTCTTGTCTCGTCTTCTCCAGCTCAGCCATCAGTTCATCATCCTCACCAGGATGTAAATAGCTGCATGTGCCTGGAGGATTTGGGCAGTTTGGATAAGCAAAACATGGCTTTGTAGGATGCATGAATAGGCAGTTTTTGTTCGGGCAATGAGGGAAATCCTTACATCTGCCATTCGCCTTGCGCGTGGCAAAGTTGGCCATCTGTCCGTTGTTCATCATCGCCATGTTCATTGCCTGCATGAAATTCTTCTGATTTTTCAACGCAAAGTTCTTCTTTCCGTTTGTATTGGCGGACTTTGAGATTCCGTTTCCATTCTTTCTTTCCACAAATGAACGGGGTCCTGTTGGAGCACTTGTCCGGCTGACGCCCTCCATGCTTTCTGACTGAGGAGCCTCGTCAAAGCGCACTTGTTGTCTCTCGGTTGTTTCTTGTATAGGTTGCTGTGGCTGTTCTTCAGGGGCGACTCCGCCATTTCTTAATCGCTGGATCTCACCAAAAACGCTCTGAATGAACTCCAATGTGATGATATCGCCAAATAAGGCACTCAACTCTTCCATGATGCTCATGGGACTCTTGTCGTTTGATATCAGCACTAAAATGAACTCTGCAACGTACTCAGAGTCTTCTGTCACGTTCATCTCAGCAAGCTTGGCACTCAGCTGCTGTTTCAGCTGCTGAAACGTCTCTTCAGGCAGTTGTAATTGTGCGGCTGTCGACATGCTTTAATGTTTATAAGGGCAAATTTTTTTTTTGCTTTATAAAAAATATATTCGAAACATTAGTTCCCCGGTAGTGCGTCAACCAAACATTAGCTCAGCTATATCTTCTCACCAGGTATAGCCCAATCACCACGCATCCAGCGGCCAGCGCCAACGTCATGGCATCGGGAGAGGGGTTTGGATACTTCCTGCGGATTTCCAGGACAAAGTAGATGCGCTTGGACTCAATCACATTCTCAAAGTCCTCCTCTTTTTCGACAGATATCAAGTCTCCATCCTCGTCGATGTAGCCAAGGTCGAATTTATATTCTGAGCGACTGAGACTCACCTTATGGTAGATCTTGTGTGTCAGGGTGTGAAAAAGGTCCGCAGCACTGCCGATTGAGTCCAGATCAATCTTAATCTTGTATATTTTATTATTAAGGCCCAGACCCAAGTCCTCCTTGATTTTCAGTTTGTATTTGGCCTCCCGTGGTTTTGACTTCAAAGTTTCTGGAGCATCAATTAGTGCGCTTGGCTCAAATACAGTTGCAGAGGAAGCGTTGCTGAAGGCCGGTGGACGCGGCAACGTTCGCTCAAACGAGGACTGCTCGGATAAATTGCGTTTGATGGGCCCAATGTACGGAACACTGGGAATTGGCGTATCGTTACTGGAGTTGGTGCGCACCATCTTGCGTGGCAAGTGGTAGGAGCTTCTTCTCGAGGACTTCTCCGTGCTTTCCATCGTGCTCAGCGGTTGGTCCAGTGATCCCCAAAACCGGTTCCACGCGGGCCCATTATCGAGAGAATTTATAGATGTATTGTCTGCCTCTAGGAGATCTTCAGTCGTTTCAGTGGACCCGTCAAGGGTTTTGAGCAGGGCGTAAGTCAGCTGCAAAACACTCACCAGGCCGGTAACGTAACCATTGGAATCCTTGATTGGCAGATTCAGAAACTTTCCTTCGAACATTAGTCGCAACGCGGTGTGAATTTCCAAAGTTTCGTCGGCAAAGTTGGGTCTGAGGGTCATTACCCGTGCTATGCTCGTGGACTTGGGGTCGATGTGGCTTGCTAGCACCCGGAACGCGACATCCTTACTTGTGAGAATTCCAATGATGTGGCTGCAGTGGGCAGGAGCGGACGGGGACTCGCAAACCAGCAGCGCCGTCACATTTTTCTCCTTGAGCAGGTTGACGGCGTCCAAAACGCTTGTTTTTGTGCCAATAAGCAGAGGGGGCGACATTTCCAGATCCGAGTCCTCGAGAACGCTCTTGAGATTGGGCTGCGTCATTACATCAATCAGTCTCTTTAAATCCTTCACAATTTTCTGTTTACGGCGCAAAATGCCCAGATCCATCAGGTTTTCGTTGCTTGCGAAAGCCTCCGACGGATCCTGCGTCTCTGACTCGCCCTCGCCGCGCTGTACCAGCAAATACTTGCTTGTTTCCAGCTCGAGTGACGCCTCTTTCAGGTCATTAAACGTAGACTCGAGCTTTTTCGCCTCGTCGGCCATCTTTTCGAGCCTGATCATCGCATGGTAGAAGCATTTCGTAATGTTCAACACCCCCACAACACTGCCGCTGTCGTCCACAAGCGGTAGGTGGCGTATCTTCTTCGTAACCATCAACCGCAGGGCCTCGTTTGTGCTTGCCCGCGCCGACATAATGTACGGCCTCGGGGTCATAATCTGCTGCACGGGGGTCGTAAAGGGCATCTGGCTGGCCACCACGCGAAAAGCAAGGTCTTTGGCGGTGACCAGACCGCAGAGCTTACCCGTGGCGGGATCGTTTATTATAATGCAGTGATTGCGCCCGTCGTTCATCAAACACGCCGCTTCAAGGACTGAGCATGTGGCAAGGCACTGTATGGGAACGTCGGCGATGCGTGACATGGCGGAATTGCCCGCACGCAGCGTGGGAGCACCCTTTTTCGACATGGTATGGAACAAGAGATAAGAGGGATCTCCACGGTGTAGGGTTTTTCGAGGCGGAGTTTAATTTATGGGTCAGCCGCGTGCAGGGTTGTGAGTGAAGGAAATAATATCGGTCATAGCCGACGCGTGGAAACTAGGGATTTACGCAGTGCAAATACACATGATTACAGCGAATGAACTTTCTCCATCAATCGGAGGCACAATAGGCACGCATCCGGCAGAAATGATTGGCGCTGGCAAGACAGCTGCAAAGATGGCAGAGGAGCGATGAATAGAACTGTGGCCCGTAAATTGCGGCAAAAGAGCCTAACGTGGGTGTTGCACGAGTTTCTCAACATTGGCGCAGCGCCGTGGCAATGACAGGAGGAGCATATCGGTCTAACAGACAAGAGATAACAGACATGATAACAATGCTCAAAGGCCGAGAACCAACCGAGCAAGGTACAGAAAATGCGCATGATGATCGTCGCATGCCATGGAAGTAATCGAAAATCCCTAGGGTGACGCATGAGAGCAACAATAGTTTCCGAACTTGGAAGAGGCAGTCGCTGGTCATCACCAGCGGGCGCGCTTAGGGATGAAAGGAGGCTTCCACCGCATACCTTCACCGGACGTCGTGTTCCATGGATTTCCCTATTTGATCATGCACATGCGGCAAGTGCAAAAAAAGAAACGACTAACGAGCTCCCGTCAAGATAATAGAGCTGCAGGTTGTTCGTGTTGGCAGAACCCAATTTGAGTTTGGTCGTCCTAGCTAACATGGCGTTTTGTGCAAGCGAGAGACATAACCTAGGCCCTAATGGCTTTCGTTGGCAAACATAGAATTCTCTCTTGCAACCTCCCCAGAATTGAGATCTTGCTGTGCGCAAGAGACGTGTTTCCCACAATAGCTGAATTCGGTGGGGATAATTTGCATTTACACCTCCCACCGCAAGACGATCTGCATGTGTGCAAGGAAAAACCGGACCCAATGAGCTAACGCGTGGAAGCGCCACAGCGGGTCGTCGATGCAGTGCAGCAACCAGTCGATTGCAGGGTCTGTTTCAGGCAGATGAGCAACACCATCTTCTGGACCATGAGTGTTGCAGGAACTAAACCTTACCAATTACCTGACAGGCCAAGCCACAGCAGGCGCAGCATTCTCTTGCCAGTATTATTTGCGAAGGAATTCCAACAATGCACACAACTGCAGATGAAGATATGTACAGAACTCCCTCTCGCATGCCGGCAGCAGAGATAGGCATTCTAACCACATAGGGCATAATACTAAAAGCAAGGGCTGTCCGTTCACTGTATTTAAATTAGCTATATATATCTACTACACGTCCCACCCCCCGGATCGTTATCATCATGTCTTCGAGTGTGGCCTACAATCCCTTTGAAGATTTCTCCAATCTCGCACAGTATGAGCTGCCCAATGAGATGTTCTCCTTTGAGGACGAGCTCATGGTTTCCCACCTGCCTCTCCAGCTGCCGGCAGCCACGTTACCCGACCATGAACCCCAGTTTTACAGCTCCGGCGCGTTCGAACTCACCAGCGACTACTCCTCGCAGGAGGAAAGCGTGTCTACTGTGGTAACGACAGAATCCATCAAGCCCCAGACTGCGTTATTTCCGCCTGCGAGCGCATGCACACCTCCGCCCGAAAGAACGGGAGACTGTATTTCGCGAAGAGAAAGCCTTGACAGCGAATTCGACTTCAAGGCGTTTGGCCAGGACGAGCTGACCATTTTGAGCGAGTTTGACGACTACGAGCAGCCGCTCGAGGTCGATTTGGACGCAATCGAGTCGAAATCATATCCGCTCGTTCGCGGTCTGAATAGCGGTGGATCCACGACCAAACCACCTCCGCCAGACAGAACGGGACGGTCGCAGTATCTCAAATGCAAGCTGTCGATTTTGGACGGCGACGAGGAGAGTGTGTGCCTGCCCGAGTGGAACGAGCACGAGAAGGAGGACAAGCGTCGCATCATCCGGGTTGAGCGTCGTCAGCGCATAAACGAAGTTATAGTGAGCTTCCACATTCTTGGCCCTGCAGAGCAGCACGAGACACGGCCGGCGCCGGACGGAGTCGACTTCGTGGAGGTGTCGTGTTTGGAATGCTACCAAAATTTGGATTACTCGGAGGACGACGACACCACGGTGGTGACGCGAGGCGGAGTGGAGTCTCTGAGCCGCCAGTTTTACATAACCAGCGTGGAGGTTATCAAGATTGTCGAGCTGCTGATAGGCAGCCAGAGCACCAATCAGAAGGAGCGTCGAGCAGAAAGAGGACGCATCAGATCGAATCTGGTGCCGTTCTGGTCGAAAAAGCCAATCAGCTCAAAGAAGGTGACGTCTTCCGACTCGGACGGCGAGTTTGTCGGAAAGACGAACGCAGACCTCCGGAACGAACTAGCACAGAGAATTATGAGTTATGAGACTAGAAAGCCTCGTCGGTTCGACAAGGAGGTGAGAGTTCTGGAATGGCGCAAGCTTGTTCCGGCTCTTCGGCGCGCGTTGCAGAGCTACTATGTTAAGATTCCGAACGATGTACTATAGACAATCAATAATCGATAACACGCTTAGTTATTATTTAGTGCGACGCGAACTAAAAAAAAATAGAAAAAAATCCCCTACTTATGGGTGCCACTTTGTTATCCCTGCTGGAGCCCAAAGAACCTCGCAGGACACAAATCGAGTCTGTGGATGCCGTTGTCGACTTCACGCCGGGCAACTTGTACGATATCGCATGTGTGCCGGGCACCACGGCGCAATGGGATATACTATTTGGTCTTCTAAATCACAATACCCAGTCCGCCATAATCAGCGCCCATTCTCATATTCCTTGGCAAAACTTCAATGGAGATAAGAATAACGTCGATCTTTACCGTGTTGACACTCTCACGAAGCTGATTTGCCTGGTGCAAAACCTCGACTTTTGCCAGTATAAACTGGTTATTATCGATGATTTTCATTCACTGTATCAGTTTGCGATGACCAACCTCCGAGACAAACGCCGAAGCGAGAAGCAGCACTACAAACGAGACGCCAACGGACACAGAAAAGATCAGCAGAGTCCCACGCGCAAACTTCAGCTGGTTATCCAAAATCTGCTGCTTCTCCTCAGCAACGAGTGCCAAAAACATGATGTAATTGTCATAACCACGGGCAAAATGGTCAACATGAGCCAGAGATTTTTCTCAAAATCGCAGCCCGCATCCACACAGGAAGAAGAGGAGGATACTTCGGTTCTGCAGCAGATAATGGTGCCGATACTTCCTTTGAATGGCCCCTGGTCGGGCCAGTATGCTAAACGTTTGGTGCTCTATAAAGATTGGGTCAAAAATGGCAGCCAGGCCGGCCTGGACAAGTCTCTGACCATTGTGGACTACATACAGTTGATGGAGAAAGGCCAGATGCGAGTGTGTCCACAATTCCTGTGCATAACTTCCGGTAATGGCGAGCGGACTTTTCAATCTGGCTGGTGGTGATACAACTCAATTAGAATTTTCAGGAACGAAATGAGGATTGTGACTAATTGATATGGCGGTGTCGGGGGTGATGTTCCTGCTGGATGATGCTGCCAATAACCACATTACTTAGTTCAGGTCACAGGTGCGGGAAGCCTGGTACTGTGTTTTCACATAGCGGAATTTCTAGTAATTACCGTGCGTACGTACATACGAGCGCTTCGTATTGCGAATTCCGCACATTGTCTATCACCAGCGTTAAAATATTGATTGCTCATCGACCCTGTCTGTAAGTATGCCCAAATTGGCGCCCTGATCGTCGTCGCATTTGCCTGTCAAGCACACCACTGGCAGGACCCGAGGTGTGCTGACCAATCCTGGTCCCTCAATCGTACCTGATTGGGGAAACTCGTATGTTCTCCCTGAAACATAGACCTCAATTGTGTCATTTCTGGAATACGTGGGGGGTATATTCCCCGAAATATCTAAAATATGTCTAGAACAAGTAATTACTCGAGCAAAACTACCCAATGCGGTAATTGGATAAGTGGGAGAATTTTGCAACTAAGCATTCTTGTCGCCCAAAATAGCATCAAAACATAGAAGTTGACCCGGTGCTGACTCTTGGAATCGTAAAAAAATTTCTTCAAACTACTAATTATAGCACATTGTCGTGCAGAACCCAGCAATCTGGCCTGAGAGTGCGTTTGGAACAATGGTGCGTTGTTTCTTTTCAACCCACCAATAATAGCCCAACAATAACAAATCTCAGTCCATATCAACTGCTCAGATTATTTGTTTACCTTTCGAGGCACAGGTAAATTCTTGCTTTTTCCAGAAAGGGACCGAAGCCCAATGTTTCGGGAGGTATAAAACGGCAGCATCCGCTAGGCAAATTCTCAACTAACTTTGTTAATTCAATCGTCTTTCGCTTAATTAAAAATGCAATTCAGAACTTTGGCTCCACTTGCTTTGGCTTCCGCTGCTTTCGCTGCTTACTCTAACGGCACCGTCTCCACCATTACTTACGAGACCACCGTTTCTGAGGTCGTTACTGCTTTGACTACCTACTGCCCAGAAGCCACCTCTATCGTCACCAACGGAAAGACCTACACTGTCACTGGTGCCACCACCTTGACCATCACCGACTGCCCATGCACTAAGGAGGAGGTCATCACCACCACCACTGTCACCACCATCCCAGCTAAATCTTCCACTGCTGCTTCCTCTGTTGCTGCTTCCTCTGCTCCAGTCATCTCCACTGCCGAGAACGCTGGTGCTAAGGTTGGTGCTGCTGGTTTGGCTGCCCTTGCCGGTGCTGCTGCTTTCTTGCTCTAAGCATTCTAAATCTATAGTACCCATAATAAGCGTTTTTAATTAATTACCTTTAATGACCATTTGTAATTACTCTATTGCTCGGGATCACCCTTTTTTCCTCGGTTTCCTTGCTTATGTAATCATAATCGCGTCGTTTGTTTTGGTTTTTCATGAACATTCGGCCCTCCGCTCTGGTGCGATCGCAGCTCGTGCGCCTGCTAGGCATTGACGACGGCAAGCTGGTCGTTGACCAGGAGGCCGGGCTGACGCTTTGCCTCGCGCTGGGGCCGCAGACGGTGCTGGCCGCGCTGTCGTATCTTGAGAACGGCAACTGCGAGATCCGCCGATTCCGGAGCGAGACGCTGGTCGTCATCACATGCGATGCGCGGTATTTGGTCGATCTCGAGCGCCGGTTTTGCTGCTGTCGGGAGAAACTCGAGCAGGATCTCGCACAGCGCGAGAGCTGGTGCAGCCATCTGGTATGCGGTGAACTGGCCAGAATACACCGAGACAAGCTGGTGGCGCAGAATCTGGTGGCGGAAAGGGACGTGGCGGATGTGGGCGAGTGGGCCCAGCTACATGTAGAGAGCGTGGAGAGCTTGGCCAAGGGCGCACCGTAGGGGTATCTACAATTCTGTGTTTGGGTGTGTAGAGGTGTTGTAATTTGAAAAATTTTCGACCCACCACAAGCCAGGAAAACTGAAAAATCTCTTGTTGAACGGGACCCAAACATGCAAAATATCTAATTCTCAGTAATAAATATTGGAATTTGATTGCATCTATAGAACAGACCTTTCACATATTAGCATCTTCACTCGCATGTCCATAGCAGAAAATGTCCGAACACCGTACTGATCCCATTGCACACCTATCAGAGCCGGACAAGGCGAAGTTTGAGGACCATCTTGTCAGATCCAGCAGTTTCCGGTTCAAGTGCACCACGCGCTCAGGAAAACGGCACACAATCGAGTTCCCAAGGTATTTTGGCACAGACGAGGGGGAGTTTACCAAGTTTCGATGGAGGGCGTTCGCCAACAGACGAGCGGTCACCGCACCACCGCCAAAGCCTAAATGGAGTACCACAACCACCACAGTCAAACCTGCCACCATGAAGTGGAGCTCTGTGGTCCAGGAAGGCCTTGAGATCAACAAGAAGCCCAATGGGGCGGTGCCGGCGTCGATCGCCGCTGATGCCACCCTGAAACCGCTGGGCGTCGTTCTTCTAAGGCTCATGTACGATACGCAACACCTCCCACAGTACGCCGGCCTGGCGCCGCACGGCCTGGTCAACAACGGCAACATCTGCTACATGAACGCAATTTTGCAGGCGCTGTTTGCGTGCAGGCCGTTCAGCCAGATGCTGTTTGCTGTCCGGCACCTGAGTCTAGGCCGGCTCGAGTCGCACACGCCTATCATGGACGCCCTGGTGGCCCTGCACGACGCCTTCAACAAGTCCTCGCCAGAGGTTCTCACGCCTACGGGATTCTATGGCAGCATCGCCAGACTGCCCCGGTTCAGCCATCTCAAATGGGGCAGACAGGAGGACGCAGAGGAGTTTCTGGGATATCTCCTGGACGGGTTGCACGAGGAGTTTGTGGACAGCATCAAACGCTTGGCTGAGAGCGACATCGCCGATCTTAGGGCCTCCATCAAGGACCCGCAGACACTCAAGACTCTCAATTCTGCGCTCGAAATGATCAAGACGGGCCAAATCAACGGATCGACAGAGAAAGAGGACAACGGGTGGATGGAGGTCGGCGCGAACCAGAAGATGGCAGTGAAAAGACAGGTCGATGTCAAGCCCTCGCCCGTTGTGCAGATGTTTGGCGGCCATTTCCGCTCCGTTCTGCAAGTGCCAAACAACAAAAAATCGTCCATCACATTGGACCCGTTCATGCACGTGCAGCTCGAAATCAGCGACAAGGACATCAACAACCTGTACACTGCGTTTGAGAAGTTTGCCACGGTGGAAGAGATCTCGTACGGAGACCAGACCGCCAAGAAACAAAACCTCATCGACAAGCTCCCAACCGTTCTCATCATCCACCTCAAGCGGTTTTCGTTTGTGGCCAACGACGACAGCAACGAGAACTTCAACGACTACGAGATCGTCTCTTCGAAACAGCGCAGGAACAAAACCTCTGCATCGCAAACTTTACCGCCTGTCCCTACACATACAAAGACCCCTGAAACAGGCGGCCGCATTGAAAAACTGCACAAAAAAATTGAATACCCGCACAGGCTCACGTTGCCTGCCTCCTGTATATCCCCAAACGTCATGGAGGAGCCTACATACCGGCTCACGGCCGTGGTTTACCACCATGGTCGTTCCACAGAAGAGGGCCATTACACTGCGGATGTTCTGGGAGCAGACGACAGCTGGACTCGTGTGGACGACACCCTTGTAACACGGATCAGCGCCGAGGACGCTGTCGAAAACGGCCATGGCGGCGGGGCCACCAACGGTAAGAGCGCGTACATCCTGATGTACGAAAAGGCAGGTGTGTAAGTATCTATTAATTATCTAATTTATCATGTGTAACTACTATTTTTCGCTTATGTAAGAAACATGTACGGTGGTGTTTATGACTCACGTGATCAGCTCTGTATTGCTCTACAAAATGGTGAGATGAATTGTCCGCTACTCATGCTCGAACCCTCCTAGTTCTTCACTGTCCCGTACCAAAGTCGGCCGGCTAAAATCTTTAGTAAAAATACATCGTTCGGACGGCTTTACAGCAATAATAAGTGCGCTCGCCCGATCAGTCCACCTTTATTTTCAGTTGCTCCCTTTGCAAATGCTGATGCTTTAGCGAGATAGTTCCCCCCTCGTAGCCGTTCATTTCGTCGAAAATAGCCCCCCACTCGTACTCGCCCTTTTCCAGAAACGCGACTCCGAGAATAAACTCACGCGACTCGTTGGGCAGCACGGGTTTCTCGATACTAAACTGCAACACTCCGTTGTACAGGATCTTTTTGTCAATTGACGCAAATAACGAATGGCACACAGGAACGTGTCGCAGCATGCCAGCCACCGCACACGAGTTCCTGTTGGTGAGTTTAAGACGTATACTGTAGAATTGGTTCAGCTCCAATGATTCGGGATCAACAACGCGGTCCTCGGTGTCCAAGACGTCCAAAACCAGTCCAATTTTCTCGACCTCCAATGCGCTCACCATCTTGGACGAGAACCGGATGCTTCTGATGTCAATGATGCCTCCTCTTCCGGCATAGATAGAGTTACTGTTAGTTTGTGAGATCTGCCACCGCGCGCGCAGCCGCTGCAGCAACTCGTGCCGGTACCAGAACGCGTGCTTGACAAACCGCTGTTCCGGTTCCGGCGTCTTGGTGTCGAGAATGAACTGCTTGTTGCGAAGACTTGGGACCCGTTGATTGAGGTATTCGTAGTTAAAATTAATTCTTTTTATCGGGATCAAGGTTCGCGCGTTTTTTTTGCTCTGCAGCACAATCGTCGTCGTGTAGGTGTCCTCCGGTGGGTTTTCGATCGCGTCGTTCGACTGCTGGAACTCGTGGTCTTTTGAGCCTTCCAGAAGACACTGGAATGTGACCGTCATCTCCTCTGTCCAGGAATTCATCAGGTCAAGCGCAAGCAGACAGAAGTCTGACATCTGGTGGCCCTGGGCCACCATTTTCTCCAGATACTTCCAGGTGGCGCCCTGGTTGGACTCTGAGATCCTTGTAGACGATGAGAGCGGGATGATGTCGCATCCCACAAGCTCGATGCTGGGATAGACGGTCACGTTGACTGGGATGGTGAGTTTGCGGAAGAAATTGGTTGGCAAAGCCTGTTTTCTGTGCGAGTACTCCAAAATGACGCTGGCCTCCTTCACGCCCCGCTTCCCCCATATCTCCATTTCGAGTTT
Source organism: Ogataea parapolymorpha DL-1 (assembly GCF_000187245.1). NCBI lineage: Eukaryota > Fungi > Ascomycota > Pichiomycetes > Pichiales > Pichiaceae > Ogataea > Ogataea parapolymorpha. The sequence continues at coordinate 906,455 of NC_027865.1, read as the reverse complement.
GAGCTCCTGGCCCGGCCCGATCCGCGCAACCTCGTTTTTGTTCAGAATTTTGAACGGTTTTTTTTGATCAGGTAGTACTCGATCTCGTACACCTCGTTGGGCGGCAGGTTTTTGTTCTGGAGCAGCTGGTTCAGCGGCTCGATCGTCGAGTCCAGGAACTTCGTCGTGAGCTGGTTGACCTCGACATTTGACGCGTTCTTCATCACGATGTCGAACCGCTTGCACTCACCTTCCAGTAGCATGATCCAGCGATTGGGCAGCTTGACGTCCACCAGACTCAGCAGCGGCTGTTCATAGAGCACCGGTACCGTCAACGACCGGGGCTTGTACTCTGGGACGGGGTTTTTCGCCGTTGTCGGCTGTTTTTCCAGCCACTCGAACGTTCTCTCCTCGCAATTGCTCACCACGGCGGAAATACCCGTAATTTCCATGTTTCCGTGGTTCAGAGGCACCACAAACACAGAGACAGTAGTCAGTGCGTGCGGCTTTAGCGTGACCGACGTATTGGACGTGCCCGTGACCTTGCTTTTCAAATTCAGCTGTGTTTTAACAGGGAACCCGTTGGTTGCAACCTTGATATTTTTCACCTCCAGCTCAAATAAATACGGGTTCTGCAGCACAATAGCGGCCTCGCACAGTTCGTCCTGGATCAGCTTGTCTTTCTGGTACAGACTGATGTTTTGCACGAGATGGTCGTCCCAGTAGGGATACACCTGGTTGAGCTGGCACAGAATGCCAAATATATGCGATTGTTCGTTTTCTGATAGCATCACGTGAAAGTCGCGCAGCAAAAAACAGCCGTACTTTGCGACTCCCTTGTGGTACTTGATGTGGTGGCAGAATCGGAACACTGAGACGAGCACTTTTTTCTGAATCTGGTTTGGTGTTTTCTGGCAATCAATTCCATATATTTGCAACACAGAGTCCAGCAGTTCCTCCAGCTGTCCATCGTAGGACTCTTCTGCAATCAGCTGGTGTTTTAGAACAAGCTCCAGAAGCTCGCGGATCAAAAATGCTCGTTTTCTCCTCATGTTCAGCCTGCCGTAGACGTAAATCATGGAGTTGTAGATCCGGTACCGCTGTGTAGGCGGGAGATGCACAAATCGCTCGTTGAAAATATCGCTCGTGATGCTGCAAATAAGCTCCACGCTGTCGTGGACGTTGACGGAGCTCAGATAGTCGATATATCGAAGATTGCTCTCGCATAGCACTATCTGCGGAGCGTAATCCTCGGGCGTTTGCAAACTCTGTCTGTAGTACGCAAAGGACTTGTTGATCGCCTTGATGATGAGATTTTCAACCACCTCGACAGAATACACGGCACTTGATGGCTGGGTGGGGAAACCGTTTGCCGACTGAAAGGACGGCCGAGGAGAGACGATAGGCGACTGTGTCGTCTTTTTGACGTTATCCAGCAGTGCGAGAATTTCCGTCGGCAGTTGGAAAGGTGCCTCCAGCTTCACCAACAGCGCCATGCACAGGCCCAGTCCTTCTAAGCCAGACGCCAGCCACAAATAGTCTCCAGCATACTGCAAATTCAGAATACTCTCGCAAAACTCGGCCAACGCGCTCTTGAGGTTGCCGGCCAGCAGGTAGAAATTCGCATACAGTTTTTGTCGCCGGCCCTTGTTTCTGTGGGCCCGGATTTTGTCCTGGCTCTCGAAAGAGGTCGAGATCCGCTTTTTCACCGTGCCGTTCGCAACGCTGCCACTGGCAATCCCAGGCGACCTCAGAGTCACGTGCTGGTACGCAGAGACGTAGACAGAAAGGTTTCCGAGAAAGCTAGACGTCACGTCGCAAATCACCGTCTCGATGTTGGCCAAGTCGCTGAGGACCGCGAAAACGTTCGGCACCGCGCTTTTGTAGTCCTTTGGAGCCCCAAAAACAAGGCTGTAGTGGCCCAGAGAGCTTGGGTGCTGGGATTTGAGATCTTTGTGCAAAGATGATAGTTTTCCGTCGTCCAATTCCTCGGTCCATTTGAGAATGCCTATGGTATTAAACACTTTGCGAAACGGCTCGAAATCAAGCAGAAACAGCTGCGAGACATCCTGATCGTCCGTGGTGAAGTCGTACATCACGTGGCCCTGGGGATACGCCTGCGGATTGAACAGTCCGGCACACGGCATCACGTCTACCAGTCTGACCTCTGCGATCCGCTGCAGCGAGGACAAACACGTCGCGAATTCAGCCCTGTCGAGACCGTCCTGAGGAACTACCTGGGCCTTGATCCGCGCAGGGACCGTGAACGCGTAGGTATTCATCAATGGGGAGGAGGAAACTTGAAGAAAGAACGGTTTGACAACGGTTCAAAAAAAAATATTTACAATGCAAAAAAAGATGGACGAGTTGGGAGTCGAACCCAAGACCTTTCGCATGCTAAGCGAACGCGCTACCAACTACGCCACACGCCCGGTAATGTGAGAATGTGGGGGTCTGTCGGAACATGAGTGGGGAGACACTAGTGGGATGGGATAGGATACTTGATTTATGCAAGTGGGGGGAATACATACAACCGTGGAGGAAAAGCCAAGAAAAACTACCTCAGAGAGATAGTATGTCAAAATAAATACTTGATGTATTTATTACATTAGATTATAGCTAGCTGGTATGTTACTGATGAGCATTGCCTGCTAGACACAGCCAGTACACATAAGTCGCGATGGAACTTTCATTCACTTATTCTGACTCCCTCCGGCCAATTCGGTCTCGGGATCTCAGGGTCCTACGGTTCGCGATTGTGGTTTAAATATTTTTAATTTTTAATTTTGAATAATTCAAATAATTTCGATCTTTTTTTATCCATGGACCTCAACCTCGATAATTTGGCCACCGTTCTCACCACCGCCTCAGGAAAACAGCGTGGCGCAGAACAGCAGGCCGCCGAGGCTCAATTGAAGCAATGGGAAACCGTTCCGGGATACCATTTTCTGCTCCAGTCTGTGTACCTCAACACAGACCATCCTCTACAAATTCGCTGGCTCGCGATCATTTGTCTCAAGAACGGCGTCGACAGGTACTGGCGGTCGACAAGGGTGCATGCCATATCCAAAGAGGAGAAAGCAGAGATTAGAAGACACTTTTTCGACTCGTTGGAGGAGTCAAACGACCAACTCACTATCCAGAACGCTCATGCCGTTGCGCGTGTTTGCAGACTCGATTTCCCTGCCGAGTGGAGCACCGTGTTTGAGGAGATTGCCGCAGTGCTGGACACGGCCACCGCAAACATCGTAAAAGTGCACAACATGCTGCTCATCACCAACCAGGTCCTCAAGGCTCTTGCCTCGGTTCGGATAGGCAGAGCTCGCGCAGCGCTGCAGAATAAAGTCTCGGTGGTAGTTCCACACCTGGTGCGCCTATATCACGGGTTCTTCAACCACTGGACCGCAGACGGGAATTTCGACGCAGCAAGCATGGAGGTCGGATATCTGTGTCTTAAGAACCTGCGGCGGGCCGTGGTGGACGGGTACGAATACCCTCACCGGGACAGTCTTGTGGTTGAGTTTTACGAGGTGTCGTTACAGCATTTGCAGAAACTGCTGCTGCTCCACGAGAATTCGCAGCTGCCGTTGCTAGAAAGATATATTAAGGCGTACGTCAAGCTGTACGCAAACTTGGTGAACGACAACGTTGTTGCGTTTGTCCTGATGCCGAACTCGTACGAGATTTTCATGACGATGCTATCGCTGCTGGAATCGAAGGCCAGCGATATTTACAACAGCGAAGAGAATGAATTTTGGGAGCAGCTGGCCATTAAGATGATCCTTGTGCTGAAAAGACTGACGGCTTTTGGATTTAAAAAAGGCGCTGTGATGCTTAAGCAGAGAAACGACCAGCAGGAGGTGGCTGCGGCAGCCAAAGCCGTGACAGAACGGTTTTTCCCGCCGCAGCTCGTGCAGAGCCTTGTCGACCTGCTGATCACGTGGTATCTAAAATTGCGGCCGGCAGACGTGGTTTCGTGGACGCTGGAGCCCGAGGAGTGGGTCAATGAGGAGCTGCAGCTCAGCTGGGAGTACCAGATCCGGCCGTGTGCGGAAAATTACTTCCAGGACCTAGCTGTGTGCTTCAAGCCGCAACTGAGCGACTTTATTCTGCGGAAAATCGAGAGCACGCTTGCGGACGGCGCCGTGGACGTTCTGACCAAAGACGCGGTGCTGGCGGTGTTCCAGCTGAGCGCGAGCGCGATCAGCGAAAACTGCAACTTCGACCAGCTTTTCCGCAGCTATTTCCTGCCCGAGGCACTGAAAGACGCTCCCGTCGAGAACAAGCTGGTCAAGCGGCGCGTGTGTCTCATTGTGAGCGAATGGCTGTCGATTCAGTGCTCCAAAGAGACCAGGCTCGAGGTGTACCGGCTGGTTCTGCGGTTTTTGCAAAACACAGACATCAACGACAAAGTGGTTCGTCTGACAGCCGTGCAGACGCTGCAGCATCTCGTGGACGACTGGGAATTCCGCAAGCGCGACTTCCAGCCGTTTGTGTCGGAAACCGTGGCGCAGGTGCTCGAGCTGCTCCGGAATCTCGAGTTCACCGAGTCCAAGATTTTCGTGCTCAAGGTTCTGTCGCTCATTTTGGAGCGCACCAATCCGCTCGTGTCGGAAAAAGAGCTGCTCGACATCATGGCGATGGTTCCGGCGATGTGGGATGAATCAAACAACGCGAATGAGATGATCATCAAGAACTCGCTGATGCGGGTGCTCCGCGACCTGACAGCCGCGCTCAACAGCAACAGCAGCAAGGCGCACCCTATCGTGCTGCCGCTGATCGCGCTGTGCTGCGATGACAAGTCCGACGTGTACACGCTACTGTGCGAGGATGGCCTCGAGCTCTGGGAGGCGGTGCTTAAACACGTACCTGCTTCGGAGGCTGCTCCCGCGGAGCTGGTCAGATTGTTCCCGTTGAGCGTCAAGGCGCTCATGAACTGGACAGAAATCCTGCCTACGGTGCTCAAGCTTGCGCGCTCGTACGGTATCTTGAATTATCAGCTATACGAAACAGAGACCGGGCTCGAGATCTTCAAGATCCTGGGCGGCTACCTCAACTCGATGCGTGACGACGCCGTGTATGTGACGTCGTCGCTGTTGGAGACGCTGTTTCTGCAGGTGCCAGACCCGAGCCGGTCGCAATTGGTGGCGTACCTGGCGGAAAGCGGACTGTTTTTCGAGATGGTCAAATATCTGACCAGAGAGTCGCAGACACCCAACTGCGAGATCAAAATGGCGCTGCCGCTGCTGCGTCTGCTCCACGCGGGCCCCGTCCACCTCCTCGGCATGCTCGGAACCGTGTCGGACTCCAGCCTTGCCGTCCAGCTCGCGCAGCTGGTCGACTCGCTTGTCAACCTGCTCAAGCTGGTGTACGACGCGAAAATCAGGAAAATCTTCGTGCTGGCGCTGCTGGCGCTCTATGCGCCGCCCATATTCACACAGTACTGCGCTCAGGACCCCAGCGTAGACCTGGAGTACCAGCTGCTCAATTCCGAGGGCCAAACGGGCATAAATTTGGTGCTCTCAAAAAATTTCAACAGAGTCATGTTTCTCGTCACACATCTGCTCGAAGAGGTCAACGAGAACGCGGACGGCGACTGCGAAGCGTACCACAGGCCATCGTCGTACGACGACGACGATCTCACGTTGATAGAAAACGAGCCGGACGAAAACGAGTATGCGCAGGAGTTCAAGCTGCCTCCGTCCGCAGAGCAGCTACGCTTCAACGAGCTCGTGTTCAAGCTGGATCCCGTGCACAGAGTCAGCACCAAACAGCTTCTCAAGTACCAGATGGATCAACTGACGGGTATCGACGGGTATCAGCAACTAATTGCGTCGGTGGACAGAGAGACTCTGGAACAGCTGCAGATGATGATGAATAAATAATATATCATAGATATAATCCAGCTAGCCCTCGCTTTCTGACGAGTTGCTCGAGGGACGCGTGTACGGATGCGATCTTACCGTTCGCGAGGCGTTGTTGCGCGTGGGCCCTCCGGACCCTGTTCTATCTGGTGTTTGTGCTCTTTCCTGCGGCTCCGGAGCAGGTGCCTCGGGCCCCGTGCGTCTGCCCATCGAAAAGCCCTCTCCCTGCGCAGGGAAGTTGATTGGAGGGTCGCTTAGAGCATAGCCCATTCTGAGCGGGCCAGACCAGCTGATCGGCACAAACGCCTCGGTCAAGGCGACAGGGTAGAACACCAGGTTGAAGCTGGGACTTGGCGACTCGGTCATTTCCGGTGCAATCTCGCGTCGACAAAGCGGGCACGACACGTTGCTCTTCAGCCACTCGGCCACGCACGCTTTGCCAAATATGTGGCCACATTGATCCAGTTTCACCGGATAATGTGCATCTTCTAATTTGTCCTCGGGTTTCGCAGCCGGCTGTGTATGAAGCTCCTCTCCGGGATTGTACGTCACTTCGCGCGTGGCTGTTTGATCTGTTGGAAATGCGAGGTCGGGGTCGGAGGCGTCGTAGCCGTCGAAGAAGGATGGCAAATCGGAGGCTTTCTTTTGTTCTGTGTGTGACTCATGTTTCTCTGCGTACTCTTCGAACGGTTCAAAGCAGATCGGACACTGTTTTTCTGATTCTGGCAGTTCTGCGAGCGGAATTGGCTTCAAAGAGTCAATGGCGTCCTTGGTGGCATGCTTGTGTTTGGAAGGCCGGTTGAGGATCTCCACGAAATTGCGCATCATCAGGGCAATGGGCGACTCGGCGGAGCCTGGGGCTGGAGGCGTGCGATTAAACTCCAGAGGGAAGATATCAAAGGCAAACGAGATGCCTGGCGGGTTGTTTTGGTTAGGTTGCGGTTGATTATTGTCGTTATTCATTTTAATGAAATTTATTTTAGCTCATTTATTTTTATTTAACTAGTCGATAGCTTTTTCTAGAAAAAATAATTAATAAAAGACTGTCGACGCGTCGACAGAGAGCGAGCTGGCCTACCATAGCTATATTAACTAAATAGTTGCGAAAGAATCGGCGGGTGGCAGAGGCGAAGAGCAAGCTATAAGTACTGGGCTCTAATCTGGTTGGCCATGACACGCTCGTTATCTGGCAGAATGTCGATTTGCTGCGGTGTCAGCTTCAAAACCTGGACAATCAGACTGGCTTCCTGCTCGTTGATATGCATTAATTTGTTAATGGTTTCCCGTGGCAAACCCTTCCAGTCAGGGTTGACGTTGTCGAGGTTGACCGGGGAAGGAGTGGTAGCAGGAGCCTGTTGAGTAGACGCAGGAGACGGTGTTGACTGGTGCGAGGTTGGGTTGAACGGAGAGTATGTAGGCGGGGCAGCGCTGGAACCGGCCATTGGAGCGACAGCCGGCTCCGCAGAAGTAGCCTGGGGCTGTGCAGACATCGATTGGTTGATCACGTCGAGATCAACAACGCCCATCAGCAGCAACGACTGGGCGGCAGCCACAGCCAATTTTGGGTTGGAGTGCAGGATCTGGGCTGCCTCGGCGTAGTTTGGCGAAGGCCCCGACACAATGAGTTTCAACTTGGCCAGCAACTCAATTAGTATACCTGGAGGAATAGTAGCCAAGGTCTCCGAGACCTTGTCCTTGGCGTAGATTGGCTGCTGGGACTGTTGCGGAAGTGGCAAAAACTGGGAAGCCATCGACAGGTTGGTGGGGATGAACTGGGACGACCCGTTTGCCTGCGAACCGGTGGTCGACTGTTGTCTGTTGAACTGTTGGACCACGTTGCCGATTTGGGTCATGTCCATTCCGTTCGAGATCATCTGGCTCACCATCTGCTGCAACTGCGGGTTGGAGGAGATGGTGGCCAACATATCGCTGTTCTGGCCTGCGAACCTGCTTCCAAACGGATTATTGGCAGTGCCGGAAGGCGTCGAACCCGACGAGTTGGAAGAAGCGGCCGACGACGGAACGGCTTGCTGGTAGGTGTTGTACTGCGGCGGTAGGTTTGGGTTTGCAGTCAACATCTCCTGCGGCAAAATGACGTTGGATGGGAGGAAGTTCCGGTTGAGCTGGAGCTCCGGCTTCTGGCCCGGGACGGGGTTTCTGAGGCCCTCTTTGGACAGCTCGATTCTGAGCTTCTTGCGGCCCTCGATCTTGATCTTGGACAGGATTTGCAGCGCGCGGGCAGCCGCGTCCGGCGTTGCATACTCAACGAAACAGAACCCTTTGTTTTTCGAAGCGTTGTCCATCATACAACGCACATCAACAACAGGACCAGACCCGCAGACGACAGACTTGATGATCTCGACGTCCCAGTTGTAAGGAATAGCGCCCAGGTACAGCACGCACGAGCTGTTGTTGGCGGCTTGCGGTTGGGGTTTGGTCGACATGGTGAAGACTCGTTCTATGTACAAATTGGCCCTCCAAGGATCCCCTCGCAAAGAAGTATCGGCGTTGGCAATAATCTCTATGTGTTTTTGTGTTTATACTAGTGAATCGCGTCGTATGTCAGTACAGGAAAATGTTAGCTGTTATGCTCAATAGTACATTTCCTCCTGGTGCTGACTTATAAACTCCTTTCACTGGTTTTGTTTAAACTGGAAAATTTTTTTTTCGATGAAAAATTTAGCGAGGGATCTTCTTGCGCGTGTCCACCGAATAAAAAAATAGTCAACCCGCAACACAGTGACTGTCATGGCTATATTTTTTCCATTACTCTCTACAAATACATTTTGTACCGCTTCTGGATCTCCCGATACAGCTCTTGTTGATCCGCCGCCACCTGCTGGATCTCCGCCTCGCTCATCGCACAAATCGTCCGGATAGCCTGCACCTGGTCTGCGTCCAATGAACTGAGCGGGTTCTCTGCCTCGGCCACCGGAGCCGAGTCTGGCTCTTTTTGCTCCTTTTGCTCCACCAATATGCTCTTGATTTGTTCCGCGTCGCTCAGCCCGAGAATCATCGTGGCTTGCACCAGGGCAAACAGCAACTGCGGGTTTTTCTCGAGCAGCAGCGCCATCAGCTGCGGGTGGTTGTCCGACATGATTTTCGCATCTTTTACCAGATTATGTAATCTGTTTTTATCTAGCGTAGCGAGCGCCGCGTTGATCTGCTGGTTCAGACTGTCCATGCTCGAGTTGGCCATGAGCATCCCTGGTGGCAGCGGCGGGATCTGTTTTTCCAGCTCGGCCCATTCGCTTGACGTTTGCGACTTCATCGTGTTGATGACCGCCTGCTCGCTCGAAAAGTTGCATTTCAGGTACCTGTTCCCGATCGCGTAGTTGTTGAGGTTCCGCACAGCGGACCTGGCCGTTTCTATATCCTGGTACTCGATGAAAGCGTAGCCCTTGGATTTCCCTGTTTCGCGGTCAAACAGCAGCTTCGACGACACCACAGGCCCCACGGACCGCGCAATGTCGAGGATCTGGTCCTCTGTCTGGTCAAACGGGATGCCCCCGATGTATATCACCCTGCTGGGCTCTAGCCCCCCGTAGCTGTCACCCATCTCTAGACAAATCTGGCTTAGAAAAATAGAGAAAAAAAATGCTAACAGAACCGCACCCCTGCACCACAGAATCTGGTTTCTTCTTAAATACAGTGATCCCACCACAAATTGTTAGCAATTTAATAACATGTCGTTTGCAATTTCAGAAGTTCCTACCAAGCCATTCACTGACCAGAAGCCAGGAACGTCTGGTTTGCGGAAAAAGGTCAAAGTTTTCCAGCAGCCAAACTACACAGAGAACTTCATCCAGGCCATTTTCGACTCCATTCCAGAAGGTGCCGAGGGGTCGACTCTGGTTGTCGGCGGAGACGGAAGATACTACAACGACCACATTGTGCAATTGATTGCCAAGATTGGCGCCGCCAACAAGGTGAAGAAATTGATAATTGGCCAGAACGGTCTTCTGTCGACGCCTGCTGCCTCCCGGGTCATCAGAACGTACGGTCCTAACGGCGACGGCAAGGAGGTGACCGGAGGTATCATTCTGACTGCTTCGCACAACCCTGGAGGACCAAACAACGACTGCGGAATCAAGTATAACCTGGGCAATGGAGGACCAGCTCCGGAGTCCGTCACTAACAAGATCTACGAGACCTCTCTGAAACTGAAGTCCTACAAAATTGTGAAGGACCTGCCGGAGGTGGATTTGTCTACTATTGGAACAAAGACGTACGGGCCATTGGAAGTCGAGATCATTGACTCCACAGCTGCCTATGTGGCTATGATCAAGGAGATTTTCGACCTGGACCTCATCAGGTCGTTTATTGCTAAAAAGACCCCTCAAGGCTTCAAGATTCTGTTCGATGCGCTGAATGGAGTCACGGGTCCTTACGGCAAGGCTATATTTGTGGACGAGTTGGGACTGCCCGAATCCTCGATCCAAAACTGCGTTGCTAAGCCAGACTTTGGCGGATTACACCCAGACCCTAATCTGACCTACGCACGGACGCTGGTGGACAGAGTGGACGCTGAAAATATTGCATTTGGTGCTGCTTCTGATGGAGACGGAGATAGGAACATGATTTACGGAGCTGGAGCTTTTGTCTCCCCTGGAGACTCGGTTGCTATCATTGCGGAATACGCACAAAGCATCCCATACTTCCAGAAAAATGGCGTCCACGGTTTGGCGAGATCGATGCCTACCTCTGGAGCACTCGACCTTGTTGCCAAGGCCAAGGGGTTGAACATCTACGAGGTGCCTACCGGATGGAAGTTTTTCTGTGCGCTTTTCGACGCCAAGAAGTTGTCGATCTGCGGTGAGGAATCTTTCGGTACTGGCTCTGACCACATCAGAGAGAAGGACGGACTGTGGGCCATTGTGGCCTGGCTGAACTTGCTGGCTGCTTTCGAGAGGGATCACCCGGAAATCGAGCCAACTATCGCCAACATCCAGAAATCATTCTGGAAGAAATACGGAAGAACGTTCTTTACAAGATACGATTACGAGGAGTGCGACAGCGCGGATGCAGCAAAGGTGATCAGTCTGTTACAGGATAAGGTCGACCAGGGCCAGGAGTTTATCGGCTCTACTATAGGGAGCTCCGGCAAGGTCATCGAAGCCGCCAACTTCTCGTACACCGACCTGGACGGCTCTGTCTCTAGCAAACAAGGTCTATACGTGAAGCTCGACTCTGGCCTGAGGTTTGTGGTCAGACTATCCGGTACGGGCTCCTCAGGTGCCACGATCAGACTGTATCTGGAGAAACACTCTGAAGACGTGTCTGACGAGAACCTGGCCAAATCTGCCTCCGATTTCCTTGCCTCCGACATCCAGAGCGTTGTCAAGTTGCTCAAGCTGCAGGAGTTCATCGGCAAGGAGGAGCCGGACGTGAGAACCTGAATGCATCCATTTAACGCTACTATGTAGTTTAAGAACCAATTTATAACTAATCAGTCTGTCCACAGCCGGGCCGTGTGGTCTGCCCCCGCGGTGAAAAGCCAAGGCTGTGCAGGGTGCCAGCAAACGTTGAGAACACCCAAACTGTTGACCACCTTGTGGCCGGTGAGCTTTTTCAGCGGCACGAGCAACGGGTTGCTCATGAGGTCGTCGTAGACGGTTCCGTGGAACACGTGGACAGAGCCGTCATCTGAGGCAGAGCAGAACAGCGGGTAGCCACCCTTGTGGTAGGCCACTGCCCGGACGGCCTTTTCGTGGTACCGCAACGTTTTGTACGGCGTGGCACTCAGGTCGAGGTCGTGCCACAGCACTCTTTTGTCGTACGAGCCGGCGAGAATGTGGTCGCCGCCGCGTGGATGGATATCCAGGCATGAGAGCCATCTGGCTCCCGGCAGCAGCTTTTTCTCCAGCTGCTGCTGCTGCAAATTGTAGATTCTGATGTACCGCTGCGACATGACGACTAACACCGGCTTGGACGGGTGGAACTTGGCGTCCATAACGATTCCCTTGCTTTTTCTGAACGGCGACTGGGTCGCGTGGCGGGACAGCTGGTGGATCAAAACCGACGTCTTGTTGCCTCCTTCGGGTGAGACAGTGACGAAATAGTCGCCGCGACGGTGCCACGAGACTCTTTTGAACGTGCCAGCAGCAGAGCCGCCCCTAGAAGTGCGCACCACGGCGCAAACACCGTGCGCATACTGCTCCTCGCTCGGCTTGTGCCACACGGCAGCGGCAGACTTGCCCGAACTCTCGCCGTCCTCGCCCTCTACAGTGTCGTGGCCCGTCTTGGCGTATCCCCAGCCGTCCTCAACGAGCAGCTTGGACCTGTTTTCGAGCTCAAAGCCAAAGACTGGAGGCACCAGCAGGAAAACCGACGTTCCGCACGTGACCGCGAGCAGCGCAACGTCGGGCTTTGGGTTCCACTCGAGCGCCTCGACGTGGTCCTCGTCGTCCTCAACTATGGCGTACTCGAACAGTTGTCTGCCTGTCAGCACCTCCCACACTCGCACGGTGCCGTCGTCGGCACCCGTGGCCAGCCAGTTGCCGCTAGGGTGCACGGAGAGCGCGCGGACGCGGCCGGTGTGGCCCTCGTAGACGGTCGACGTGCGCACAGGGAACGGTTTCAGGTCCTTTGGCGAGGGCAGCTCTGGGATCAGAGACTCTGGGTCAATATTCAGCTTCTGCTTCCGCACACGCGGAGCCAGATACAGGTCCAGACACCGCTCAAACCGCTCCCGCACGCTTTCCTGGTAGCCAGGCACTTTGCGCAGAGCACCGTATTTCTGCGGCAGGAAATTCCGCTCGCGTTCGCTAGGGTCCGTCTCCTCCCACCGTTTGCGCTCCTCCTCGCTCAGCAGGTACTCCTCAGGCGGGTTGTAGCTCTCCTCGTTGGTTGGCGGAGGCAGTTTTGGCGCACGTAGTGTCATGACGTGGTCCTGGGTGTTGTCGATGTCCCCGCCCCAGAGATCAAAGTTCAGCTCGTCCTCCTCTTCCTGCTGCTTCTTAAGATGCGGTGGCACAATGCGGCCCTCTCTGATGGCCTTGACGATCTTCATGATCCGCTTGGCCTCGTGTTTCGATGGAACAAACCGTCTTTTTGGCTCGGGCACAGCCGTCAGCGGCATCGTCTCTGTCTTACTCGTGAACCACTCGATTGTTGGCTCGTACGGGTTCACGCTTTCGTCCGGGTTCTCGTTGCGCTCGATTTTTCTGATCAGCTCCAGCTCCTCGGCGCTGATATTCAGCGAGTTTCCCGTCTCCTTATCCAATAAACCGGTCCAGCCCTCTGGTAGATCAATGCTCTCCAACAGCTGGTCTAGAGCAGAGCCCTGAGCAGGCCGCATGATTCTCTTTCCGTTGATGTCGTAGCCAATGTGCGGATACTCGTCATACGCAGAAAGCGGCACGTTTCCAATCGTGTTTGCCTCCTCTCTGTCTGAGTCGTCCGAGTCGTAGACCGGGTCAATCTCGGGCCTCAGGATCCGCTCACGGCCGTCAGAAAACTTGGTTCGCACCTCTCCATTTGTCGAGCTCGACGAGCTCAGCGTCCGAATCTTGATCCCCGATAATCTGTCTGTGATCGACGGCTCCTTTGGCTCGTCCTCGTCCTCATCTTCGCCACTCGAACCTTCGGCCAAAATTCTGTTAAACTCTGCGTCCGAGTCCGAGTCTGAGTCCTGGTCGTGGTCCTCATCAGCACTCTCGAATTGCTCACTTTCGCTTTCCTCCTCACTCTCGGCCCCATCCAAAAGGCCTTCCACCTGTAATTCATCCTCTGAAGACGACTCGTCGGCCGTCTCGAGCTCACGCTTGCGCTCGCGCACAGGTTGCGTTTTGGTTTTAGACATTGTAGGACCAAAATTTTTTTAGAAAAATTTAATAAAATATAGAAAAAAAATATGCAAGGTGAGATCAGAGGAAAAAAAAAGCCCGACGCGGGGCTCGAACCCGCAGCCTTGTGATTAAGAGTCACACGCTCTACCGATTGAGCTAGCCAGGCTGTTTTGTTTCTTAAGGGCAGGCGGAGAGTTATGGCATAACTGGTGCAGGCAAAGAAAAGCAAACAACGCCAGGAACTGCCAGATCGGCTCCTCCGTGGGAGCTAGTACACAAAACCACACGTTGATTATGGATCTTCGGTAATATTATGACCCTCTCCTGCAATTTCTATATATTAGTCTGAGTTGCAGTTGAAAAAATTATGTTTCGATTTCCAAGAGCTTTGTTCCGTCGCTATGCCAGTTTCCAGGCCGGACAGCCGATCCACGAAACCAGACCACATCTGGTTCGCGCAGGCGAGCTCACAACCGGCATCAGTGCAATGGAGTACTTCAATAGACGGTACAGACTTGCTGAACAGATGCCTGCCAAGTCTCTGGCCATTATTCCAGGTAACACAGTCAAATACGCCTCAGGGGCAGTTTTCTATAACTTTCAGCAGAATAACGACTTGTTCTATCTTACAGGATGGCTAGAACCGGACTCAGTCTGCGTCTTGGAGAAACCCACCGAGGATCCGGACTCGTTGGTCTTCCATATGGTGGTCCCGCCAAAGGACGAAAACTCTGAGTTATGGGAAGGCGCCCGCACGGGTGTTGACGGAGTGCGGGAAATTTTCAATGCAGACAATGCCACTGATAACCGCAACTTGCATAACTATCTGCGCACGCTGTTGAAAGACTACAAAAACGTGCTATATGATTTCGAAGACTCTAAGAAGTCGATTTTCAGTCGCGTTTTCAGCTCTACAGACAAACAAGCGACAAACCGCGAGTCGATCGAGTCGCTTTTGCGCAGCCAGAATTGTCATGTCTACTCATTGAAGAACTACTTGACTGAGTTAAGAGCTATAAAGTCCAACGCAGAATTGCGTGTTATGCGAATGGCTGGTAAGATATCCGGTAGAGCATATAACCAAGCGTATGCTAAACGGTTCAAGACAGAGAAAGGTCTCCATGCATTTTTGGAGTACCGCTTTATCTCTGGAGGTTGTGACAAAAGCGCCTATATCCCTGTGGTGGCAGGCGGTTCAAATGCCCTGTGTATCCATTACACAAGAAATGACCAGGTTTTCAAGGGGGACGAGCTCGTTCTTGTGGACGCTGCTGGATCGTTGGGTGGATACTGTGCAGACATCTCCCGTACCTGGCCTGTCAGTGGCAAGTTCAGTTCTGCGCAGGCCGAGTTATACCAGGCTGTTTTGAACGTTGAACAAAAATGTATTCAGCTGTGCACACAGAAACAAGGCTATTCCCTCAGAGACATACACGATGAGAGCGTTCGTATCATGACAAGTGAGCTGCGCAACTGTGGATTCCACGGGCTCACCAGTTATGAGGTGATGCGTCATTTGTATCCGCATTATATTGGCCATAACCTGGGTCTAGACGTCCACGACGTGCCATCACAGTCTCGGGCCGTGCCTTTGGTAAAGGGTCAGGTCGTCACCATAGAACCCGGTGTCTATGTTCCAGACGATTCGAGATGGCCTAAACATTATCGTGGAATGGGAATCAGAATTGAAGACGACATTGCTGTTGGAGAAGATAACTATGTGGTCTTAACAGCAGAGGCAGCAAAAGAAATTATAGACATTGAAACGGTAGCCGAACGAGGCGTGACCACCAAACTCGAGGATGAAGTTGTTGATGTTTGGAGCTGTACATAGATTTGTCAATCAAACGCCTCTTTAACCATCCTATTGACTTCCAGCGCTCTCATTTCGGCCACAGTTGCATCGTTCAATGACTGAATTTGTTTATCCAGGTCAATGTAGCTATCTGTGTCCTGGAACTCGACAAGGTTGTTTTTCTGATCAATCTTGACTCGTAGCTTGAACAGACTGATCAGCTTCGTGATTTCCTCGCTTGTGGTTCCCAAAACTGCTTCCAGATGATCAAAAGTCACTTTTTTAACCAGTGACAGATAGAATACGCATATTTTGTACTCAAAAGTCCGTTTCCAGAGCCTATAGCTATGCGAAAGCTGCTCGTCGTAGTCGAACTCCGACTGAAACTCCGTGAGGACATTTTTCAGATCAGAAAATCGGCAACCAGTGTAGAGCTTTATGAGCTTTCGCAATGGTGGATCCGAGGCAAAAGATTCTCTGATCATTTCGGTCCACCTGGTCTCCAAGTTTTGCATTTTCTCTGCCACCAAGACGGAGAAACACACAGTACGCAGCAGATACTCTTTGAAAATGAGCTCATTGCTGTACTCGTTCGCTAGCACGTCCGAAGCAGTATAACCGGCAATAGCTGGCTCTTTTGTGAGCTGAAAGTACTCTTCAACCACTGCCTGGTAGTTATTGCTCAAGAAAAGTGCATAGAGGAGGTACCATCGACAAGTCCAGTATGCAATGGCCTCCTCTTTATCTAGATTGTACTCGTCAGAGTCCATTCTATCATCCTCATCACTTTCGTCGTCACGCTCGTATTCCAAAACCTGTTGCAATTTCCGCCGCAGGAATACCGTGGACGACGCCAGATTGCCGTCGTAGGCCTTGTAGACAATCAGCTTCTGCAATTCTCTGAACGAGCGTTTTCGAAACATGGCCGAGAACTCTGAACCCAAATTATAGTAAAAACCCGAGTTATCACCAACGTTATCGCTCGACGCCGTAGTCATGAGCGTGTGCACCGTGCGCAGATGCAAGAGATCGACTATGCGTTCGAAATTGGCTTGTGTAGGCTCCAGTTTGGCAAGTTTGAGCAGCTCATCATCGAAATTCGGCTTCGAGTTGGTTGTTACCTGCAGTTCGTTGTAGCGTTGCAAGTACACCTCGTTGCCAGTGATCCTCAGCAAACGGGGAGTATCCTTAAAATACTTGTAAGGAGATCTTGGGTCCACTATCATGTCCAGCAATTTGTGAACCACATCGGTAGAGATGGGGAATTCCTGGCATATGTACGCCAATCGTTTCACGTACAGCGGACCTTTTTCGTATTTGTCAAGATAAAGATCCACATACATGGTTTAGACAAAAAAAATATAGATATAATTATTTTTTTCATGTTTGGGCCGTTTAGACTCAGTGCAGTCTTGCAGGCCGGCAAGACCAAAACCAAGCTGATAACGGCTGTGAAAAAGGGCGTAGTTTTGCCCGACACAGAGAAATTAGAGGCCAGGTGGAAGAAGAAAATGAGGTCCAAATACTCGCAGCCGTTACAAGGTCATTCTGCCAAAGTGATGGTGTCAAATATGCTCAAGATCCCACTGGAACAAGTCCCAGAAGTGAACTCGATGACCGCATTCAGTCCAGCACAGCTGAAAAGACTATTTAAGACGAAAGTTCAAAGACTCAAGTACAATATATTGGGCACAAACGCTGTCCAGCTCGAAGACTCAAAGGTGGTAAACGAGAAAACCGAAAAGTTTCTTGACCGAGAAGACTTGCCGCGTGCTATGGAGATGGCGCATCTGGCAGGCAAAAATGGTGTTTTTGCGTATGGCACGATCATGAAGTTCCTGGCCAAAGAGGGCCGTCTGAACATGATCTGGGAGCTCTTGAACCAGCATGTGAAAAAAAGAGGTCTACGTCCTGACGGACGTATGCTGACAATCTTTTTTGACGCTTTTGCCAAGGCCAAGTATCCAAACTCGAACATGCCCAAGATAACCGAAAACCAGGCCGTTCTGGTGTACGAATTTCTGCTGCTCGAGCTCTGCAAAAAGGAGCCTGTAGCTAATATTTTTCACGTCAACACAGCCATGAAAGCACTCCGACTCGCTGGAAAACACAAGCTCGCAATTAGGGTATTCAACAGACTCAAGGACTACAACGTAAAGGCGGATGCCTTTACGTACACGGAGTACTTTTTGAGTCTGCGCCACAGCGATAACTACACGGAAGCGGTGGGGGAGGCAGAAAAACAATTTCGCGCTGCTCAAAGACGGAAGGTGAAGCTGGACGTTCAGCTTGTGCAGGCGTACTCGTCGATTTTTGTGTTTTCGGACGATCTCCGTTTACAGGAGCGTGGTCTACTGATTCTGCGACGCTGGTTCGATGTTTGTCCTGAGTCAGAGATTGACATCAGCGTTGATTATGACGCCATCGACACGAATATCACCGTTGGTAGCGGCAACGATACTCCGCGCAGACTGGCGGACGACGTGGATGCGACAACGATCCTGCTGCCGGAATCTGAGATCAACCAGTGCGGGACGCGGTTCGAAGCCACCGAGCAAATTAAAAACCGCCATGCCACGCTGTGCCAATATTTCAATGTACATAGAAAATAAATGATTAAAAAATAAAATAATATACCCCATAATTTTCCTAAAATTGCTATATGATTTTTGTGCTTCTTTTTATTGGACTGGCAGCAGCGTTGCCGCTGTTTGGCCAGCAGTACCGTTTAATTTCTCTGCGGCCAAATGAACTGACAAAGGTGACGGAGGCCGAGTGGTGGCGGCTGAAGCAGCAAAACACGCAATTTCTGGACCTCACAGGGCGGTATCCCACTTTGCTGGAGCCAATGAGAGAAGGTCAATCAGTCAGTGTTACTTTGGAAAAGCCAGTTATTGTGTACAATTACCCCAATGGGTCCGAGTTTCACGAGAAAGAGGTCAACTCGCTTCTCACGGATATCGATCCTTCCAAGATCCAAGGTACATTGGAAGAGCTCAGCTCGTTCAAGTCGCGGTATTACAAGTCTGAAAAATACCTGGACTCCTCTATATGGGTTTACAGCAAGCTCTTGGGCTATGCACTCGGCAGAGAGAACTACAACTTGACGGTGGTCAACCACGAGAAATTTCCGCAATCGTCGTACATTTTGCGGATAAAGGGCACCAACAATTCCGTCGAAACCCCGACAATTGTTCTTGGAGCACACATAGACTCCATGAATTTGGTGTTACCTTCGTTTTTGCCTGCTCCGGGCGCAGACGACGACGGTTCTGGCGTGGTGACGCTGCTGGAGACGCTGCGGATCGTGACGGAGCACGGGCTTTCTTTCCCCAACGACATCGAGTTTCACTTTTACGCAGCAGAGGAGGGCGGCATGCTTGGCTCGCTTGACATTTTCAACGCGTATTTTCTGCAAAAAAAAGTGGTCGCCATGCTTCAGCAGGACATGACGGGCTACGCTGCAAAATCGCTCCGAAAAGGACAACCAGAGCACTTTGGACTCATCACGGACTACACGTCGCCGTATCTGAACGAGTTTTTACGGCAGGTTATTGAAACTTACTGCCGGATCCCTGTTTTCGAGACCGCGTGCGGCTATCCCTGTTCCGACCATTACAGTGCGCACATGAATGGGTTCCCAGCAGGAATGGTAGCAGAAGCCCAGCGCGAGTATTGGAACCCGTACGTGCACACGACGGGCGACACAATCGACAAGCTGAGCATGCTGCACATAGCGGAGCACGTGAAGCTGTGTTTGGGCTACGTTTACGAGCTCGGAGAGTACTCGTTTTAGGGAGCTAAAAAATGAAAATAAGTGCATTTTTTTTTCCTTGATTTTTTGTTACTCGGGCATCGTGAGCGCCTCGGCCTTGTCCTCCTTGTAGAGCTCGGCGTTAGTTTTCACCTGGATGCTAAGAACCAGCGCGCCGATCCCAATGATGCCGCCAACGCGGAAAATCCAGCCCAATGAGTCGTCAAACGAGTCCTTGTCGCTGTTTTGTAGCAGCTTAAACAGGAACGACGAGCCCAGCGACGAGAGCATCTGCGGCGCAGAAACAAAGACGTTGTGGATTGCCAGCAAAATGCCCGAGTCGTAGACGACATGGTCGTATTTTGCAACCATGACTTTCGACAGATAGAAGCTTGTTTCTGGTGTGACTAGCGTGTTTTCAGACTCGGCGGACGACGGCACGCTCTGTTTTTTGTACTGGTCATAGATCTGGACGGCCTTGATGTCCTTGATACGGGAAATCTCCTCGCTGATCAGGGCAAACGGGATCCACACGGCACAGCCCCACGGGATCCCCAGGAACGCAAATAGCACGATGGCCTGGACGGAGGTGGTGATGAAAAACGTCGAAAGTGTGGCCACAATGAACACCACGTGAGAGTAGATCCATAAGCGGCGCATGTTGATCCACTCGTTATCCCTAAACTTGTCGACGAGGTACGGCAATAGCAGGTCGACGGCGAGCGTCACGACGGCGTGGGCGAGCAGCGCTGTTGTTCCACGCCGCACGCCTTCGTCCAGCAGCCGCTGGCGCTCGTCTGCCGGCAGGTTGAGCGGGTTGTTGTAGCCGTTCTCGTACAAATAAAGTTCCCCCACGTAGGTTGACGTGTAGAAGAGCATCGGGAAGTAGCCAATCCAGGCGAAGAACTCTGCGTAGCACACGATCTTGACCTGGCGCGGCAGCCGTGCGATCGACCGCAGCACCTGCCAGAAGAACGATTTCACCACCGTGAGCACCGTGGCATTTTCCTCGTCGATGCCCATGTCCTTGAGTCGTTTTTCCTGTTTTTTTGCGTTCCATGCGGATAGCGAGGTCGTAGCGTGGGCTGCGCTCCTTGATGGCCCAGCAGGAGAACGCAGTAAGCACAAGCATGATGGTGGCCACGAGCCAGCTCAAAACCTTGAATTGCGAGCTCCCGAGCCAGGGAAACAGCGCGGCCAGGTCCCAGGTGCCGATCCAGAACCCGACGATGTTGAAGGCGCCGATCATGCGTGCGGCCCATGCGTTGGCTATTTGCTGCTGAGCGCTGGGCACCACGTCGACGATCAGCGCGCGGCACGAGGCCTGGATGACGGCGATGGAGAAGTCCAGAATATAGATGCCGGCCGCAGCAAATGGCACCGTGTACCGGTTGACGGTGTCCTTGTCACGGTTTGGCAGAAACCAGCCCACAATGTTGGCGGAATGCGACAGATACAGCAGCGACAGCACCGTGGCCAGACAGCCTCCGATGATAAACGGTCTTCTTCTGCCCCAGTCGAGGTTGCACTTGTCGCTCAGCAATCCGACGATCGGCTGGCCAAAAGTGCCCGAAAGCGGGCCGGCCAGCCATATGAGGGCAAGGGCGTGCTTGGAGACTCCCAGCGACAGCAGAAACGGCGTGGCCTCGCTGAACTCCGTGGACCAGGCAAGCTGCAGGGCCCCCACAATTAGCGTGAGCACCACGATGTAGCCGGTCGACCTGATGGGGTTGTAAAGGTCGCTCATGTCTTGGTCAGGGTCAGCTCTCAGCTCAGAGGTCAGCGTTTGCTCCAGAGAAATATCGTCGTCGAGAAGGGCTTGTGTGCTTGGTCTGGTCATTAGCAAAAAAGCATAGATAGGTACACTTTGCACCAGAATAATTATTATTTTATTTACGCGTATGGCTGATAGGAAAAGAGGCAGAGACGAGCTCGATGCTGCAGGTAGCGGCTGGAGTATGTGTGGGGGGTTGCTGACACCGGACAGGACGCCGGCGGCATGCTCCAAAAAGCTCCAGCTGCGCAGAATCACGTCTGAATTGCATGGTAAGTGGATCTGGGAGCCAGCGAGCTAACGATTAGAGAGAACGGTGAGTCTGATGATGAACGCCAGTCGTGAACTGTCCCGGCGCGAGCGCATGGTAGAGCACATGGACAGCCAGCCCGGAACGGAGGAGCAGGAGCAAGAACACGGCCCCACAACCGACAGCCAGGACACCTACCATCAACGGCCGTATTGGCCCAGCGCGCCGCGACTGGCACGTACCTGAGCGCCACGGTCTTTGTGGTTCTACAGCCCCCACTTCGTCCCACTTCGTCCCCCTGAGCTCCTAGGGCTCATAATATTTCACCTGCTTATCTGGGGCACATAACCAGAAAATATTGTTTTCTATTCACCAGCCGGAAGCTTATCCCGTCGCATGACCACGTACGAAAAGATAGTCAAGGGGGCCACGAAGATCAAGCTGGCGCCCCCAAAGCCCAAGTACATTGAGCCCATACTGATGGCTACGGCAGGCGGCGAGAAGTCGGAGAAGTTCCGGGTCATCATGCGGTCTTTAGCCGTTCGCTTAGACGACACAGCCTGGTCCATTGTGTACAAGGCGCTGATCGTGGCCCACATCATGATACGTGAGGGCGAGGAGGACGTGACGATCTCGTATCTTGCCAAAAATCCGCATATGCTTGAGTGTCGCAACATCGCTAAGTCCGGCACCTTCATCTCCAACGGCGGTGACCTGAAAACGCTCAAGAACTACTCAAAGTACCTTACCACCCGCGCCAAGGAGTACGCGAACGTGAAACACGACTATATCCGGGAAATGAAAAAGCCCGTGAGCTCTTGGTCGACAAAGGACACTGGCTCCCGTCTGCGGTCGCTGAGCGTCGATAAGGGGCTTCTTCGAGAGGTCGAGAGCGTCCAGAAACAGGTGGATGCACTAGTACGCTGCCGGTTCGCGGAAGCCGAGGTCAACAACGATGTTATCATTCTCAGCTTCAGAATGCTCGTCAACGACCTGCTGTCGTTGTACCAGGCCCTGAACGAGGGTGTGGTTAACATTTTAGAACACTTTTTCGAACTCAGCAAGTATGACGCCGAGCGAGCCTTCGAGATCTACAAACATTTCACCAAAGAAACCGACCAGGTGGTGGCCTTCCTGCGGGTCGCCAAACACCTGGAGCACGTGACCAAGTTGCACGTGCCGGTGATCAGGCACGCGCAAACGGGGCTCACCGACTCGTTGGACGAGTATCTGCACGATCCAAACTTCGACATCAATCGAAGACAGTATTTGGCGGAAAAAGAGAGCAAGAAAAGCGGAAAACGCCAGGAACCCAAGGAGCAGCAGCAAACCGTGCCTCCGCCTCAGGCTGCAACGCAGTCGTCGCCCACCGATGGCCTGGTGTTCCAGCAGACGGGATATAATCCGTTTGCCGGATTTTCTCAGATGGCGACAGGCTTTAGCAATCAGCCTGTCAATGGCAACTTCTCCGGACAGCCGCAGTTTGTTCCACAGCAGAATTTCCAGACGACACTGCCACTGCAACAAATCCCAGAGTCGCAGCCTGTACAACAAATCCACATGTCGCAGACGCAGCCGCTCCAGCAAACGCCAACGTTCCAGCATTTCCAGCCGCAGCAGACAGCCACTTTGCAACGGAGCTCAACTTTCGATGCGCTCCCGCCTCCTACAGAGCAAAATGTCTATCCACAGCTGACGTCATCGTTCACCGGAACAGGTTTTGGTGGCTACAGTCCGCAGCCACCAATCCAGAGGCAGACAACGTCGTCCCTCAGAGGAAACCTCAAGAGACAGTCGACCAATCCGTTTGCTCTTGATCGGTCCAGTTCTAGCAACAATCCATTCGCCAAGCTGGAGGCCACTGACACTGGCACGAATCCCTTCAGATCGGCGTCTGTGAGTGCTCAGCCGCTGCAAAGCCAGCCAACGGCAGGCGGACTGGAGAATTTGCCAACCGTGCCTGTGTTCCCAGAAACCAAGCAGGAGTTCAGCCAGCAGCAGGCACATCAACAGGCAGTGTTTCAGCTACAACAGGCCGCTGCACAGCACAAAGCCCAGATGGCAGGAATGAATCAGCAGCAAACGGGTTACAACCCATTTGCACAAAACCAAACGGGCTACAATCCATTTGGCAGCGGAGTCTACAACGGTCCGAATTTAATATAATAATATCATCATTCATTATAGTTGAATATGTCGTTCGCATCAGACGTGTGGGAGGTCAGGCGTGTACTCACTGGCTTTCTTATCTGTGCGTTTCAGATAGTTCACCAGAAGCCTGTCCTGTTTCTCGTTTGGTTGGTAGAAGTCGGTCTTATACTCGTGCTGCTTCTTGAGCTCCACTCTTTCCTGGTCAAGCTTCGACTTGATGGCATTGGAAAAGGTTGGTCTGGCGAAGTATGCTATGGTCATGACGGGAAGTGCCGCCACAGACACACCGCCTAAGAATTTCATTGGAGTCACTGCCATGATAGATTGCTAGAGTTAATTAAATTGTACAATTACAACCTTCTCGTTACATGCTATTTATACCCTGGTCCTAGAAGGGTGGCAGTCATCGACTTTACTGAGGCGTGGCCCCACTTCTTATCTGTTACCATATTTGGTACCGGTCAGGAGATCTTTAGAATTCTATGGTGGTGTGTTTTTCTTTTTAGGCCAAGGTAGTGTAAACTCTTTTTCTCGATTTACCCTCGTCCTCCCATGTTTTTTCGTCAGCGAAATTGAAACTGTGGTGATTGCTCCATTGGGTTTTCAGGAAATTCAGACCGCTGATGTTGTAGCCCACCTCCATGTTGGTCTGTTTGAGCATGGTTCTCAGCTGATTACGCAGCTCATCCAGCTCCTTGCGCAGCTCTTCGTCCTTCTGGCTCACCAGCTCCATCGAGTTGGACCGGATCACGAAGAACAGTGTGCGGCAGATAACCGAGATCGAGGTCAGGTTCTTGTTGAAGTTTGCGCCAGCTGTCCAAACTCGAATAAAACGTAGCAACTTCACCGTGTACGAAAATGGCAGCACAATCAGTGCGTCGTCAAGCTGCGATGGCTTGATCTTGGTGAGGACGTCCAAAACGTATTGTTCTGGCGACAAGTTCAATGCCTGCAGTATAGGGTTCCGGGTCGGCTGAACAGGCTGTTTGGTTGACCTCTTAAGTTTGAAAGCCTGTAGGTCCCGCTTGTACTGCTGGGTCTCTTCCAGCTCCTTGGTAGCAAGATCCAAAGCCTCCATCAATTTCTCACCGGCCTTGAGCGTCTCCATCGTCTGTTTAGACACCCGACTCACCTCGTCTTCGTCCTGGTCCACCGCCTTGTCGCCTTCTAACGAGTCCAGCAGTTCCCCTTCATACTGCTCGTCCATCTCCTTTTCACGCTCTTCCTCAATGAAGACTTGATCGTCAGTCTCTTCCCATATTCTGATACTATGATCGTGCGACACAGACACCATGAACTCGCCAGAGTTACTGACGGCAAGGTTCCAAACCTCAGAGTGGTGCGCAGCCAGCTTTTGGATATTTTCGAATTTGATGCCGTCCCAGTACTTCACCATTCCGTCCTTGGAACAACTGAAGAAGTTTTTGGATTCTGGGATAAACTTGACTTTCATGATTGCATCTTGATGCCCAAAAATCGACTTGTGACAATCTCCAAAGTCCAGTCCCCAAATCCTTATGTTTTTATCTGCGGAAGACGTGATTATCAATTTCGAGTCAAACGAAATATCAATTGACAGCACAGGAAGCTTGTGTCCGTACAAGCTGAGGAAAAACTTGAGCGTGTCGAAGAAGAAGATCTTGACGGTGTTATCCAGCAGAGCAACAGCCAGGTATTTTGAATCTGGAGAAACCTTCACGTTAAGCACATCGTCGCTCACCTCCAACGTTCTGGTGTGATTCAACTGTAAGCGGTTGACGTACTTGCTGGCGGTTCCCGGAACAAGCTCTTTCTCCACCTGGATTTCCCAGAATTTGACCGTTTTATCGGCAGAGCCGGTAATGATCGTCTTTCCGTCTGGAGTGAGGTCGATCGACCACACGGCCTTGCTGTCGTGAACGTCTTCCAGCGAATGGAGAACCGTCGACGTGGCGAGATCCAGAAGCCTTAAGGCACCCTCTTTGGTTCCTATCACCACCAAAGCTCCTCCTGGAAGAAAGCAAGTCGACAAGACATAGCCAATTTTTTCAAATGTTCTAATACAGGACTTGGTCTTGATATTCCACACTTTGAGCTCGTTGTTCGAACCGGTGACTAGCAGCTTGTCGTCGTCAGAAATGTCGACAGCTCTGATATCTTGTCTGTGTCCCAGGTTGTACAAAGAGTATTTTGCCTCACTTATTTTGTCCACTGGATTGTGTTTGCGCACTGCCTCCGGAATAAGAATATTGTAATAAACAACGGCATTGTTTGTCAGTGTAACCACCACATCGAGTTTTCGGCTGCTGGTGAGAGCCCATGTGGTGGAGCGAACTTTGGACTTTTCTGTGTGAAGCGTCGTAAAAGGAGCAATCAACATGTTGACCTTGGCATCGTCCAATGCGCGCTCGATCTCCTCGGGACTCATACCTTTCTCCTTCAGTCTAGCCTGTCTCTTAGCCGAAGCTTTGCTGATCTCTTTTTCCAGCCTGAGACGGAAAAATTCAACCGTTCTGTCGGTGTTGGAGGCAAAGAAAAATTCTCCTTGGTTAGTGACGGTAAACCCTATTTCTGTGCATCTGCTCTTACTTTGCTTGTCGTAAATCCCCTGTTCGATAAGTTTCTTGTCCTCTTGAGATAAATCGATCTTCCAAACCTTTAATTGCGTGTCCATGCCTGCTGTGATGCAAAGCTCTTTGGTGGTGCTGAGTCCCAAAGCCCAGCATTCGCCCGTGTGCGCCACATGGGTCTCTATACATTGCTGTGACTTTAGATCCCACAGCTTAATTAAACCATCCTTGGAGGTACTAATAAGCCAGTCTTCCATTTCGTCGATATTGGTATTCTCTGGCTCATACAAAAGACTGAACCCAGTGATTTGATCCTTATGTCCTTTCAGCTTGAAAAGACCCGTTTCTCCAACCAGGTCCCACACAATTATCGCGGTGTCTTTAGATCCAGAAAAAAGACGTGTTCCCGAACGGTCGAATCGCAGCATCGAGATGGCAGACTTGTGACCCGAAAAATTGATTATTACCGAGCTCGAGGTCAGATCCCAAACTTTGATGGTGCCGTCGCTATATCCGGCTGCCAAGATGTTTGAGCGCGGCTCGTGCTCAAGCCTAACCACATGTGCCGGGGCTGATTGTGTCGACGAGTCTAGTGCTCCCGGAGTAGCGCCGTCTTGTAGTCTTTTGATGAGCTCCCCGGTTTTGATATCCCAGACAAGAATGTCCTCTAATCCGCCCGTGATGACCTGACCGACAGATTTCCGTGAATCATTGTTACCGATAAACACAGTGTTAGACTGGGAGGCAATAACGCCCATCCAACCGGCTTGCTCGTAACGCTGATACGACTTCACCATACTTGAATCTGATCAATATTTTTTTCAAATTTTTTTTCCTCATCTAACAAACACCCGTGCACCAAAAAGTAGATCAAGAGTCCAGGAGCCAATCGTGGAACGAGTCCATGAGCACGGGCCACGACTGCGACTCGTCGTAGTTTGAGAGCTTGTTATCCTCGTGGTATGTTTTGAGAAACGGATACAGCATGTTCCACTGATCTTTGGTGATGCCCTTGTGGTCTGTTTCTTGAAGAAACCTGACGAACGTTTCCAGCTCTGCTTTATAGGTTTCTGGCAACATGAGATTCCAGTACTCTACCGCGGTTTCTGTTGGGACATTGCGTTCATTTTTCTCGAGAATAAATTTGTAGGTGAATTGATAAACCTTTTTGAAGTACTCTTCATCCTCTGACAGCTTGACTGCCAATTCATTTCTCACGTAGTCGCTCATTTTTTCAATAGTGTTACACTTGACTCTCGACCAGTTCGTCACAAAGGGATCTTCTTTAAAAACTCCAACAGACGGGCACTCCAGAAACTCTGCTAGCGCGAGCATGGCTATATCTTCGGGCTCGTACCCCAAATCGGAGATATACCGCACGGTGCCGTCAATGCCAATGTAGGCTTTTCCCAGAGCGTCTGGCAATGGCTCTTTGTATTGATCAAAAATCTCCTTTACCTTAGGGTCGATCTTGACTGTCACCTTTTCTCTCTTGACGTTCTTTGCCAGTTGCGGGTTCACAAAGAAGTCGTTGATGGCATGGGTAAGCTTCTGTTGATTTCTCTGAAGAAAAAACACAGCAACTTCCTCCGAGTCGGTTCCTGTAACCTCCAAAAACTTCTTGACTGTAGCGGGTCTGACAGACATGTTGATCCGACTATATATTTTTTGTTTTTTTGTTTATTTAGTGTCTTTTTAATGCCATTGTCCTTGAACGCGCAGAACTTTTTGGAGGTTTTCGCCCCTTCGTCAACAACTGTGCCGTCTCTAGAACAGGAGGATCCGTCATCGAACAGCTCGCAAATATTAGACTGGATTGCAGAAGTGCTGGACGCGCAAAATGCTGATCTGGGGGAACCACCGCTGAGGGTACGCAACTCGCTCCGTAACATCGGTGCCGGCAACGAGATCTTGTTTGATGGGCTTATGAGATTATTGAGATTTCATCTGAACAACCAGGGGAGACAGCTTGTCCAATCAATTGCCGAGTCGTCCCAAACGATATTTAACGTCTCTGGCTTATTCGAGTGGATTATCAATGTGAGACAAAAAACAATGTATTTTGCCTCGCTCACAGCTCTGGTTGCCGACCAGGTCAGACTAGTGACGCGCTGTATCAACGCTATTTTTCAGACAACGGCGTTGGATCCCGTCGTTTTTGCGAGTCTTCGTGAATGGTACGACAGTGGACTCTTTTCAGATCCAGGCTTGATATCCCACGAACAGCTGGTCGAAACCGCGCAGATACTCATTCAGATAGAACTCGGCGATGAATTGACTCAAATGGTTATAGAATTATTCAAAGACCGGATAAAGCTGCATGTGGAGACCAAATGTTCAAGAGTCTGGAATAGACCGGTGCTTCAAGATCTCTCGAACTGGACTCACCAAATTCTTGTTCCAAAGCTCGGAGATATTCTCCCGTCTTGCAATCTCTCGTCTTTAGATGCGTTAGTCAAAAATGAGCTCGTTAAGCTCAGAGTTGGAGAGAGCTTTGACATAGTGGTCGATTATCCGGATTCCACATTTGCTCTTGAGGAACTGCGCGCCTGCATGTCAACTCCGGAACAAAATGCTCAGCTAGTGAACACATTCATCCAATTGTCAAGAAAGAGGCTACTCCATGCGGGTGTGAATACCATCGACATCATCAAGTGCTACATTTCAACCATTCGGTCGTTCCTTATCATCGATCATCGGGGCGTCTTGTTGGACAAAGTGTGCAGACCTATTAGGGCCTATCTCAGAGATAGAGAAGACACAATTGAGCGTATTGTGTTTGCGCTACTCGATACGTCAACCGACAATAAACTTATTGAGCTTGCTATTGAGCTGCGTCAGTCAGACAAGAAGAAACATCTCACTCATGAAATGGAGCGGGATCTGGACTGGACTCCTGATCCTGTGGATGCTTTACCTGATTTCCGTAAGGGAGTCGTGGAAGATGTGGTGGAATCACTAATTTCAATTTTCGACTCAAAAGATGTGTTCATGAGTGAGCTAACCAAAGTGTTTTCCGAACAGCTACTTCGCATCACAAACTACGATGTTCGGGAAGTCTACGGTAAGCTCCAGCTGCTAAAATCGAGATTCGGCAACTCAGAGTTTGGGTCTCTGGACGTTATGATGAAAGACATCATTCAGAGTCGCAAGTTGGACAAGCTTATCAATTCAGATAAAGTTCACGCATCCATAATTTCGCATATGTACTGGCCGGAGTTGCCAGAAGAGAAGTTCAAGCTACCTGCAGAGATACAGACTAATTTGCAAAACTACGAGGAAGAATTCAAGAGGAAGAAGAAAGGACGCAAACTCACCATTTTCCCGTCTCTCACCTACGTGGATATCGATGTTGAGATTGGCACCCAGGTGAGAAATTTCAAAGTTTCTGCCGATAAGGCTTCTATTCTATATTCCTTTCTAGATATTCCAAAGGGCAGTGAGGTGAAACTTGCTATAATTTGCATGAAGCTCCAAATGTCGCTGAAGCTGGTCAGCGAGGGACTGTCATTTTGGGTGAAACAGGGGGTTCTAAAAGATTGCGGCATAAACACCTACAAAATCAACGAGTGATCATTTCAGTTCCATTGCGATGATTTTTTCCACAGTTCTCAACACCTCGTCGCTGAACTCATTAATTTGGTCATAATGCGGTTGCAGGAACCGTTCATTTAGCGCCTCGTCGAGCAGGTGTCTCAATTTTGTGATTAAGACAGCGTTTTTGCACCATGTTCTTATAGGCAGCCATTGTCCCATCACGATACCTGGGGAAGGCTTGCCGGATGCGACGGTACTCAGATCGTACGATATGGAGCCGCCAAATAGCAGAACGGCTAGAATCGAAACAGGAGTCACATCTTTGATGTACAGCTTGGTTGTCGTGTGCGATGCTCCGTAAGTGACAAAATGAGACGTCAAGTTATTGGACTCTGTAGGTGTGAAGATAACATTGCCGTTCTCGTCCTCCACAAGCGGTTCTCCACCCGATCCAACTGAATTTTTGACATTAAACAGCGTTGACGAGGGGTGCAGAAATGCTCTGGTAGCAGGAAGCTGGTCGTCATGGTTCTTGATATATTTTTCGTTCCTGATCCAGAATTTGATGCTCTTTGCGTCGGGGTCTAGAGAAATCGATCCAGCAATACTTGCCATGTATTTGGGATCCGGATATTGCACTCTGGCAATTTGGGGGTACGACGAGGAGCATACCAATGAGCTGAGTATCTGATAATTAGCCGAATTTTTGTTAAGAATCGACGAGGATTTGGATTTAGGATAGTCCATGGGGATGAAGCCAAGATCTTGTAAAGCAGAAATGTATTGCGTTCTTGTCGACTGAATTTCGTTCATGGTCAAATAGGACAGATAGTTATCTTCCAACCAGCGGCGTTGAAATTTAGGCTCCAAGTTCTGATACTCGTTGAAAGCGTTCAGAATAGCAATAAAGTCTCCATAGCCCTTAGAGAACTTGTTCTGGATTCTTTTCACCTCGTCACGGTTCTCCGTTCTTACCATGAACGGGTTTCCTGTGACTCCAATGGCCGCAAGAGTGAGACAACTATCCAGACACTTGAACAGAACGCCGAAGAGAAGCAATTTTCCAGACTTCAGGTCTGTTGGCAATGTTGATAGATACGATCCCAACTTTGTCAAGTTATCGTTGTGCAACGCCCCCATTTCTGTCAGCAGCTGTTTCGAGCTCTCAACATTTTCCACGTCTGGCGGGTCCAGACCCATTTTCAAAAATTCATGAACGTTTTTAATGCCCATGGACTTGACCACCAGGTACAAATTCTCCAATCTTGTGCGCTTGATTTCAGGAATAGGGTGTTTGCGCATAGTCTTAGTCTCTGTTTCCTTGGTGAAGAGCTTGTAGCAGAACCCGTTCTGGATACGTCCTGCTCTTCCTCGTCTTTGTCCACATTCTGCTTGCGAAGCCCAGGACTCGACTAGTTTCGTCGAATTGGAAGCCGAGTCAAAATGGACACTTTTAACTCTTCCAGTGTCAATCACCACCACAGCGTCAGGGATCGTGATCGACGTCTCTGCGACGTTTGTGGAGGCCACCACCTTTCTTTTCCCTTGAGGAGGGGGTCTGAAAATCCGTTTCTGGTCTTTGGAGCTCAGGGCAGAGTGCAAAGGCAGGGTCCAGAAAGGACCGTTTATTTTTGCCAAACATTTGCTGATTTCCATCACTCCAGGCAAGAATATCAGTATAGATCCACTGTTTGACTGTGCACGCAAATCGGCGTCAACTTTCTCCACCAACGCGGCAATCAGGTCATAATTAATATTTCCCAGCTCAAAATATTTAGAGTCCGCCTTTGGCTGAATTTCGTCTCCGTTCCTCATTGTCACTGTAAACTGCAGATCATCGAGGACATCGTCCAGATAGTAATCCTGAATAGGAAACGTCCTGCCTTCAATGTGGACGTGAGAAACTCCAGACTCAAAGTACTTGTCAAATACGGATATGTCAATGGTGGCAGACATCAGCACCACCTTGAGTTTTGGGTACATTTTGAGGATTTTCTTCAGAATGATCAGAAGGAAATCTCCATCAACAGAACGCTCGTGCACCTCGTCAACAAAGATGTAGCCCAGGTTTTCGAAGATTGTATTGCTTGCATCTTTGCTATTGACAATTCCTTGGATCATTCTCAAGAGAACTCCCGTCGTAACAAATGTGATTCGAGTATCTTTGGATGTTTTATTTTCGCCCCTGATTATGTATCCGACCTCGCTGCCACATGTGCTAACACGTTCCTCGGATACCCTATCCGCGAGCCCAATGGTTGAAATTCTTCTTGGCTGAGTGCAAATTATGTTGGTGGAAAAGTCGTTTTGGCTATTGAGCTCGTCCAAGATAAATTGCACAATTTGCGTGGACTTTCCTGAGCCAGTTTCACCTGTGATGAGGCAGATACGGTTGCTATTAATGACAGAAACAAGTTGCTCTTTTTTGTGCCATGCAGGCAGCTTGGCACGCTTTCCAACCATCTCTTTATACTCGTACAATTGGATTCTGGTTGCATAGTCAAGGGAAAGACGATCCAGGTCTCTGGATGTTTTTGCGCGCTGTCGCTTGGCGGTCTTGAAAGACGAAGTGCTTTCGACTGCCTGGCGCTCTCTTTTGACAGTAGTTTTCACCAGAGGACCCGGATTTTCCACGATCTGAAGAATGTTTTGTTCCAACCACTCGATGCAATTGAAGATCATCGGCATGCCCAAAACGTTGTTTTCCACGATGTAGAACAAGAGTCCCGTAATGATGGAAATTTTGATGTAGTTGGCTAATTTGTAGGAGCTGTTTTTCACCACCAAATGCAGGCCGGGGAAAGTTTGGGGATAATTGGGGCTTTTGTACACCTTTAGCGCAAGTAAACCTTCGTCGATGCCCTCTGGACGCAGCGATATTTCGGCAATATTTTCCTTTGGCAGCTTGATTTTGTCTTCTCCATAAATTGCAACAAGTCCGTCGAGTTCCTCCTGCCAAATTTCCGCAGAGTCCGGTTCCTGAGCGTCGGTCTCAAAGTCAATTAGCGTCGACGTCAAATACACCCCTAAAAAAATCTCGTCGTATCCACAGGCGCTAATGGCCGTTTCTATTTGGTTCACGCTAAATCCTCCCTCTCTGAGTCTCTTAACAATATTCTCTTTTTTGAAGTCTTTACTAATAGTCAGCTCCACGTTCGAGTCTTTGCTGTCCTTCACAAAAAGAGGCGGAAGATCGTCTTCAGGAATATGAAATATGAGCCATTCCAAAGCGTCGGTAAAGGTACTCGTATACTTCAAAGATTCTTCAACATGCAATTTCCTGAACCCTAGTGCTTCCAATGCTCTAGCATCGACTTTGAACTTTTCACCCTCTATCTGCTCTTCCGACCATTCGATGTGGTGTCGAATACAGTCTTCAACCAAGGCTCTGACTTCTGGCTTTAAATCAATAAAAACAGTGTTCTCCCATACTTTTCTAGGAAACCGCATCTGTTCAGAAACATATTTCTCCGTTTTAGAAACCTGCGGCTGAGGTTTACTAACTCCAATGGAAATGACTGGCTTCTTGTTTTTCAGCTCTGCTTGTTTCTTTGCTTCTTGCTCCTTTTGTCGTTTTTCTTGTATTTTGCGCTGCTCAAGAATCATGCTAAAGGGATCTGAACAGTATTCACGTTTGGCTTTTTCTGGGTCTTGCTTGACGAGATTCTTCCGTTCGGCTTCCAAGTCTGCCCACAGCTGCTTGTGATTAGTCGGTAACACCATATGAATGTTTTTGTCGGAAGCAATGCGATGCAAAGCATAGGTGGCAGCGTAATGTCGAGCTTCCAGAGCTGTCTCCTGGGGTTTAATCACTTGACTTGGAACCATTCGAACTTCTATCGTTTCCTGGGTTTTCGGATTTTTCCACGCGAGTTTGGCAATGCCAATAAACCCATCTTTGGTCTTTTTCATGTCGTATTCGACTTTCTGCCACTTTTGTTTCTGACAGTGCTCGTGAAGTAATGATCCCGGAAGCTTGCCTGTCCAACTCGACGATTGCGCCACCGCAGTTCGACCAGCCTTACGGGTAGCAGCATCTATGGGGCCTTTCTTGCCCGTCTCTCCGGAAGGCGTCTCTTTCGGCGGGGGCGTCTGTGTCTGCTTGGACTTCTTTTTAGCCATAAAAATTTAAGGTGCGAGGAGTCCGATTTTTTTTTATTTATTTTCAAATTGGTGGAGCACATACGCGAGACTTACTACTGCTCAAACATGATGAAGGGCATAACGGGGTGAGAACATTTTGGTGAAAACTCATGATTTTGCTTCAATCACGAAATTCGGAGATTCACACGCATTTTCCGCTCATGGTTCATCCAAATGCATTTTAGCCAAGAGATCCGGACCCTTTGAGCAATATACGCTCATAACCTCTTGGCAGATAGATAAAGCATGTTTTTTTCTATAAAATACTCAAGCAAGTTTTAGTGTTTTGACATGAAATGGTTTGGGAACATATAAATCCAGACAAAGCGCATGTGGCGTACGCCGTTTTAGCGGTGTTCTCGTCCTTTTTCTCACTTTGCTCGCTTTTCATCAAGGAAAGACTATATATCGGTGAGGCCTCTGTGGCCACAATATACGGTCTCATAGTTGGTCCGCATTGTTTGGACTGGTTCGACCCTTCCTCGTGGGGGAATGAGGACTACATAACTTTGGAAATCAGCAGAGTCATTTTGTGCATTGAAATAGTGGCTGTCGCTGTAGAACTTCCGAAGAAATACATCTTGAAACACTGGCTCGGGGTGTTCCTGCTCTTGATCCCTGTGATGACCATCGGATGGCTGGTTATAGGACTGTTCATATGGCTCATCATCCCTGGACTACACTATGGATACGGTCTGTTGATATCCGCCTGCATTACCGCCACAGATCCTGTTCTTGCACAAGCAGTTGTTGGTAAGGGTAAATTTGCAAGAAGAGTGCCAGCCCATTTGCGGAATCTTCTCACCGCCGAATCCGCATGCAACGACGGCGTGTCTGTGCCGTTTGTTTATCTTGCGGTCAACATCATTATACATGGTTCTAACGCGGGAGCCATCGCGCGTGATTGGATTACAGTCACTGTTCTTTACGAGTGTCTTTTTGGCTGCATTCTAGGCGGAATCATTGGGTTTCTTGGACGCAAACTTATCCAGTATGCGGAAGAAAAAGACCTTATCGACAGAGAGTCGTTCCTGGCGTTCTATGTTATGCTGGCACTCTTGTGCGCAGGTTTTGGAGCTATACTCGGTGTCGACGATCTGCTGGCTTCTTTTGCCGCCGGCGCTACTTTTGCCTGGGATGGCCGTTTCACTGAGCGTACAGAAGAGTCGCATGTTTCCTCGGTCATTGACCTGTTGCTCAACTTGGCCTACTTCGTCTATTTCGGCACAATTATCCCTTGGGAGCAATTTAATAATAAATCGCTCGGCCTTAACTGGTGGAGGCTTGTGTGCATTGCTATTGTGGTGATATTTTTAAGACGAATCCCGGCAGTGCTTGCGATCAAGCCATTCAGTCCCGATATCAAGAACTGGAAAGAGGCATTGTTTGTGGGCCATTTTGGTCCAATCGGGGTGGGTGCTGTCTTTGCGTCTATTCTGGCCATAGGTGATTTGGAAGCCCATGTCTTGCACCTTGAACATGGCCCCACAGCCCAGTATCCAGACGTGGAAGAGTACCATCAGCTAATAAGGATTATTTGGCCGACTGTTTGTTTCTTGGTTCTCAGCAGTATTATAGTGCACGGTTCCTCTGTTGCTGTGATGACATTGGGCCGCCACTTGCAAACAATGACGTTCACCATGACACTGACAAAAGTCGAGACCGATGGCGGGGGATGGATCTCGAGACTTCCGAAGCTGGAAAAAAGCGGTACCTCTTTCTCCATCAAGAGAATTGATACCATGGCTCCTTCCGAGGCAAGCCACGACAACGGACTTTTGGAGAAAACCTACACCAGCGACTCGACTAATGTGGATGCCGGCGATACTGCGGCCTCTGCTAAACCGGCAGGAGTTGCAAAGAGACGGAAGCAAAAGAAAAAATGCATAGGAAAATCAGAGAAAAGCGAAGGGCGCCTCCTGCTGTGGAGACGTTGGACCTTGGCAAAAATAATACTCAAACCCAGCCAACTAAAGAGAGTTCAGACCAGAGTTCAACAACCCGTCTTGAGGTTGAGGAGATGGACCGGTCTGACCAGTCCAGCGATCACGGCGAAGAGGTTATGGGTCCTCCTTTAATGAAGGTCACATCGCCAAGAATGGCCGAATTGCAAAGGGACTTTGAGCTTACCGACGATGATATACAACCAATTGAGATAGACGGAGAGCTGAAAATTCCAACTTACGGTTATAGAGACGGTACACAGCTTATTATTGAGGACCAGAACGGAGAAATACTGCATACATTTAATGCACCGCGTGCAGAATCCGATGATCAGAAGAGCATGCACAGTCTGCACAGTTTAAGCACGTTGAAGAGCCGACTTGCTGACCTGCAAAGGAAAAAACGGACTCGGACAAATGACGGAGAAGAAATACAGATCGAGGACTTTTCGCGCCCGGAGGAAAAAATCGATCAGCTGGTGAACAAGACCGACTCAGACCACAAAATGCTTTTGGGCCAAAAGATCAAACGTGACAAGAATAATAAACCTCATGCTTCACAGAGATATCATGGTTTCCGCATTGACGACAACATTCTGATCGAGAATGCCGACGGAGAGGTTGTGGGGAGATTCAAAATAAATCAGAAAAAGAAACCTGCAGCTGCCAAAGCAGACACGCTCGACAAGGCATTGAAGTTGGTTGGATTGTTGAAGGAAAAAGCCGGAGACGTTGAGCAAAGTCAAGTTTCGAATGATGACCTGATTCCAACGGATGCGGGACCGCAGGACAAAAGGTTGGAAGACAAGCTTAAAAAGTTTTTGACTGCAGATACGCGTAAAGTTAGCGTGAGCTCTCCACCTTCGTCATCTCAGAAAAACACAGACTCATCAACAGGTTCTGACTCGTCCAACCGATCGGACAGCTATAATCAGGAGGAGTCCGAGGTGGAGCGTGCGAGACGTCTGGCTGCGCTGGCCTCGTCCTCTAGAGACCCGGAAGACGAGGAGGACGAGCCTGCTACCAAATTATAAAAGTGCATAAAAATAAATGTTTACGTAAGTCACCACTAGGGTGTATAAAATTTTCTAGTCGAATATGGACCACACCCTGCATGTGCATAACCAATATAGTAAAGACGAATTTCCTTTAAAAACTGGGATTTTCGCCTGACTGTCATCAGCAATGGATCTCTGGAGACGTGAAGAGGAAGGCTGTGTGTCTGACAACGAATATAACGGCGAACACTGGGGGGCACGTATTAGTTCTGTCTTTGTTGTTCTGGTGGCTTCCGCTTTTGGAGCATACTTCCCAATTCTGTCATCTAGATATTCCTTTATTAGACTTCCCCCATGGTGTTTCTTTATTACGAAATACTTTGGATCTGGCGTGATCGTGGCCACCTCGCTGATACATCTTCTGGAGCCAGCCAGTGACGCTTTGGGAAACGAGTGTTTGGGAGAGCCATTCACTGGCTATCCAATGGCTTTTGGTATCTGTTTGATTACTTTGATGGTGATGTTTTTCGCAGAACTTATGGCTTACAAATGGATGGAAGCAAACGTCGAAGGCATGAACGGTGTCCATGAGCACAACCACTCTCATTTCGGTGAAACTGACCTGTTTGTCAAGAAGACCAACGACGAGGATGTGAAGAGCGAGCTCGAGCCAGAGTACGTGAGAGAGACCCAGGAGCCTCCTAGTATTCAGAACGGCAACAACACCGCCATTTTGGACATGTCTGCACGCCATTATCAGCACGCGAAGGAACACCAAGACCCAGAGGTCATTGGCACACTTGCCGAGGACCAGACTAAAGAATACTACTATGGACAATTGCTCAACGTTTTCGTTCTGGAGTTCGGTGTTGTCTTCCATTCCGTGTTTGTTGGCTTGACTTTGGCCGTTTCTGGTGATGAGTTTGTTAATCTTTACATCGTTATCGTCTTCCACCAGCTGTTCGAGGGATTGGGTCTTGGAAGCAGAATTGCTATGGTCAATTGGGAGAAGAAGAGAAGATTCACTCCATGGCTGCTTGCTGGTGCTTATGGTATATGTACTCCAATTGCCATTGCTATTGGTCTTGGAGTTCGCCAGACATACCCACCAAACTCGCGTAGAGCCCTCATCACCAACGGTGTCTTCGACTCGATTTCGGCAGGAATTCTGCTTTACACTGGTCTCATAGAGCTGATGGCTCACGAATTCCTCTTCAGCGACGAGTTCAGAGGCAGAAAGAACATTAAAAAGATGGTTGTCGCTTACGTGATCATGTGCGTCGGGGCTGGACTCATGGCATTGCTCGGAAAATGGGCATAATCTGTAACTATTTAATGTGAATAAAGTCAATAATATTTTTGTTGATAGTCATGCCGATGATGCATATACTATGCAGGAGAGAAACCTGCATATGGTACTCCGAGCACCGAGCACCACACACCAAACTAACATAACAGGCTATAAGATATATCTTTCTAGTTCAATACGTAAAATACACTAGTACAACTTTTGGTCACCTGATTCAAGTGTTCATGTAGGTGGATGGATCGACTCCCTCGGCAGGGAACTCTTGAATCTTGACGTCGAACCGCTCTTGAATCTTGTTCAGAATCTCCTGGTCCTGCTCGTTCGACACGAACGACACAGACAGACCCTTAGTACCGAATCTACCAGCTCTGCCGACTCTGTGAAGGTATTGATCAGCCTCACTTGGCAAGTCGTAGTTAATAGCCAAGTTGATTCTCTCGATATCAATACCTCTTCCAAACACGTCGGTTGACACACAGATTCTCTTATTGTACTCTTTGAACAACTTGTATCTGGCAATTCTTTCCTCCTGAGGAATACCAGAGTGGACGACAATAGACGGGAAATTGGAGTCGCACAATAATTTGTTCAAAGCGGTAGCTCTCTTTGTCGACTTGACGAAGATAATGACCTGGTTGAACTCCAGGGAGTCTAGGAGCTCAGCCAGCTTCAAGTTCTTTTTCTCCTCCGGCAGGTTGATGTAGTATTGTTGCAAACCGTGCAGAGTGAGTTTCTTCTCGTCATCAACGTAGATCTCTAATGGGTTCTTCATGAACTTTTTGCAGATCGGTCTGATCTCCTGTGACAGGGTGGCCGAGAACATCATCACCTGTTTTTGGAAAGGCGTGGCTCTGAAAACCTCCTGAACGTCTCTTCTCATGTCAACTTGCTCGAGAACCTGGTCACACTCGTCGATGACGAAGTTCTTCACGTTGTTCAGTCTGATCAGCTTGTCTCTGACCAGGGCGTTCAATCTACCAGGGGTACCAACAACAATGTGCGGACAAGTATCTTTGTTCTTCAATTTTTCAGCATCCTGCTTGATGTTAACACCTCCGTAAAACACTTCAGTCTTGACCTCAGGCATATACTTAGAAAATCTGGCGTACTCATTCTTGATTTGGTATGCCAATTCTCTGGTGTGACAAATGACAACCGTAGAAATCTCACCAGGTGTAGGATCCAATTGTTGCAAGGTGGATAACACGAAAACAGCAGTCTTACCAAGACCAGACTTGGCCTGACAAAGAACGTCATTACCAAGAATGGACTGAGGAATACAGGCTTGTTGAACTGATATTGTTAGTGGCAACTTAAAGCTTCGCACTTACCTTCGGAAGGGTGTTCGAAACCACAATCAGCAATGGCTCTCAAAAGCTCAGGCTTCAACAAGAAGTCTCTGAAACCAGTGGTGTGGATTCCAACATAAGAACCCTTTTTGTCTGTTTCTTCCTTCCCCTCCTCGCCAGCGGCAGCCTGTTGAGCTGGCTGCACGTTGATTTCTTCGGAGTCGGAGTAGTCCAATAATTCTTCTTCTCCCTCGGCAGACATGTTGTAATGGTTTTTTTCAAGAAATGGTTTTGCCATTTGGTGTTCGTCGACCAAATGGGAAAACTTTAGGCAGGGTAACCGTGACACGTAAATTAGGTGAATTTTTGATTTGAATATTATTTGTGCCATCATGTCCACTGAGTACGAGAAGATATACTTGAATCAGTCGAAACAGGCTGGCAGAATGCGTATTGCCGATTCCGGTCTCGGATGGAAGGCGCAAGCTGCTCCTGGATCCACCGTGAAGTCCACTCCGTTTCTCCTGCCCAGCGACGAAATCTCCAGTGCTCACTGGTCCAGAGGATCTCGTGGCTGGGAATTGCGCATAGACACCAAGAATAAGGGGGTTGTAATGCTTGACGGGTTTGATCAGCAGGATTTGAACGGCCTGAAGAACGAATTGCAGAGAAATTTCAGCGTCCAGCTCGAAGTTAGGGAACACTCATTGCGTGGCTGGAATTGGGGAAAGACCCAGCTCACGAGAAACGAGCTAATATTCAATGTCAACAACAGACCCGCTTTTGAGATTCCGTACTCGGACATCACTAACAGTAATTTGAGCAGAAAGAATGAAGTTACGGTGGAGATGAACCTAGGCGAGAAACACGAACCAGAACGTACTGGAGACGAATTGGTGGAGATGAAGCTGTATATTCCAGGAACTCTGTCTGAAGAGGAAGAGGAAGGTGAGGATGGCGAGAAAAACGAGGCATCGGAGCCAAGGTCGCTCGCTCAAGTGTTCAGCGACCAGCTCAGAGAAAAGGCTGACGTTGGCCAGGTCACTGGCGAGGCAATTGTTTCCTTTGAAGAAATCTTGTTTCTCACTCCAAGAGGTCGTTACGATGTGGACATGTACGATACGTTTATGCGTCTCAGAGGTAAGACGTACGACTACAAGCTGCAATACTCGCAAATCCAGAGAATATTCTCGCTACCAAAACTGTACCAATTGAACCACTTGATTGTACTTCAAGTCGATCCCCCATTGAGACAAGGGCAGACCAGATATTCCTTCTTGACTATTCAAGTGTCTTCCGAGGAAGAAATCGAGGTTGAGCTGAACCTGGACGACGAGGAGTACGAAAGCAAGTACAAAGAGCGACTCAACAAAACTTACAACAATAACACGTACATGGTGATGACCAGTATACTGAAGGGATTCACCGAGAGACGTGTTGTGGTTCCTGGCAATTTCATGTCCAAAGATTCGCAGGTTGCGATTTCTTGCTCTCTAAAGGCCAACGAGGGACAACTCTATCCGCTCGAAAAATGCTTGCTTTTTGTCACCAAACCTACAGTTCTGATTCCATACTCGGAGATCACCAACATTGTATTCTCGAGAATTGGCTCTGGCACAGGTGCATCGAGAACTTTTGATATGGAAGTGAACCTCCGTAATGGGGCACGCTCGCACAGCTTTGGAAATATGGACCGAGGTGAGCAAACGCTTCTTGAGAACTTCTTCAAAAGCAAGAACCTCAAGGTTAGAAACGACGAGAAGGTTGCGCAGGAGATGTTGGCATCTGCTATGGCAGAGTCCGATGGTGACAGCGACATGGACATGGGATCTGCCGACGACGACGAATCTCCAGACGAGGACTTCAAGGACGAGGACATGTCTGGCTCTGATGTTGCAGAGGAGTTTGATTCTGATGCTAGCGTCAGTGAAGACGGAGAGGACGATGAACCTCAAAAGAAGAAGCCAAAAACCTAGTAAAAGTAATAAATCAATTTGTAATTATTTAGCTTATTGCAACACATTTTTGGCGATTTCACCCCGAGCAGCTAGTTCGTGCTCGATCTCTTGCAAGAGTATTTTGTTATTAAGCTTGCGAATTAACAGGGATTTACGCGTTCCCGGCTTGTAATCTGCATTCTGCTCGAATTTGAGCACCAGACCAGTGATCCGGCCAACGTCGGGGAAAGTATGATTGAGAATCCGGCTTTTGATGGAAATCAGCTCGATAGTCGAAAGAATGCGAAGGTCTCTGTGGTCGGAGGAGCGGTTATATGTGGGACTTAGCGAAGGGATCGGAATAGGGAGAACGTTGGAGCTGGTGCTCTGCTTCTGTTGCTTTTCGTGACCAGGGTCATGTGACTTGGTTCTTGTCAGGATAGGGCCGTCGCGTTTCTCGGCTTCCTCAGTGATGGGGTCCAAGTGTGTGCGAGCTGCAACCATCGAGTGGCGTCTTGAGCGTTTTGGTTTCGGGGTGGATTTCTCCGTGCGAAATTCGGCCAAGTTCGAGACGCTTGGTAGCTTGTATACTTTTTTCAGCAGCTCGTATTTCTGCTTGTGCTCCTGCATTTTTTTCATCTTGGCAGCCATTTCCTTCTCCAGTTCCCGGATGACTGCCTTTACCAGCAGCTTGTCTCTGTATTCCAAAGCCTGGGCCATTTTCTGGTACACCGAGTCCAGCTCTGCTTCCGTATCTGCGTTTGGGAAGCCGTCGAAATTTTCTTCTAGACGCAAGCCTTCCGACGTGCGATTGTAAAGTAGCTCGACACTGCCTCCAAATTCCGTTTCGCCGTCGTCTATAGCTGGGAGGTCGAACTCATTTATCAGTGAGTCCTCGAAATCCTCTTTCAGGCTCTCGCTGGAAAGCTGTTTTGTAGGCCTTTTCCTAGGGATGTCAGCCATACGAGTCTTGCGAATGAGCTACGAGCATTTATAGCTAGGACTGATTTACATTTCAGCTTGTCAATGTGACGAGTAGCGAATTTGAAAAAACACGTTCGGCAGGCCGACTTTAAGCCGCTTCGTTTTTCTCTCTGGCGCACAAGACAATTAATTACAGCTGACAGGACATCGGAATAGGCAAGGAAGCCAAAATTGATTTACGGTCGTGTGACCTGGGAAGCAAAAAGCTATGCATAGATCGCCAAAATTTCGAGCATAATTGTGATATATCGCGAGGTGACGTACAAATTGCTACGATGCTGCTGCGAAACCAGACGTCTTTTCAATCACAATCGCTTACTATGAGCTCTCTTGGCGTCGGCCATTCACAGGATTCGTGAATATTGTACCCCGGTGCGGCGGCCCACGTGGGAAAAAAGTCAAGGTGAGAAAAAGCTAGAACAATAAAGGGGTGCGCGAACAATGTGTTGCGGCCAAGTATGTTACAGGAACACTATTGTTCAAAGTTCAAGTGTAATTAATCGTTGAACGGGATCTCATCACCGGACGTAATGGTCTGCGCGCATATACCACGGAAGAGGCTATATAAATAACCGGCCTTAGCTTTTTACGTTAAAAAAGCGCGATACAAAATTGCATCTCCTAAAGTGTTCTGATTAAATCTTGGCATAAAAGTCTCTCGCTAACGCATTTCTGCAAATCTCATTATCCTGTTTTATTTCTGATAAGAATTTCACCTTTGGTTACGGTCAGCACAGTAGATGAAGTTCGGCGACGAATTCAACGACCGATCTGTTTCCAAATGGAGGAACTACAACATTGACTATAATGCCATCAAGCGCAAAATCAAAGAAGCCACAACTGCAATTAAGGACTCGAGCTCAAGCCTCTCGGACAAGTCCAATGACACTAACGATACTGGCGACACCGCATTTTCGAGATTTTCGACGAATTCTATACAGGACAAGAAGACGAGGAAGCACTTGAAACAATTGTTCAAGGCTTTCAAGGAACAAATAGAGTTTACGTCTCTATTCGTCAATTCCAAGTACGGCGAAATATCCAGAAGAATTCTCGCCACTAAAAGTCTACTTAACAATTTCATCAACTCGACGCTCGACTCGGACAGTAACCCTAGCGCACTACAGCAGCGTCTTCAAGGAAGACGTCTGATGCTTATTCAGAAAGAGCTGGAAATTCTTTCGGGCGAGCTACAAGATCTTTCTAGGTTTATTCTCTTGCAGAAAATTGCAGTGAAGAAACTTTTTAAAAAATTCATCAAACACAGCGATTATCCCCACAAACAGGAGCTTGTGGACAAGATCACCACGGAATGCCTCAACGGGAACCCAAACTCGTTCGTCAATTTGTATCTTAACGATGCCGCTTTGGAGCTGACATTGATGTTTGACGTGATCAACAATTACCGTGCCAATCAGATACAGACGGATACCAGCGTCGGGAACAATCGCAAGCAGTCCTTTGCCACTGTGGACTCCTTTGGACTGTCCTCTCTCACAGATGGGCGCTCAAAAGATTTTATATATTCCAGAGCGACCACTTTCGACCTCATCTCGCACAAAAAAGGCTCGGTGTGTCAGAGATTTTGGGTTCATAAGGACAATTTAGACGAAATGAAGTTCAAGCTTCTGAGTGGCTTCAAACTCATATCTGACGATTCAGGCATCATGGACGAAGAACACGAACAGGAGGGTCTGGTCCGGCAATACGAAAATCAACGATTGTCAGAGCAAAACTCTTCAGTCCACCTCAAACACACTCGCTCGGAACTTGAC
This sequence comes from Ogataea parapolymorpha DL-1, assembly GCF_000187245.1. Lineage (NCBI taxonomy): Eukaryota > Fungi > Ascomycota > Pichiomycetes > Pichiales > Pichiaceae > Ogataea > Ogataea parapolymorpha. The sequence goes on along the minus strand of NC_027865.1, from coordinate 862,634 downwards.
CTCACAGAGCACACCGAAGATCCTGATACGACATTCCACCCGGACACCAAAGTCATGTCCATTTGGCTCAACAACCTCGATGATCCTTTGGTGACGTCTCAGAACGGCGTCGGGTTCCTTTCCACGCCAGACAATTTTCTTTCTGGCGGAGTGGTTGCACAGATCCATAACACGCAGTATCCAAATTCCAAGCGGGCTGAAAGACCGCTCTTGATCTCCCCTATTGGTGGTCTTCACCAGTTTGCCATGACCAGCCTGAACGACTCGCTCATCCATTCTTTATTCAGTCCGTCAAAACTGCCTGTGGAGGTGTTTAAAAACAAGATTTTGAAAGAATGGTGTGAATCGGGGCTTTTTGGAAACCCTAAGATGGCTCAGCTGTCGCTTGACTGGTGCATCGACAAAAAAATGGTTCCTTTGGCCAAAATTGCTGTCAACAGACTCCGATTCATCAGCGTAACGGAAACAGACACATCTCCTAAAGTAGAGTGCTATATCACCTTAGACAGTGACATTCAGATTTCCCAAATTACATCACAGAAGGATGTCAACTTCCATATGCCAGAAGAAAGTATCTCTTTCCCTCACTCGATTCTTGAAATCAAATACGACTCCCCGCTCAAAGTTCTTCCGTCGGTCGTGCAGTCTCTCATCAACTCTCATCTTGTTTACAGAGTGGACAATCTTAATTTCTCATTAAATAATTACATCCTATCCAAGTTCTACCAGGATTCACTCACAGACGAAGCCATGTTGGAATATGTCGTTCCTTGGTTCGACGACCTACAAAATAAGGATATCCGCAAACTTCCATCAATCGCGAAGAAGGTGTCCGAGGAGGCTCCTAAACAATCATCGCCCCAGGGTATTCTGTTGAACAAATACGAGGCACAGTTGCAGCAGCAGCAAGAACTCCAGCAGCAACTACTAGAAGGCAAAAGGTACTGGAATGAGTTTGATGATGGCAGCGATCCGGACGATGATCAGGGATACTATGTCGACGACGACTATGAGCTCTCGGACTCAAGAACGCCATTTGGCAATTTCCTCGGCCTCGGATTCTTGACGTCTTCGAGAGTTGAAGCAATTTTGAATTTGTCAAATAAGATTTCGAGCAAACTCACGCATATCATCAACTCATTCAAGCATGAAGAGTCTTCTCCTTTACTTCCAGCGCATCAGGATAGGCCGCATTTTTATAAATCAGTGATCAACGGGACGTCTCCATTGGAGAATGACACGGAGTCTGACACAGACAATAGCGACCACAAGTTGTTTATTCACCGATACGGTAAACAAATTGAAAACGAGCGCTCGTACCGCCGTCGCCAACCATCTCTTGTTTACGGCGAAGCTAGATCGAATGACCTGCTGGCCCAGGTAAATCATGATCGCATTTTGTCATTCCTTTATCTAACTGCAATGCTGGTGTCTTTCCTCACAACCGGTGTTGGGCTGGGTGTCATTTTCTCAACCCTGGAATCCGGCGATGATCTGGATCAAACAAGTGGAATGATCCTGCTGCTTTGTTTTGGCATGGGCTGTCTGGTTTTGAGTCTTTTCCTTAGCGGGGTCTCTGTGTGCCTCCTTATGACTCGTTACAGCAATGCCCCAATGTGGCACCAGGCCTCCGTTTACTCCAGCCTCATCATTGTCACAATATTGTTTATCATATCCTTAGTTTCATGTCTTTAAAATCCAGCATCTACTTCATCAACTTATGTCCAAACTTTTCCTGTGTGTACTCGGGACCAAATTCGTGGTACTCCTGTTTGGTAACGGCCACTTTATCGAAAGCGCCCTTTTCGAAGAATTTTTGCGCGGCGTGCCACCCAAAATCGGCGTAGTCGCCCTCCCAATTGTAGACTCTAACTTCGTCATCCACGGGAATTTCTTTGTTGAGCTCGTTAATCAGTCTCTCCTTGAATCCTGCCAGGTTACATGTTCCGCCCGTGATTGCCACATTTGCGCATAGCAGTGGACGCAAAAGCTCAGGAACGGACTTAAGCGACTCTTGTATAGTTAGAATTAACCCTGCCTTGTGAACCCCGCTGATTTCTGGCTGAAAAAGCACCTCGGGCACGGCAAAACGTTCGTCGTATAGCTTTAAAATCTGTTGGTTCTCGCGCACACTGGATGGCATATCCTTATCTGAAATTGCATAGCCAGCCATCGTTGTCTTGTAGTCTGGCAAGACGTAATTTGTAGAGATGTTGTTTGGCTCGTCTATTAATTGCTTTGGTTTTAATTTCTTTAACTTTTCTATCCTTGCCAGCGCTGCATAGTAGTCATCTGTCACATAGCAAGCTGCTTTTTTGATGTTATTGACAAGCACAGGCTCGTCTGTCACGTTGTAGTGTCTAAAAGAAATTACCTCTCGCAAATATCCATTGATGAATCGTCCAGCGATGGGCATCTTCTTCACAGCTTTCCAGTACGGCAGGCCGTTGATCATCGGGACAACGTAGGTTGCGTCGAAGCCACTGTCCACCACAAGCTGGAAGTCGTTGTATCCCTCGTCTTTCGTGATCCACGGAATCACAGAGGCCACAGATCCACGGTAAAGAGATCCCACTCCGTATTCTTCAAAGAGTACTTGGTCGGTATTGTTCTGAAACTTGGAGTATGTGACGGGCGTCTCACAGTATACGAGATTGGCCCCATTCAGTATATCCTCATTCTTGTAGTGTTTTACAAACGATGAGTCCCATATCTGTCTCTCAATGGTCCATTGATACAACTGACCATGTTCTATTGGTCTTTTGAATTGTATACCCGACTGATCAATGGCGCCCACCGAATTAAGGATATCCCCCAGATGCACCTCTTTATCGTTCGTCCGAACCAGGCAGTTTGGTACGTGATGAGGTTTTTCCTGGCCTGCGTGTCCTAGCTTTACTTCGTAGGACCCGTTATCGATAATAAAATTCATAAAAAGGCTACAGAAAAAAAACTATTTTTTTGCGTTTTAATATGCTCAAGAAACCACTCAAACCGGTTTCAAGAGCTTGTCTAGAATGTCGGCAGCGACACCTCAAGTGCGACGGAATAGAGCCTGTCTGTACGCGATGCAAAAAATTGGGGAAAGAATGCTTCTTTGTCAAGAGTAATCGTGGTGGCTCAAGAAAGAAAGGAGTAAGCACTAAGAAGCAGAGGGTGAAGCTGGAGCCCGACATTGATATTGTTCTTCCTTGTGGAAAGATGGCCGACCAGGTGGATTGCGACCAAAAGTGTCGCTCGGGAAAAGCAAAAGATTTACTTCCATGTGCCCGTCATGAAGAGGTTGACTTCTACCCGAAGTTCAACTCGTCCAAAGACAAATCGGTACTCAACATTTTGTTCGATGAGAAGTACCTGACTACGCCAGACCAGTATTACATCACCCCCACGTTGACCAAGAATCTTAATGTTGAAACGATCATCAGCAATTATTACTCGAGATTTCATTACTGTCATCCCTTCATGCCGCAAAAAGAAGACATTAGAGAGTATCTGGATAGCATTCCACATAAGTATGACATTCTACTGGCGATGAAACTCATCGGGGATGGCCAAACACAAACCACCTACGCAAAAGATGTGGAAACGGTGAACTACCTAGTGACCACTATTCTTGATTACTCAAAGCAAGTTGGACGCGACTTCGTTACATTGCAGTCGGTTTTGCTGTTAGCAATGGCATCCCACATATCTTCTTTGCACGATATTAGTCATAGTCTCTTGCAGTGTGTCGTTTCTCTTGCCCTGGAGCTCGAACTCAATATGGTTGACCGCGATGCAGTTCCCGAAGTGTTTATGGACGTGAATGGTTTCGTTACGGAAAGAGACCCGAAAACAAATGGACATCCGGATGTCATTCAAAAATTGCTTTCGGCCTCCCGCACATCAAAAATATCTCGCTCCGTCATGGAAGACACCGCGAGACGAACGTTCTGGGAATTGTACTTTTTCGACACGATAAGCGGCACCGCTTCCGGCAGAACGACTTCAGCCCTTTCAACGAAAACGGTGCTTACCCTGTTCCCCAAGGATATTCCGCAGAAGGTGTTTGATTTCAAAAGCCGAGCAGAATGCTGTAAATTGGTGAATGACTCTATCAAACTTAATATGGCCATCCAGGACGACAAAGATTACAAAAAGGATTTGCAACACATGAAGGCCGCCATTGGCAATTGGGACTTGAGGATCGAGGATCCAGACTCGTATAACTCGCCGTACCTGGTCAACTCGAGCGGATTCGTCAATGAAGGTGTTCACCAAGCCGTCATGCTTGTGAACTACGCAAAAATCTTCATGCACAGACCATTCTCCTATCTCTGGCGAACGGATGTTACAAGAAAGTCAAAGGATGGAGAAGATGATAATAAAGAGCCGCATCTTGATGCTCCCGCAAGACACGAAGCAGACTCGCGAAAAATTATTGAGACCAGAAGAACGATTGATTCTGCCTCGTCTGTGGTCAAACTGCTCCTCGACACCAACCCAGCTAAGATCCTGGACAGAACGCCGTTCTTTGCTTGTTCATTAGCGTTCTCCTGTTTGGTTCACCTGAGCGCATACTCCTGGGTTGAGACAAGCCTTTCTGCGGTCGATAAAAATTCGAAAGGACTCTCTTTGCTACGTGACAGTGTCAGTGCAGACGAGCTGGAGACGTACACCGAGTACATCAAACTCGAGCTGGGTGGAATTTTCCAGATTTCCAGACATTGGGCATTATCGTCTAAACTTGTCCAGCATATCAAAGATACTCTGAAAAAAGTGTCACCAAAATTATTTGTTAAAGTGCAGGCAAGCCTGCCTGAGTCGCACACGCATGTGGAGGTGGATCCCGTGGATGCCGTGGTCCCTGAAGAGAAATCGGCCACGTCCAATAGCAGCGACAGTAATAATTTTCCTACGACTCCATTTTACGACCTACCAGTTGACGAAATCGACTTCAATCAGTATGAGGCAGGATTTATGGATCTGCCTTTAGAAGGGCCGGAGCCCGACACCGGTTGTGGCTGGGTCGACAAAAGCGGTTTCGAATTCGAAGATTTCCTTGTTCAATAAGTTTATTTATGCATTTCTGGAAAGCGGAGCAACCAGATCCAACGAACGGTTCAGAATACCTTCTATTCTGCCACGCAAAGCTCCCGATGCGCAGGCGACCTCGAATGTGGAGTAGTCGATTTTGGCCGAGTTCTTGCCTATTTGTATCGTTCCACATTGCTTCTCTGCGTCATGTTTGAACGAGTCCCCGAACTGGGCAGTTAAGAGCTTGGATATTCTTGCAAGACGGGCTTCGCGTGAATACTCGTCTAAGACATCTTCCTCTTGCTTGATTTCATGATCGTGACTGTGTGATTTGGATGATATCTTCACTGATGCAGGCGACGAGTCGCAGCTCATTAGAATGGCAAGAACAGAGTCCGCTATAGTATCGTCAACCATGCCCGAGTTCCATTCCACAGTGGCAGTTGACTCTTTGCTTTCCAGTGTGATCTTAACTGCGCTCATCACCTTCACTACATACTCGTCGTCCTCATCGACCAATTCCTGAATATAGCCGAACATTTGTGTCAATTGCCATTTGATAAGACTCTTTGTAGCTGTGCATCTTAATGATTGTCTTTGCCGGACAACAGTGGTGGTCAATCCCGCAAACTCTCTGAGGTCTTCGATTTTGAGTAAACTCAGATCGAAGTTCTTCTGCACGAGCACGCCATTGATTGTGTCATGTTCTTTGGGAAGAGAGGTAGCCAGTTGGCCCATCACTTTCGCCACCTTGATTCCTTCAAAGCTTAGTGACAGCTTGCTGCTGTTTCTCGGATTGTAGACCTTGATTTCGTTTTCCGTGCCTTTGAACTTTTGATATTTGGACAGTAGAGCAGACTTGAGTCTTCCCATCTGGTTTGTTTCTCCATGAACCAAAATGATGGCCTTTGGATTCACCAGTTCAATAAATTTGGAGTTCTGTTCGTAATCAACGTGCGCAGCAAAGGATATTTCCTCTATGTTGATTTTTCGCGGTATCATAACGTCTGGATTTATTATGGACGGGATCTCACTAGGCTCAGTGAGCAATATTTTGGCCATTGTTCCTTCAACAGAGTAACCGGTCAAAATACACGAGTTACGAGGGTCAGGACTCCATTTTTCCAATATTTTCCGCGAAATGCCGTTTTGCAGCATACCTGGCGAGGCAATAAGCACAGACGAGTCCAAATCGTTGATTTTCTCTATGTTTGTAATGTTTTTGATGTACTTGAAATGGAACGGATTTTGGTTGGTTTCTGTGAATTTTTTTCGGATACTGTCGTTCATCATGTTCACATACCGCTGGTAAACGGCCATACATTTCTTTGCCAGATCGGAAGCATAATAAATAGGAACATTTTGCAATTCTGGGTTGTTCTGCCAGTATTCGTCTAATATGAGCAAAATTTCTTGTGCCCGACCAAGAGCAAACACAGGCAGCAAGCACCTGCCTCCCTGCTGAATAGTGGAATGTATAACATGGGTTAGCTTCGCTTCTCTCTCCACTCTAGGAACGTGAGTAGCGGTACCGAAGGTCGACTCTGTGATCAGCAGATCCGGTCTAGATGGCGGGAGCTCAGCAGAACTCAAATGTCTATCTTCTTCTCTCGAGTAGTCTCCAGTAAACAGGAATTTGAGGCCTCCAAGCTCGACAAAGAACATAGCTGCTCCTAGAACGTGGCCCGCATGGTAAGCCGTGAATCTGATACCTTCGACCTCAATTGTAGAATGGTAATCGATTGTTTCGATTCGGTCAAGAGATTCGTTGAGATCCTCGTCGGTATACAGGAAGTTGGCAGAGTTCTCGTCGTTGTCGTCGGCAATACTAGTCACCCTCACAAAATCGTTTAGAAGCCACTTGTAGATCGCCTTGGTCGGGTATGTCATAAAGACACGGCCTTTGAAGTTCGTGTGCTGCATGACGTACGGCAAAGATGCCGCATGGTCCAAATGGAAGTGACTAATCAGCAAAACATCGACTTTGGAAAGGTCAAAGTCATCGTAGAAAGGCAGCGACTCTGCGCCCGAAAAGGCCGGATGAACGCCAGCATCAAGCATCACGACCTTCCCCTTATACTCTACAATGTGGCAGGAACGTCCAACCTCGTTTCCTCCGCCCAAGCAATAAAAGTTGAGTTCTTCTGACATGCTTGAAAACAAGAATTGGAAATTATTTCACGAAAAAAATAATCTAATTTTATTTCCACGGCAAAATGAGCGAATCCAATTCGACGTCTTCGGAGCCTCTGGACCTTATCAGGTTATGTCTAGACGAGCAAGTGTTCGTGAAGCTTAGAGGAAGCAGAGAAATGGTGGGAAAATTACATGTAAGTATCAAGTGTTGATATTTGTGCTAACATCCAGGCTTACGACATGCACTGCAACATGGTGTTGAGCGACGCTACAGAGACTATTTTCTACACCGAGCAAGACTCGCCGGAGATCAAGTCGAGAACCAAGAAAAGCGATATGGTGTTCATTAGAGGCGACTCGGTGATACTTGTTTCCGACGCCGCAAACGTGTAAAATAAAGTGTACTTGGGAATAAATACATACGGATAAATTTAATTTCCACAATTAATTAGAAATCTATATCGAATTTCTTCTTTGGAGAGTTGGATGTTTACTCAACTCGCGCCTTCTAGTTTTAAAGGATGGTAACTCGCCCTTGCTTTGCAGCTTGTTGAGGACCTCGGCCGCATACTTAGATCCCACGCCGTAGATCTCGTCAAACTTGGAAAAGTCTAACGTGGCATACCCTTCAATTGGAGGCCGTAAATAAACGCAATCCTTGGAGTTTTTGGATTTTTCCAACGCAATGACGGAAGCCACGTATGCTAGTCGAATTTGGATGTCTGTCATGGTAGGAACATTAGGGTGAGCTGAAAATGGATTTATGCGATTCAAAAGCACCCACAGACCACTGAGTGATTCACCATAGTGCATCTTAGACCGGTCATCTTCCGATCCGACGTCACATGCTATGATGGCATGTGCTCCACGTCTTTTCATCTCTTCAACCGTCAAATTGTCGATATAACCTCCGTCAAGAAGCATGTTGCCATTGTCAGTTAGTGGAGGTAAAAGAGCAGCAAGAGACATGGAAGCACGCACATACCTCCATGCGTAGCCTGAAGTGTGAATCTCCATTACCGACTCGGTTATGTTGGTGGAGTTGCAATAAAATTTGATCCAGAAGTCTTCAATTCTGGAATCACCTAAAGCCTTCCATATTCCCCGATTGAACTCGTGGCCGGTGGTGTACGAAGTCAAGGGAATAGTTAGATCCAACAGTGAACGCCATATAGAGCCCATGCGCCCCGAAAATGTCTTTGCTCTTCCGTAGACCGGAACAAGGTCATATTCACGTGCATATAGAGCACCAACAAAGGCTCCTATCGAAGTACCACCAACAAAATCAACAGGGATACCTTTCTCCTCCAAAGCAGCAATGACACCAATGTGACTAATGCCGCGAGCACCGCCTCCTCCCAGAACGAGACCAACTGCCTGTCCAGTAAGAATACGTGCAAGTCGCATAAAATCGTCTTTATGTTCTTGCATGGGCCGGTAATATCTTTTCGATTTGAACGCCTCTCTGGTTTGCTTGATCATTTGCAGAAACTCATTATTACTCAGCATATTCCGTAGATTGGCGGACAGCTTGGCGGTGGTGGCAGTAAGAAGCTTGCTTGTGTTTGCGGATTTGGATATGGGGCCAAAGTCAACTTCAGCAGGCATTGAGTTCGTGTCAAAGGAAAGCTGAACATGGTGGTGCGAATGGACCCAGATCCGGTTTTTCAGCCAATTATTGGTCGACCCAGGCTCCACGTAGCGCTCAGGATGGAGGAGGATGAGTTCTGTGCGAGCTGTGGTGTTGTTCTTCACCAGCAGCCGCTCGTACTCACCAATATTTGGAGGCTGCTGAGAGTCCGCTAGGAGCAGGATACAGTCTCCCTGCTGAATGCATGTCTTTGTCCAGGAGGAATTGACTGGCGTATCGGCGACGTAGATGACAATGTCATATTTGTCTTCTAGCTCGGAAAAGTAGCCACTCTGTTTCAACTTGGCAAGATGGTCAAAGGCATGTTTTCCGAGACGACTCAGTGCTGTGGACTGGGTCAGCATTTTGGCGGTCTTACTGACGTTTTCTAGCGCAGTGGTAAGTCGTTCGCCAAACTCAACGACCGGTAAACCGTACGTGATTGGTAGGATGGTGATTGTTCGGTAGTTGTTGAAATTTTTGCTGAAGTTGTCGTCTTTGATTGGAGCTGTGGGGGTTGTCAGCTCGAAATTTCCATCGTGCTCCTTGCTATGGATAAATCTGTTCGCAACAATACGTGTGACTTTGACCATGATGGACGGATTGCTGAGAGCAATCATCTCAAAGAGACTCCGTGGAATACGAGCAAGCTCAGAGTCGCGGATAGCCACCAAGGTCAAGTCCCGCTTGGTCTTGGTCAGCACCTCCACCTCTCCAAGAGATTCGCCCTGTCCATGCTCTGACACAATGACAGGCTGCACATCTTTGCCTTCTGGAGTCCTCATCGATCTGAACCGTCCATTGAGTACAATATAGATACCATTGGCAGGGTCTCCCTGAGTGTACAAGGAGTCACCAGCGGAAATGTGGACCCATTCCATAGCGTAGTCTGCCAGAAGCAGACGTTTGTCAAGAATGCGCAACAAGTTTTTTGCAATGGCTAGTTGAAGGTACGGGAAACGCTCGTTCAAGATCTCAAAGACCTCTCTAGGTAAAAATGCCACATAGCAGTCTACAGCTGCCACCACATTCACAAAGGATTTGGAGCCAATCAAGGTTCCCAGATATCCAGCTATGCCGCCTTGCTTGACCTCATAAACAAACTCCTCTGTAGGGTCTCCGTCGGTGTTTTCGTTCATATAAGTAACTTTCAGAACTCCATCTATCACATAGTAAATTCCTGGTGTGTGCTCATTAGCTTCAATCAGCTTAGTTCCGGCTGATACGTGTTTCAAATTGATTGAATTGGCAAGGTCAGACTTGATGTTCTCGAAATCCATAAAACTCTTCTGACTTCCTGTGGTTCCGTCTTCATCATCGTTAGGAGTCCCGAGATTATGAGATGAAAAAGTACGAACTTTTGATCTCGTTCCGATGCCAAGGCCTTTTGGTTTAGGGTTCATTTCGGTGATGCCTGCAACCATCGGCGAGCTCACCACAGAAGGCGAGAAACTCATCCTGCTCGGAGACGAGACCTGGAGCGACCCACGATCTACACCGATGCTTTCGCAGATGCTCTCTGCGATGGCTACACGAACAGCCATCTCCGCAGGCTCTTCGTTTTCACCGTTGACTATTCTATCGTGCCGGTGGCCCTTATCTGTCTTTTCAATACTTGCCATCTTATCCAAATGGGACACAGGAACATTGGAAACAAGGTCTCCTGGATTAGTGGAGTTTCGAGCAGCCAACGAGAAATGTCTTGACGAGTTTCTCGCGCCCGGAACCTCACTTCTTGGTCTACGGGCCTTGATACGCGACCGCGGCATGGCAAGCATATCGTCGCTCTGGTTGCTTTCGTCTGCATCCGAGCTGAGTGTTGCCATGAAAGAAGTGGGAGCCGTATGGATGGAAATGGGGCCACCTGGAGAAACAGATCTGGAACTAGGGTCCAGACGAATCGGCTCTGACCTCATCAGTTTCGAGCTCTGGCTTCTTTTCAGCAACGAGTGTGACTCATTGAGTGTACTGTAAGAAGATAGTCTTGGCATAAAATGTTCCACAACGTTGTTGCTCAGATAAGAGGGCAGCACATTGGAACATTGTTTGTTGAGATTAATTTCTGTTCGCATGATGTCTGCGGTGAGGCCGAGGTAGTCATGGGCCGTCTGAAAGGTGACACGGTACAGTTTGGTCAAAATCATCTGAACAATGTGACAGGTGGCCTTGGGATATTTATAAGCGAGTCTCGTGAACGAATCTTTGGGGATGATGGAAATGGTGCAGTTGTTTTTTGGAATGGCGATCAGGGTTGGCGTTTCGTTCAAGCAGGGTGGCTGTGGCACCGGCGAGTCCGCAAAGACCTTGTTGTCCAGGTCAAAATCTGAAGGAACAGGCAAAATACCAGAAGCCTGTCTGTCTGGAATATTTAAATCAGAAGCAGTGAGTAAGTTCAACACACTCGTTAACGATGACAATGGAGCACCACTTTTGACGTTATTCAAAAGTCTGTACTTAATATCGTCAACAATAACGTAGTTAGTGGAGGATTCATTGGTGAACACCGCATTCTCGTCGTTTGAGCTTCCAATCTTGCAAAAGACTTCGATTTCGCCCTCGACGCAGATCATGAACCCTGAGTTTTCGTCCAAAAACACAATCTCGCCGGAGTCCAGCTTTTGCGTTTGCATGCTCTTTGTCAGCTCATTGAACACTTGGCTCTCCAAATAGCCAAAAATCTTTATTGCAGACAAGAATTCGTCTAGATAGTTCTGTCGGGCCTTGCGCTCTCGGCCAGACGTCTCCAGAAACGTGTCCATTGACGGCTCCTGCCGCTTTGGGTCCTCAGGAAGTCGCGAATAAACAGTCAAATATCTGTAATGGATGTAGGCATAGGTTGCTAGAGAGACCACAATTGCAATTAAAAGGACGGTGGAAAACGAAAGGGCCACCTGTGCCAAGTAGGTCGCTATGGAGTAGAGAAATGCCGAAAATAGGTAAAGAGATGTTGCTAAGAGGTTGATGAAGCCGGACACCAGCTTCTGCGGGAGGGCTAGCAACCACTGAGACATGATCCCTCGTGAAGACGTCTCTGGCTGTGTAAGAAAAAGATGGAAAGCGTAGTTTGGCTGTGCAGGCCAGGAATAGTCGTAGCATTCAAAAGCTCAGGCTGTGCACAAAAGAGAAGGACGCGGAAAATTTACACCCAAAAAAAAATAATAAAATCTCCAAGAAATTTTAGATTCCGGCTGTGCAAAAAATACTTGGCTAATCTTACCTCCCAATTCCCAGCCACGTTACCCTGCTCTCAACAAATTCCAAATCCCAACAGTCTTGTTGGGCGTACTATTATTTTAGTATTGTGTAGCTATTGATCTGAGCACGGCACAGCCACAAATGTCTTGCAAAGCGCTTTCTTTTTTTTGTTGACGAGTCGTGGCTGCGTAGGTAAACTTTTCAACTATATCAACTGTCTTCAACAGCCTATTTTTTTTTAACCAGCTGTTGTCATGTCGGTGAATAGACCGCTAGTTATAACCCACGGAGGGATTGAGACCACCATCTTGACCCCTCCAACTAATTACCTCCTGTACCAACAATTGACCACAGATTTCTACAAGTCCCTTCCAGAGGTTACCGAAGGATACGCTGGCGATGACGAGCCAGCGTCCAAGGCTGAACTGCTGATGATGTTCTTGGGATACATCGTCAGATCTAATGTTCTGGAGTCGGAGAAATTAGACGCGATCAAGCTTGTCATTGACGAGTTCGACACCAGATTCCTGCTCAACAAAGATATCCACTCTTTCGCAGCCGAGTGTCTCGCGTCTGAGACCAATCCAACAACCTTAGAAAAGGTCAAGAACCACATCTTGAAAAACTACTACTCTGGAAAGCTCTATGTGGACAAGAAGTTTGGTCTGGATCCTGCACCAGTCCAGTCTGCCCTGTTCAAGGCCGCCAAGGACAAAAAAGCCTCCATCTACACGGTCTTCGGTGGCCAGGGAAACACCGACGACTACTTCGAGGAGCTTAGAGAGATCTACGACGTGTATAACCCACTTGTGGCGCCATTCCTGTACACCGTGCAGTCAAAGCTGCAATCTCTTATATCTTCCACCTCCGACATCGACAGAATTTTCACGCATGGTTTCGACCTCATCAACTGGCTCGAGAAACCAGAACAGACTCCAAACACAGAACACCTTCTGTCGATTCCTGTGTCATGTCCGTTAATTTGCGTGATTCAGCTGTGCCACTTCGCCATCACGTGCAGACTTTTGGGTGTCACTCCTGGCCAGCTCAACGAGCTCACTAGCGGTACCACAGGTCACTCGCAGGGTCTTGCCACTGCAATTGCCATTGCCTCGGCCGACTCTTGGGAATCCTTCGAGGTCCAGGCTCTGAAGGCCGTCGAGTTCCTTTTCTACCTTGGTGTCAGATGTCTCCAAGCTTACCCATCAACTTCGCTTGCACCAAGCACCGTCAAGGACTCGGAAGAAAATGGGGAAGGTACTCCAGGCCCTATGCTCTCCATCAGAGATCTCACCTACGAACAGGTCACCAAGTTTGTTGACGAGACCAACCAACATCTGCCCGAGGCCAAGAAGATTGGCATCTCCTTGGTCAACGGTGCCAGAAACCTGGTTGTCACCGGTCCACCAGAATCTCTATACGGTCTCAATTTGAACCTCAGAAAGGCCAAGGCACCTTCTGGGCTTGAGCAGTCCCGCGTTCCTTACAGCGAAAGAAAACTCAAATTCTCCTCTAGATTTTTGCCGATTATGTCTCCATTCCACTCTCATCTGCTTGCTCCAGCATCTCCGAAAATCAAAAAAGACCTTGAGAAGTCTAATCTCGAATTTAATACTGCAGACCTGAAAATGCCAGTCTATGATACCTACGACGGCTCGGATCTCAGAAACTACACCGGATCCATCACTTCCAGACTGATCGAGCTTATCACTCTCCTGGCTGTGAACTGGGAGGTGGCCACCAAATTTGAGGCCACTCACATCATTGACTTCGGTCCTGGTGGAGCTTCTGGCTTGGGAGTTCTCACCCACAGAAATAAGGAGGGTACAGGAGCCAGAATTATTGTTGCCGGTGCTTTGAACGTTCCTGGCGAAGATTCGGAGTTCGGCTACAAACAAGAGCTGTTTGATATCAACGCCTCCTCTCTAATTTATGCTCCAAATTGGCTCCACAACTACCAGCCTAAACTGATCAAGACGTCTGAAGGAAAAATATACGTCGATACCAAATTCTCCAGACTGCTAGGAAAAGCACCACTCATGGTCCCTGGAATGACGCCGAGTACCGTCTCGCCTGATTTCGTTGCTGCCACAATCAAGGCTGGCTACCACATCGAATTAGCGGGTGGTGGCTACTTTAACCCAGACATGATGACCAAAGCTTTGACCAAGATCGCTGAAAACATCACTCCAGGTTCCGGTATCGGTGTCAACTTGATTTATGTCAGTCCTAAGATGCTCCAATGGGGTATTCCTTTAATTAGAGACCTCAGGGCTAAGGGCTTCCCAATCCAGTCTTTGACCATAGGTGCTGGTGTTCCTTCTCTTGAGGTTGCCACAGAGTACATTGAGACTCTTGGATTGACTCACCTGGGCTTGAAACCAGGTTCCGTGGACGCTATCAGCCAGTGTATCACTATTGCCAAGGCACACCCTAACTTCCCAATTGTGGTGCAATGGACTGGTGGAAGAGGTGGTGGTCACCACTCTTTTGAGGATTTCCACCAGCCAATCCTGCAAATGTACTCCAAGCTCAGAAAATGTCCAAACATCATTCTGATTGCCGGTTCTGGTTTCGGTTCTGCTGAGGATACCTATCCATACCTGACTGGTGCTTGGGCTACGAAGTTCAATTACCCACACATGCCATTTGATGGTGTGCTGTTTGGTTCCAGAGTCATGGTTGCCAAGGAGTGCAAGACCTCTCCTGCTGCCAAGAAGGCTATTGCTGCCTGTACCGGTGTTGACGACAGCAAATGGGAGCTGACTTACAAGAAGCCAGCAGGTGGTATTCTGACTGTGAAGTCCGAGATGGGTGAGCCAATCCACAAGATCGCCACGCGAGCCGTTATTTTCTGGAAAGAGATGGACGACACTATTTTCTCTCTTCCTAAGGCCAAAATGCTTGAAGCCTTGGAGAAAAAGAAGGACTACATTATCAAGAAACTCAATGCCGACTTCCAAAAGCCATGGTTTGGAAAGAACGACGAGGGTGTTTGCGACATACAAGACATGACTTACGAGCAGGTTGCCAAGAGATGTGTGGAGCTGATGTACGTGAGAAAGTCAAAGAGATGGATCGACGTGAGTTTGAGAAACTTCCTCGGCAAGTTCCTGAGAAGAGTCGAGGAACGTTTCGCTGGCAAGGAGACTTTCTCATTGATCCAGAGCTTTAGTATTTTGGAGAACCCAGACTCCTGCTTGGAGACCGTCTTCAACGCATATCCTGAAGCCAAGAGCCAATTGGTTAACGCTGAAGATTGCGACTATTTCATTGCCATGTGTTCTGATCCAGGCCAGAAGCCGGTTCCGTTCGTCCCAGTGTTGGACGAGAGATTCGAGGTGTTTTTCAAGAAAGACTCTCTCTGGCAATCTGAGGATCTCGAGGCTGTTGTTGACGAGGATGTTCAAAGAACGTGTATTTTGCATGGTCCTGTTGCTGCTCAATTCACCAACAAGGTGGACGAGCCAATCAAGGAGATTTTGGACAATATTCATGAAGGTCACATCAAGAAGCTCTTGGACGACGTTTATGGTGGAAACGTTTCTAGAGTTCCTGTTGTTGAGTACTTCACTGATAAGAGCACTGCGAAGATCGACTCTGTTCCAGGTGTGCAAGTCACCAAGACTGCTGATGCTGTGACATACTCTATTGGCTCTACTTTGCCAGAGACCGATGCTTGGTTCAAGCTTCTAGCTGGCTCTGAGCTGAACTGGAGACACGCATTTGTTACTGCTGACAGATGCGTCCAGGGCTACAACCACGTTGAGAATCCAGCCAAGAAGGTTCTGGCTCCAGCTCAGAACATCTCTGTCAGAATTCAGTATCCAGACGACGTCTCGAAGACCGTCATTTCCCTGTTCGACTCCATCAAAGGCAAAGACAAGGAAGTTGTCAGAATTTCTGCTGATGGCAACTCCATCAAGATGGATCTGATTGAACACAGAACGGCTGACGGAACTCCTGTTCCATTGGAGTTGCTTTACATATACAAGAAGTCTGACGGATTTGCTCCAATTCAGGAAGTCATGGATAGCAGAAATGACAGAATCAAGAAATTCTACTGGAAATTGTGGTTCGGTTCCAAGGTTCCTGTTGAGCTGGACTTCGATGCAACCTCCACGATCGATGGTGGTTCCACGGAAATCACTCAACAGGCCATCGCCGAACTGACACATGCTGTTGGAAACTCTTGTGAATACTTCGTTCCAAGAGTCGGCAGAGACCAATTGGCTCCTATGGACTTTGCTATTGTCATTGGATGGAGAGCCATCATGAAAGCAATCTTCCCTAAGTCTGTCGACGGTGACATTTTGAAGCTTGTTCACCTGTCCAACGCGTATAGAATGATGCCAGGCGCCGAACCATTGAGAGTTGGTGACAAGGTCTCTTCTGACGCCCAGATCGTCTCTGTGGTCAACAGTGCAACCGGTAAGACTGTTGAGGTTCTTGGTACTATTTACAGAGATGGCAAGGCTATCATGGAGGTCACCTCTGCCTTCTTCTACAGAGGCGTTTACACGGACTTCGAGAACACCTTCCAGAAGACTACCGAGACTCCGATGGAGGTCAATCTGAAAACCGCTATGGACGTTGCTGTTTTGCAATCCAAGGAGTGGTTCCATCTAGGCTCTGAGCCAATTGATCTGATCGGCAAGACTTTGACCTTCAGATGCAAATCCGTCTACTACTTCAAGAACCAGAACGTTTACTCTTCGGTCAGAACCACTGGTGCCGTGTTTTACGAGATGCCATCGAAGGAAATCAAACAAGTCGCCGAGATCAACTACAAGGCTGGTGTTTCGCACGGTAACCCTGTGGTTGACTACTTGAGCAGGAATGGAGTGCCAATCGAGCAGCCAGTTCAGCTGGAGCACGCCGTTCCTCTGTCTGGTGCACTTGTCACTAAGGCTCCAGGTTCCAACGAGACTTACGCTGCCGTTTCTGGTGATTACAACCCTATCCACGTCTCAAGAGTCTTTGCTTCCTATGCAAGCTTGCCAGGCACCATCACCCACGGTATGTTTTCCTCTGCTTCTGTCAGATCTCTTGTCGAAATGCATGCCGCCAACGGTGTCGCTCCAAGAGTGAGGGCCTACAAAGCCAACTTCGTTGGAATGGTTTTGCCAAACGACGAGCTTACAACTCAGTTGGAGCACGTTGCCATGATCAACGGAAGAAAGATCATCAAGATCGAGACCAAGAAGGTCGAGACCGGCGACGTTGTGCTTTCTGGTGAGGCAGAAATTGACCAACCGGTCTCCACCTTCGTCTTTACCGGTCAAGGTTCTCAGGAACAGGGTATGGGTATGGACTTGTACAACTCGTCTGAGGTTGCCAAGAACGTTTGGGATAGAGCCGACAGACACTTTATTGACAACTACGGATTCTCGATCTTGGACATTGTCAAGAACAACCCTAACGAGCTGACGGTCTACTTTGGTGGTCCAAAGGGAAGAAAGATCAGAGAGAACTACATCACGATGATGTTTGAAACCATCGATGAGGATGGAAAGCTTAAGTCGGAGAAGATTTTCAAGGACATTGACGAGAACACCACCACTTATACTTTCAAGTCGCCAACGGGATTGCTTTCTGCTACGCAGTTCACCCAGCCAGCTCTTACTCTTATGGAGAAGGCTACATTCGAGGACATGAAGTCCAAGGGATTGGTGCCTAGCGAGTCCATGTTTGCCGGTCACTCTCTTGGTGAGTACTCGGCTTTGTCATCTCTGGCAGACGTTATGCCAATCGAGTCCCTGGTCGATGTGGTGTTCTACAGAGGTATGACCATGCAGGTTGCTGTTCCAAGGGACAGCTTAGGAAGATCGAACTACGGTATGTGCGCTGTTAACCCATCCAGAGTCTCTCCTACGTTCAACGATTCTGCCCTGAGATTCGTTGTCGAGCATATCAGCAAGCAAACCGGCTGGTTGTTGGAGATCGTCAACTTCAACGTGGAGAACCAGCAATACGTTGCTGCCGGTGATCTGAGAGCTCTGGACACTTTGAGCAACACGTTGAACGTGTTCAAGATCCAGAAGATCGACATTGTCAAGTTGCAGGAGACAATGTCGCTCGAGAAGGTCGCCGAGCACCTGAGTGAGATCGTGGACGAAGTTTCCAAGAAGTCTTTGGCCAAGCCACAGCCAGTCGACCTGGAAAGGGGATACGCCTGTATCCCATTGAAGGGCATTTCTGTTCCGTTCCACTCCTCTTACCTGAGATCTGGTGTCAAGCCATTCCAGAGATTCTTGGTGAAGAAGATTCCAAAGTCTGCTGTGAAGCCAGCCAGCTTGATTGGCAAGTACATTCCAAACCTGACCGCCAAACCATTTGAGTTGACGAAAGAGTACTTTGAAAATGTCTACGAACTGACTGGGTCTGAGAAGATCAAGGCTATTCTGGACAACTGGGAGCATTACGAGTCAGCATAATATATAGAGAGATTTATAATTTAATTGGAGACATAGGAAAAAAAAATAGTTGATCGACGCGACGCGACGCGACTTAAACGCGAAACCGCAAGATTTGCTCACTTATCTGCATGTTTGCAAGACTAGGAATAAGAAGCATGACGGCCACCCAAAAACAGCAGACATTATCTCGATTCTTCGGTTCTCAGGGCGAGCGTTCCATGGCCAAGAAGCGATCGCGTAGTCCATCGCCCGCGTCATCTAAAAAGGCCCTCAAAAGCGACGACACAAAGGAGAGCACGCCAGAGGATTCTGTTGCAGATGTCGCAGACGACGCCAAGGAAAGGCTGATCGACGCCAAAGAGCTTCTCAAGATGGAATCGGAGGTCAAAGTTCCTGACTTGGCCATCGGAAAACCCATCCCCTATAGCAAGTTGTGCGAGGTATTTGAGGCTTTAGAAAAAGAGTCCGGCAGACTCAAGTGCATCGAAATCGCCTCCGAGATGTTTTCTCACGTGCTGGACGTTTCTGAAAATCAGGAAGACCAGATACGGAACCTTGTTGAGGTCAATTACCTAACTATCAATAGGGTGTGCCCAGATTACGAGGGTCTTGAGTTGGGACTAGGCGAGACTCTACTTATGAAAGCACTGGCCACAGGTACTGGCCGTTCGATGCAGCAGCTGAAAAAAGATCTTGGAGAGTATGGCGACATTGGCCTGGTTGCTCAAAAGTCGAGATCGAAGCAAAGTTTGATGTTTAAGCCGCAACCGTTGACAGTGTCTCAGGTATTTAAAAATCTCAAGGAAATTGCAAGCATGTCGGGGGCCTCTTCGCAGAATAAAAAAATTGCCATGATCAACAGAATGCTGACGTCCTGCGACTCGCGCGAGGCCAAATTCCTGATGAGATCGTTGGAAGGCACCTTGCGCATCCAATTTGCAGAGAAATCGGTTGTGGTTGCATTGGCCAAGGCTTTAGTGGAGCACGAGATGAAGCAGCGGGGCCAAAAAGTGACTCCTGCGATCTTGAGTGAGGCTGAGGAGCAGATGAAGGAGGCATTTTCGCAGACGCCCAATTACGAGCTGATCATCGAGACCGCGATAAAATACGGAACTCTCAATCTCATGGACCACTGCACGCTGAAGCCAGGAATACCCCTCAAGCCAATGCTTGCGAAACCAACCAAGTCTATCACGGAGATCCTCAACCAGTTCGAGAACCAAGAGTTCTCGTGCGAGTACAAATACGATGGCGAAAGAGCACAGGTTCACTTGCTACCTGACCGAACGCTTAGAGTTTACTCCAGGAGCTCTGAAAACATGACCCAAAGATATCCAGACTTAATTCCGGTCATGGAGGAGCTTCAGAGGCTGAATCCAGAAGTGAAATCGTTTATTTTGGACTGCGAGTGTGTGGCATGGGACAAGAAGCAGGAAAAGATCCTTCCATTCCAGATCCTGTCAACCAGAAAGCGCAAGGACGTGAAGGAGGAAGACATAACGGTGCAGGTGTGTTTGTTTGCCTTTGACATCCTGCTGTACAATGGCGAGTCCTTACTCCAAAAGTCCCTGAAAGAGCGCAGACAATACATGTACGACAATCTGAAGATTATCCCTGGGAAGTTCCGTTTCTCTGAGAAACTCGACTCCTCCGATTTAGATGTCATCACGAAGTTCCTTGACCAGTCCGTCAAGGACTCTTGCGAAGGTTTGATGATCAAAACGCTTAATGGGACGAACAGTTTATACGAGCCATCCAAAAGATCTAGGAACTGGCTCAAGCTGAAGAAAGATTATTTGGAGGGAGTTGGAGACTCTCTGGATCTCGTTGTCATTGGTGCATATGTTGGCAAGGGAAAGCGTACTGGAGGGTACGGTGGGTTTTTGCTGGCTAGCTACAACCCAGATAGTGGCGAGTTTGAGGCAATCTGCAAAATTGGCACCGGCTTTAGCGAAGAGATGCTTGCTTCATTATTTGAAAAACTAAAGCCAACACAGTTGGACAAGCCTAAAGCGTCGTTTGTGTACGATAAGACGAATCCGCGTGCAGCACCAGATATCTGGTTTGAACCAACAACGCTGTTTGAGGTGAAAGTGGCGGACTTTACCGAGAGTCCTCTTTACAAATGCGGCTACAGTTATTTGGGAGACGGTTCCAAAGGAGTGTCATTGAGATTTCCACGGTTTGTGCGGATCAGAGATGACAAGAGCGTTGAGGATGCGACGACAAGCGAGCAGATAGTGGAGATGTACGAGAAACAGGCACATCTTAGCTGATAACCATAACTTAAAGTGTACAATATTTTGGCTCAGAAATTTTCAGCCGCAGTACTATTTAGGGAAATAGTAAACAAATATAGCTGAGAAAAAAGTGATTGATAAAGTTGAACAATTCAATGAAGCGGTTGGACCAACTGGAGAAATGCTGCGGCGGCGTCCAGGAACTCCAAACAGAGGAGGTAGCCCTGTATGATAGGCCACAAGTGGAAGCCGCAGCAGACTCTATCCGATTGTTCATACACGAGTTCCTGGCTGTGAACGATACGCTATCTAGCCTGAGCGCAATTGCACAGCACAAAGACATTCTCACCAAAGTAGATGAGTGCATCCACAAAATAGACGAGATTCTGCCAGCACTAGTGACTGCCATCGAATCAAAACTGGAATCAGAACCAGGATTGGAAACCACCATTAGTCAGTTGGAACCGCTGTGCGAGGATCTACTAACAGCTAAAAAACACATCTCGGCTTACCTGGAAAATCTCCATGTAGCCATCAGATTCACAGAGTTGGATAAACAAGTGCTAGGGTCGATCAGCGACGAGATTGCCGACTGTTTCAAGGATCTGAGAACTCTCCAACAAATGCTGCTCACCACTCCTGTTAAAAAGCTTCCCAAGCTCGAATTGGAAGAGATTAATGCTAAAATGACACAGAGCGAGAGCTTCAAGCTGCGAATGCCCACATTTACCTGTCTGGATGAGCGACTGCTTGGTTTGTACCAGCAACTAGAGGGCAGGATAGATCCTATTCAAGCGGCCGTGCTGATTGTGCCTCAGACCCTTGAAAGTTATGGAGAGGTAGCAATGCACAAGAGTCCAGGGTCGATCATGCATCTCATATCAAAATATGAGGGCCTTGTACGAGAGGTGCACGAGCTCAGATCTGCTTTGAAGCACATCTCGCACGAGCTCGTGGACCGTCGCTGGGAGCACATTTTTCAGTCCCTAATGAGAGAGGTTTCTCAAGCGCTAGAGGACCTCGAAGACGAAATGGTGGTCAAACATTATCTGGGAACGTCCAGTGTGCGAGAACTAGAAACAGTGGGCCAGTCGTTGGGTATTCTGAAGCGTGCAACAGGCGAAAGATTAATTACCGAAAAAAGCATGATTCAGAAGAAAAACAAATTGGAAGCACAATACCTGAAACTCCAGGAGCAGCACTTTGAATCCAAAAGAAGCTCACCAAGCCCGTCCCTGTCCCCAGCACCTGTGAAGTCCAAGGGATCACTTTTTGACGCTCTCCAGCTCAAGCCAGTTTTGATCGAGTACAACCCGACATCTGCAAAGAAACGGAGTCCTCTCAAATTTGATATTTTGGAGGACGACGAATCCGAAGTTTCTTTCCGCACCGCGTCAAGTAGTTCCGTTCTCAAACGACTGATGAATGAAGCCGAGGATAAAGAGAACGAG
This sequence comes from Ogataea parapolymorpha DL-1, assembly GCF_000187245.1. Taxonomy (NCBI): domain Eukaryota; kingdom Fungi; phylum Ascomycota; class Pichiomycetes; order Pichiales; family Pichiaceae; genus Ogataea; species Ogataea parapolymorpha. The sequence continues at coordinate 840,547 of NC_027865.1, read as the reverse complement.
ACATCTAGAGACACAGATGAAGACCTTGCTGGAAAGGTGCAGCAACTAGACATCAAAGAGCGTTCGCCACGAAGTATAAGGTCTCTTTCTCAATCGGATCCGTTTATCACGCCAAATGCAAAGCTTCACAGACCAAGCGTCCAGAAACAAGCCGAGAAAACCAAGTTGCTCAAATATGTTCCCTTACCAGTTCCTTTGCCAACTACTAGAGACGAAACGTTCAGAAGACAGATTGAGCCATCTAAGTCGCAAATGACTAGGATTCCGCTTCCTATGCGTCCCGAATCTCGCCAATCTCTTTTGAACTCTAAAATAAAGGGTGAGCACTACACGATGCCTTCAATGCGGAGCTCGAGCTGTATTCCACGATCAACGCTGCTCAACAAAATTCATTCAACACCGTTAAGAACTAGCACACGCCCATTGTCGGCGTTGGATACACACAAGTCCCCGACGATGATGGTGCAGCCAACACCGTTACGAGTGATAAAACAGAGAGCTCGAGCGACGTCGTCCCTGGGAATTATTGATCCTCGACGAGTGGCCTCTTATGATAATGACACTTTCTAATGTATAGTAGATTTTGCAATACTACTTTTCGCCAAATATTTTTGTCATCCAGCTATTCCTGAACTTCTCGAGCTTTTCCTCTTCAGAGAAAAGTCGCAAGGTTCCATCCTTCGGATTGTACTCTCCCTGTTGTATCTTTCTCTCTTTATCGAGGTAAATTCTCCTGTATATTTCGATAGCTGGCAAAGCCATAAATATTAGACCTGCTCCGATTCTTCTATATGCATTAACCCGAGCCAGATCTTTAGGATCAACGGTAAAACTCTGTTTGGTATTCTTGCTTGACATATTGAGAAACTCAATTACCCCATCTTATTTTAGCACAGCCGCAAAATTTATTTGAAAAATTATTCCAGGTTAAAAAAAAATTAGGAAAAATTATAGATCATGCCTAAAGCTGCCAAAAAGCAGTTCGCCACCAAGCCAGCTCCTGCCGGTGACCAGATGAACAAAGTGTTCAAATTTAATACAGATCTTGGTCAGCATATACTTAAAAATCCGCTCATAGCCCAAGGTATTGTTGACAAAGCAGAAATTAGACCCTCCGATGTGGTGCTAGAAATTGGTCCAGGTACCGGTAACTTAACCGTCAGAATTCTAGAAAAGGCCCGGAAAGTTATCGCATCTGAAGTGGACCCAAAGATGGCTGCTGAGCTTACAAAGAGAGTCCAGGGTACTCCGTATGAGAAGAAGCTTGAGATTATCATGGGCGATTTCATGAAACTTGAGACCTTGCCGTACTTTGATGTGTGCATTTCGAATACGCCCTACCAAATCTCGTCTGGTATTGTATTCAAGCTTTTGAGTATGCCTAGACCGCCAAGAATCGCCGTCCTCATGTTCCAACGAGAGTTTGCAATGAATCTAACAGCACGCCCCGGCGATGCCCTATACAACCGTCTGAGTGCCAACGCCCAGATGTGGGCTAACGTCAAGCATGTGATGAAAGTGGGAAAGAACAATTTCCGGCCTCCACCTAAGGTTGAATCATCTGTGGTGAAAGTGGAACCGAAAATACCTCGTCCTAATCTTGACTACAACGAGTGGGATGGACTCCTGAGGTTCTGTTTTAACAGAAAAAACAAGACTCTCAACGCTACCTTTAGGAACAACAAGATCCTGGAAATTCTGGAAAACAACTACAAGACGTTCCTTTCCATTTTGAGCGAGCAAAGGGGCGAGATGATGGTGGATGCTAAAACAGATTTTTCCGCTGTCGTCAAGGAAAATGTCACGAAAGTGCTGGCAGAGACTGGTTTTGGTGAGCGTAGACCGGCCAAGATGGACCAGACCGACTTTCTAAAGCTCCTATACGCTTTCCATCAAGTTGGAATCCACTTTGCATAGTGTATTATTAATCTATTATCAATCTATCTTCTTTTCTGTCCTTTCGAAAAGTCTTTCTCTATAACATCGGTAACTCCAGTCTCCTCCAAACTTTCCTCTTCAATTTGGACAGCCTCTCTCCGTTCCCACCATCTGGTCTCACACAGAGCGAAGGCTTTCGTTTTCAGATATTTTCCACGAGTGTCTGGATTTTGGCTAATGGCCCACGTGAGGAAATCTGGACCAGTACGCAAATAAAACGCTCTTAGCGACTCGAACGCCTTTGGATGAGGCAGCCAAGGATGCTCATCAGGGATCTCTGCTTCCTCCGGCTCTTCCTCCTCCGGCTCCTCTTCTTCTTCCTCTGCCACCAAAATTTCCGTCTCCCGCTCCTCTTCATCGTCTTCATCGTCTTCGTCGCTCTCGTCGTCGCTGTCCTCCGCTTCTTGTCTCTCTAACTCAGACAAATCCTCCCAGAACACCCTAACTCCGTCCAACTTGGATAGATCAATCGAGTAGAACGAGTCCAGATTAAACTCCTGTTCTCCGGCTTCGTACATGCCTCCATAAATGTACAAAGTGTCATCCACGACACAGGTCAGGGCATTGAATCGAGCATGTGGCAATTGGTTGCGAATCTCCAGCGTCTCGTCAGGCTCCTCGTCGTCCTCTTCCGCAACAGGCACCTCATCCTCGTCGTCGTCTGCCAGATTATGTTTTGCAAGAATAGAGTTGAGCATTTCTTCGAGTTGTCGAGTCTTATCCACCTTTTCTTTTTTAGCTGCGGCCTTTTTCTTGCTCGACCGCAGAGACAGATTGGACCATCTGTTAGTCTCCACGTTGTATGAAAGGAGCGTGTTGTAAAACTCAGAATCCAAAGTTTCTTCTGTCTCCTCGTAATCGAAAACACCCCCGAAAAGCATACCTCTGCCCTTGTGGTATTGCATGGAGCATCCAACACGCGGCGACGGCTGGAAACCCTGTTTCCGACGGCGTTCAAACCGGATCTGCGCAGGATCGCTCTTCATGTTGAGTGCCCAGCAGTCGGTCAGAATCTTTCCTTTCTGCAGTCCCTTACCAGCTTTCACCTTGCAGTAGCCTCCATAAACTATAGCACCAAAATCTGTGGCCATAAATGAATGTCCAGATCGCGGATCTGGGACCGAATGCGACGCCGGGAACTCCACCTGCTTCCATTTGTACGTGGTGATGTCAAACAGCCATAGATCATTGAGATACGTGGTATGGGAGCCAAGATCACGAAATCCACCAAACAGCATCACGTAGTTTTTCCAGCATGCCATACGATGTCCACTACGGTTCGGAGGACCCTTTCCATCGACTTTCGCCCATTCTTTGGTCTGAGAGTCCAGAATCCAGGTATCTGAAAAATGGTGGAAAGTGGACTGTTTAGGAGACGAGAATTCACCACCATGCATCACAAAGATGCCAGACGGATGGTAGCACATGGCATGGGAAGACCGTGGAAGTGGCGAGTTTTTGGACACATATCGTCTCCAAGTTTTCGAGTCAACGGAAAAGACATTCAGATCATTATAGAAATGGACTGTCTGGCCCGTGTTAACTTCTCCTCCAAAAAGGACCAACTCTCGACGGCCATTGGTGTTGCTTGCCGCAAAGGTGGCGTTCAGTCTTTTCAACGGCCTGTCAATAACTTCAACATGAACCTCCTCAAATTCCTGTTGTTCTAAAGCTAGCTGCTTAAGTAGTTCATCCAGATCCACGTCGTCCTCTAGATCGTCTCCGGCCTTTTTCGAGAGCTTTTTTAGCTTTTCACCTGCCTTCTTGGCATTCTTCTCATTTTTCTGGGCTATCCGCGCCTTCTTGGCCTCCTTGCTCTTCTTGTCCTTCTTAGCCATTAAAGATCTAGGTGAATTTTTTCTACAATTTCTACAGTGCTCGAACTCATATCAAAAAATTAACCTAAACACCAGATATCAATCGTAATAGCTATTAAGCGCACTCCAAAATTGTCTATTTGGATGTGTCCTCTCCGTAGTCTTCGCTCATTTCCACCTCCTCGTCGTCGATAAAGCTCTGGTCGTCTTCGTCAATCTCGTCGTCGTCCTCATCATCGTCTTGATAGAACCATTCGTCTTCGTAATCGTCGGCCTCTGACCGTGAGGTGGCGTCGGGAATCTCAAAGTCGTCTGGAATGTCTTTTTTGGACCGCTCGACGTCTTTCGCAACCATGTTGTAGTAGTCTTCTTTGTGATCTCTGAACATTTTACTGGCGTCCACATTAGCAGGGGAATTGATGTTTGGGTCGTCAAGAAGCGAGATAATCGAGACAAGAACAGACTCAACGCACTGAGCGGGACTCCATGTCTCGTTAGAAGGCTCTCCGCTGAAAGCGTCACCAGCCTCATGCAAAATGGAAATGCAAACCCGACCATCTTTATAAACATTAGGATGGAAGATTGGTGGCGTGAATCTGAATGCTGGCGGCGAAAATGGATAATTACTAGGGAAACGCATTTGACATTTGAGGTACGCGCCGTTGTATTTGGAGTGCGGATTAGGGATGTACATGCCAATATCCCATAGGAAGATGTTATCCGAATCCAGTTCGATCCGGAACGATGGCTGAGATTTGGTGAGCTCTTTTAGCTCCTTTTGTAAAATCGCTGCTGCGCTCATGATAGCAGTTCGTACACTTGTCTGACCGGTTATGTCAGAGGCCACCACAATATGGAGTATAGCTCACTAATGAAAATACAATCAACTAGGGTTTTTTTTTTGGCCATTAATTCCTTTTCTCTGACAGCGTAAAAAGAAAACGTCATAGACGCGCCGATCGGCCTTGGTAAGAAAATGTCGGAATCCATTTTATTCATCTATATATGTCATTAGTTATGTCGTCGTGCTAGGTGAGAGTCTTATGTTCGCTCCTTTCATGTTCCTCATTTAGGACCGCACGCCGTTTCATGAACGCACCTCGTGTAACCTCGTCTCCTGTCACTTCGTTGTCGTCAGTCTCAGGCTCCAGTTCTTCTTTATCTTCCTGGGCTTCGTGGTCATCTTCCTGGGCTTCATGGTCTTCATGCTCGTCTTCTTTCTTTTTCTTCTGTGGTTCGTTCAACAGCTTGTAGAGCATACTGTTGCGGTTAGGATATAGGTCTTTGAATTTGCCTTCCTCTGCCAGCCGGCCGTCATGGCCGAGAACGAGCACCTCATCGCATTTTTCTATAGTTGAGAGACGATGTGCGATGGAGATGGTCGTGAGTGACCTGTCTCGCATGAGGTTTGTGATTGTCAGGTTTATGGCATTCTCAGATTTGGAGTCCAGGGCAGAAGTGGCCTCGTCCAAAATAAGAATGGGAGGATTTTTGATCAGAGACCGCGCAATGGCTATTTTCTGCTTTTGGCCTCCAGACAATTGCGACCCTTTAGGCCCAATATCGGTGTTGAACTTGTCAGGGAAATGGTAGATAAAATCACAGTTGGCTTTGGCAGCCGCCCATTCAACCATGTCAGCGGTCACTTTCACGTTCCGTGGCAAGCCATATGTGATGTTTTCGGAAAGAGTGCCTGGAACGAGAACAGGCTCCTGCTGAACGTATCCGAGCAGTTGACGAAGCGAATGGACAGAGTATTTGGTGATATCCACGCCGTCAATGAGGATCTGACCCGAATTCGGGGTGTAGAAACGGAGCAACAACAACGCTATTGTGGATTTTCCTTTTCCTGAAGGGCCCACTATGCACACGTTAGAGCCTGCTTTGATTTCGAAGCTCAAATTATCAAACACCTTATTGTCTGGACGCGTTGGATATGCAAACGTTACATTCCTGAACTCAATGTGGCCCCTGGACCCGGAGATCTTAGGGCCCACGACCTGGTCAATTTTAGGCACCTGATCTTGCACCTCGAAAAGTCTCGAAGCAGCGCCTGCTCCCTTAAATAGCTCAGTGTAGAAGGTGGCCACACCAAAAGTCGCATTTCCGCAATATTCTGTGTACATCATGTAAGCTGCCAAATCACCAACGGTCATGCTTCCGTTAAAAACCAAATTTGTGCCCAGACCCAGGGTGAGCAAAAAGGTAGCATGGCCCAGAATTCCAGTGGAAACAAAAAACGACGCGTTCGTCATGGCATCTTTATAACTGATCTTGAAAACATTCCTGATTTGATTGTCGTAACGATGCAATTCTTTCGTTTCGGCTGTAAACGACTGAATAGTTTTGATATTGTTCAGCTGCTCTTCAGCAACCTTGGTCAGACCACCAGTCGCCTTCTGTAACATCCTACTGATGGCCTTGATTTTCATTCCGTAAGCGTAGGAAGCAAGCAGCAGGGGAGGCCCAAATGCCAGCAGAATCATCGAAAGGGTCGGCGAAATGTGGAACATCATACCAATGGAGGTGCCACCAACGATGGAATGCTTGATACCGTCAGACATGTTCTGGGTCACCGATCTGGAAACGACGTACGCGTCACTGGAAAGTCTCGATATGAGGTCTCCCACCTTATTTTTATCGTAAAATTCCATATCTTGTCTCAAGACATTCTTCATAATGTTCGACCGAAGTCGGGCCACCAGTTTCTCGCCCAAGACTCTCAATATAATTATTCGGCCAAATGTTGCCGCCGTATAGACACAGAGCATGCCACCGACCACAGAAAGAAGCTCGTATAGCGTAAGGCCATAAAATCGGGCTTCTTCGAGATTTGAGTAGCGTCTCGTGGAATCGAGAATTTCCCCCGTGACCTTTGGCAGCGACATGACTATGAACGCACTGATGAACAGCAGAGCTATTGCAACCGAAAAAAGCTTGATGTCTCTTCGTGCAAGCTTGAGCAGCCGTCTAACTTCCGAGAAGCCCGCCTCAGTTTGTTCTTCTTCTGCCACACCCAAAATGCGTTCTCGTAAAGTCCTTGGCTTCTTCTCCTTAAGGGCTTCTTCGGGCACATCCGTTTTTTGCAAACGTGCCGGAAACACACTAAAGGAGCGGTGGAAGTTTGCAGGGACCAGCGAGGGACGCCAAAGAGACCCTGGTAGAGATCGAGTTCGTGCTGCCAGCATTCCTGTTACCGGAAGCGGACGAACGAAAAAAGTTCCCACCAGCGGCCTTGATGGCACACGAATCATTAACGATCGTGCTATCAAAATCATGTGGAGTAAGTCGTTAAATCTGTTTGCTGTTCCTCAACAACAGAACAACCTAGTTAAGCAGAGGTGAAGAAGGTAGTTTATTTCTTTCAATAGATATGACACCTTTGCACCGAGAGTTTCGTTCAAACGGAAGTGTTGTTCACAGCTACGAGAATCTACAGATTTGACCAGGTCTGACGGATCACCGATGTATGAGAAGTATGGGCAGTCAATTGGACAAAGATGGACGTGGTTTGGTGTGTCCTCGTCACTTATCTCTGTCGTGTCCACGTTGTCATAATATCGTGTCCGCTGCACTCCGATACGTCCACTAAAAGAATGTCATGTCTTATTCATATCTATCTAAGCAGACTTGTTGGATTCCAGCTCGGTAGTCGAGACAACATTGCCCTTCTCGAGTTTTTGGACCTTGGCATCGGAAATGTATCTCTTCTCGGCTGCGACTTTCAAATCGTTCTTAAGAGACCTTTGAACGGTTCTGGCAGCAATTGCCAAGTACTTATTGAAGGAAATTCCAGCCTTTTGCCACGATGACATGTTTCACTTGTTCTATTGCAACTTAGCGTAAATACTAGAAACAGTTGTTTAGTCCAATTAAGAAAAGCTTTTTCGACATTTATCCAGGCTGCATAACCATCAGTCGACAGCCCAGACCATACGCGTCGATCGACTTTGCTGAATTAAATTAATTTTTTTCGGACATTGTTTATAGATCATCATGGCAGTCTCCAAAGATCATTATTACCGTCTCGCATCTGAGCTTGAGGACGAGCGAATCTCGGCAGCTTCCGAGCTGATCACTGAGCTCCGTGACAGCGACTCACAAAAGGAGTGGGATTATGCTCTCGACAGACTGATTAGGGGTCTCGCTTCTTCGAGAGCGGGAGCCAGATTGGGATTCTCACTGTGTTTGAGTGAAATTCTTTACGAGCTGATTGCAGTTAAAAAGACGTACAACATGGAAAGTTTTCTGGCAGATCTGAGCCAGAAATTGGCGAGCTCTGTCAGCAACAAAAATACAGGAAAGAACGCCAGAAGCCTAATTTTCGGAGAGCTTTTCGGTCTTCAGTCACTTCTCAACTCCAGAGTTGTGGACCAGGATTTGAGATCGGGAAATACGGAAAGCTACACAAAGATCATCAAGAAACTGATAGATTTATCGTTGTTCAGGCCTTGGATCAGAGAGGCCTGTTTTGCAACAATCTACCGCTCGTTATTGTCATTTGGGATACCACAGAATCCAAAATACACGAATATTATTGTACACTTGCTGGAAAAGACCAACTCTGCGGGTCTTACACTAACAACCGAGGGATTGTTAGTCGCATTGAGCATTCCGCCAGAAAGACGTCAGACTGTAATGGGGCTCGCTAAGATGGACAAATGGCAGCATGGGAACCCACTTGCAAAAGGAAATTTGCCAACCTTGTCCAAAATAATGAAGGATATTGATGTGGTGGCAGATGATGAAGACCAATCAAAAAAGAAAGGTAATTGGACTAGAGCACTTCATTTTGTATGGACACCTCTTTTGGCCGAACTGATCGACAACTCTAACAAGGAGGAACATATTTCGAAGGAGCGCAAATCAAAGAAACAAAAGACCGAACCTAAATTCATCAAATTAGCAGAGTTTTGGAAAGCTTGCATAGACGACCAATTTTTTGCACAGTCAGCTTCTCCAGAACGGAAGTACAAAGGCCTCGAAGTGTTGAACACTGTTCTTGATCTCAATACCCTCAAAGGAGACCAAGTTGAGGTTGTTTTGTCTGCCAATCTGATGCGGACACTAATTAATCAAAGCTCTAACCCTGACCGTTTACTCAACAAATTGGCTAGGAACACTCTTTCTCATCTAGTGAAAACGTGCGCTATGAACCAAAACAGAATAGTTCCTACCTTGAGAAGCATACTTAGAGTTTCCTTGAATTTTGATAGACTGACAAAATCAAAGATAACAAATGAGTTGATCATGTCTGCAGATAATGATTATACAATTGCAGAGATCGCCCAATTTCTAATTTCACTCGAGCATTCTGTCAATGAAGACATCATCAAGTACCAAATTTTTGCACTCGACTCTCTGTTGCACTTAGTGAGGGCGAAGAAGTCTGTCATCTCCAAAACAGAGATCTACGAAAACATCATTGATTATTTGATCGAACACAGCTATGTGAAGAAGGAGTCTGATGACAGATACTCCGATAGAATGGCCACGTGCTCGCTGGAAAGACTGTACTCCATTCTTCTAGAAATCATGTCAAGTGGCCACAGCCAGGGCAAAATGTCTTGGCCATACTACGCTGTAAGCAAACTTGTTGATAAAGACGCCGATCTGTCGGACTCGGAGTTTGTCCTTAGACAGGAGTTCGAGGACGATCTCAAAGATCTCAAGGTGGATTGTGTCCGGATGGTGGAGGCTATTTGCGAGCTGAAAGCCTCTGAAGACTCTAAGTTGCTTGAATCTTTTGAGATTCTCCTATCTGTTGGGCTGTTACAGCTCTATTCTGGCGATGAGGAGTCGGGATCAATTTTAACTGACCTGAAAGCGGCATTTGAAAACTATACCGATTCTAGCGCCGAACAGTTGCTGATCGACACGTTGGTGGATCTAGTGCTTTCATATTTGACCCAAAAATCGTCGCTGATGAAAAAGGTGGCCGCTACAGTGTGGGAGAACCTGGTCGACAAAATTGAAGAACCTGAGCTGCAGCGACTCTTTGAGGTTTTGCTCACTAAAGAAAACAAAGAGGGACAAGAAAAGCTGTTCAATAATGACGGCGAAGAAGGCGAACATGACTCGGAGGAGATTGAGCAATCAGGGTCGGACTCTGAAGACGAGTCTGTGGATGTGGTGACGAGCGACTCTGAGGATCCTATTGAGTTTGATGAGGTTGACCAGAAGACTACTAACGAGCTTGCACAGGCTCTTGGAGTGGCCAATGGTGATGACAGCTCTGACGACTCAAGCAATTCGTCAGACGAGTCGGAATCGGATGTGGAAAGTATGTCTGACGAGCAAATGATGGCTATCGATTCGACGCTGTCCAGAATATTCAAACAACGTCGAGAGGCTCTTACGGCCTTAGAAGCAAAGTCTGGCAACCAGAGGAAAGAAGAGGTGCAAAATGCTCGTGAACTGATGATATTTTTCAAAAATCGCGTTTTGGACCTGCTGGAGATATTCTGTACCAAGAGACCAGGCGACAAATCTAATTTGAAAATCGCCATTGTACTTTTGGATCTAATGGCCTTGACCTTGGAGAAACAGGTAGGCGAAAAAGCGCATAAGCTCATCAAAATAATTACAAGAAGTCCTATCACGGTGTCTAAACAAAACAAGTCGGAATTATTAGCCGGCTTGAGAGAGATACAAGAGAGAGCAGCCACCAAATCAAAATTCCGTGCGCACTCGCTGGCCTGCAACCAACTGTCACTGTATATTGTGCGAAGCATGGTGGCATTCGATAAAAACACAATCCCAGAGTTATTGGAGGTGTATTTCGAGAGCATCAAGGACTGGGCAATGAACCCGTCCAACAAAACCACCACCAATATGTACTTCGATCTTCTCAACTGGCTAAATGACAGAAGAGAGATACACTGAATAGACGACACGCATCAGCCTTGTTTCTTGGCTTCTTTGTAGTTTTTATCCTGTCTGTGGCTCACTCTGGACAAAAAGTCTTGTTGGTCCAAGTAACCACCCTTATTTTCAAACTTCAGCTCGTCTCCTATTTTTGCCTTGTCCACATAAGTGGCCCAATCGAGTCGCGATTTCTCCAGTGTAGTTAATTTGGCACTCGAGGCATTATTAATAACGTCATCCAAAAGACTGGCCCTTTTACGTTTAGGTGCTTTCTTTTTTGGCAATAATTTCTCAGGACTCGACTCTTTCGACTCTTTGAGCTTTGTGGAGTTGAAATGCGCACGAGCTTCTTCTGAGTTTGCATCCACCCATTTTTCTTCTGTCACCATTTCGCCAGCAAATTCATACGTCCTAGTAATCTTTATCTTCTCTGTGTCTGCGGATTCCGTCGATGATGGGGTCGAATCCTCCTTCTTGGGTTCCGATTTGGGTTGTTCCTTTGGCTTATTAAGCTCCTTCCATATGGAGTCGACGTCAATTGTGGACTCTGCTGGCTTCTCATAGGTTTTTTCGCGTTTCTCCTCCTGTCTTTGCCTTCGAGTCTGGATCAAACCTCCCGGCTCAAGTTGTCGATATTTTGGGTCATCTTCAAACTCTTCCTCCTCGTCATTACCGTCCTCATTAGCGTCCGGGTTGTAATCTTCATCCTCCGACTCCTGATAGTCTGCGATGGAGTCTTCTAATGTCTTCTTCTGCTCCTCAGTCATTATGTTTTCAAGCTTGAATACTTTATTTTCCAGGTCGTGCGCCGCCGCACACTTCATCGACGAAAAATTAGAGGGAGATAAAGAAGATACATTATTAATTTATATGTTGAAGCGCAAGAACGAAGAGGATGAGGCGACTGCTGCTAAGCGGGTGGCCCTCGATAACGAGAGTGCCGACCAGGATGAGCCAACTGAGAGCAATAGCCAGCCAGGCTCACCAGAGCCTTCCAAGACGGATCAACCTGCAGATAGCGACCAACAGTCACAGGAACGGATACCCCAGCCCGAAGCTCCGGAGCCCGTCACGCACCACAGGCCAACCAATGACGATCCTACCTATGTGCACTTTCGAATGCTTTGTTCAATTAACGAAACTGCTGCCATTGTCGGCAAGGGCGGCGAGACAATCAACAGAATCAAGGAGATGTCCAGTGCAAGAGTGAATGTCAGCGAAAACCTCAAGGGTATCCCCGAACGTGTCATCACCGTGCGTGGACCTGCCGAGTATGTTGCAAAAGCGTTTGGGCTTATCACAAGGGCGATTATGGACGAGCCTTTCAACCAGGCCTCTACTGTGGAGTCGAAACAAATTAATTTAAAGCTGTTGTTCCCCCACACAATAATTGGCTACATCATAGGGAAAAGGGGGGCGAGGTTCAGAGAAATCGAGGATAATTCTGCTGCAGCGTTGAAAGCAAGCGACCAGATTCTCCCTGCTTCGACAGACAGAATCCTCCACATCACGGGAGTCGCGGACGCCATTCACATAGCCACGTATTATGTGGCACAGACAGTGATAGAGCACAAACAGCATCTGGCCAAGGCTGTGTTTTATAATCCGGCCAATTGCAACCAGCCTAGCACACCAGTCGGCGGCAATGCCTCGCGAATGGCCTACGGCAACGGATATCCTCCTCAAGTAATGCAGGTTCCGGCTCCAATAATGCAGAGTCCCTACATGGGCCAGCCTGTTCAACAGCCTTATGGACAATATATCCCAGGCGCCGCTGCTGGAGCGGTTGCTGCACCAGTCCCTGCGCCAATGCAAGCACAATCAGGACAGGAAAAAATCAACCAGGACATTTACGTTCCACAGATGCACATAGGGCTAGTGATTGGAAAAGGCGGGAAAAACCTCAAAGATATCCGTACAATAACCGGATGCTACGTCAAGGTCAATGACGAGGTTCCCGGCGCCACAGAGAGAAAACTCACTTTAATGAGCACAAGCCCGTTCGCCATCCAGCAGGCAATAATGCTCATAAACAACAAGATTGAGAATGAGAAACAGAGGCAGAGAAATCATAGAGATGACTAGTGTATATTAGGAATACAAAATGCGGAGCTGTGTTATTTTATTCTGGCCCGTTCCCATAACTTTTCCAAACTCTTTTTAAACACCAAAACGTTGTGGTCAATCACAGCCAGCGCGTTAGTGTCGTTTTCATCTTCCAGTCTCATAACTGCCACCAGGGCCAGTCCTCGAATCATTTGGTGTAAATAAAGTACGGACCCACTTTGTAATTTCGAAACACACCTGGTTGGCTGGCTTCTGACAGTTCCGTCTGCTTCTTGTCCGGAGTTCTCATAAAGACCGTCCAAATCAATAGTCACGTCAATAAACTCAGCACACACCTCGTATGTTTGCATATCGACGGGCGACGAATCCGTGGCCACATATATTTTTGAATTCACGTCAAAAAGGAAAACTTTATCAAGCGTGCTGTATTGCATGAGGAGGTCAAGGAGGTTTTCCAATGCTGGAAGCTCGTAAATGAGTTTCTGGACGATTCGGGAGAACGCCTCGTAGATTGAATGGTCGAAAATGGATGTCAGATAGAACGAGATCTGCACACCATCGAGGCCGTAGTCCAGCAAGTCGTCTCCGACTCTTTGCATAATATCTCTCTGCGTTTCCAGCCGAAAGTCTTCCGATAAACCGTCAATTTTATGAATTAACACTTCTATGTGGAGTTTGGAGTTGACGCTGCAGGCATATTTGATAATGACCGCCAGATTCTGGAGTGCGCTCAAATATTCATCCTGACTGTCGATGACGTACACTAAGGCACCAATGGACGAAAACAGCTTTTCGGAGTCGTATAGCGAAGGTTCGAATAGATTGAGCTGTCCAGGAAGTTCCATCACTGCCAGGTCAATCAGGGATTTGAAGTTTTCTGTAGTTGGCTTAGTTGTGCTTTCGAGATACAGCGTATCCAAAGGCTGCATGTCGTGAAACACCACTTTGCAAATTGACGATTTTCCAGACCTATATTTGTTAGAGATGAAAAAAGTGGTTTATACATACCGTCTGAGGCCCATTAGGAGGATTGTAGCATTATTGTGCTTGGCCAATACCGCTTCCGTATCCATCTTGCGATAATTTGGTTCTATAATTTTCTGGCACAGCCTGATAAGGTTTTTGAAAGCAAAATAAATTATGATACAGGTTCTATAGGGTCTGTGATTTAATGGGATTTTGTGCGTTTGGATTCGGAAGCAGCTCCAGAACTCTTCCGCTTTTTCTTTTCCTCAAGCTTAACCAAAAACTTGGCCATGTACTCCTTCACAAAATGCTTGATCTTGGCCTTCTTCTCGTGACTCAGCTCTGAAGGTGGCTTGCTATCGGAGCGTCTCTTGAGCTCTTTCTGAGCCAGAGTGTGCACAATGTCACGAGCACAGGCTTTTAGAGAGTCTCTTCCGATCTCATTTTCGTACTTTTTCAGCATGTTCGGCACTGCAGAAGCAAAAAGTTTGGTCCACTGTTTTTCGGTAGCACTGATATGGCGCTCTTCTTTCTTCGGCGTCTCTGCCGGGGTACTTGGTTTTTCCAAAGATGCTTGCGCAATAATCGAAGAGAGCTTATTCATGCGCATTTCCTCGATTTCCAGCTCTTTTTGTCGTGCCAACTGACGCTCCTGCTCCAACTTCTTGTACATGGCCTCCTCCTTCTGCCGTTCCTTTTCTCTCCGTTTCCGACGTTCTTCCTCGTCAGACACACCAGGTCCCGTTGGAGTGCTCACAGGACGTTCCCATTGGGTGATATTCTTGGACCTATTGAAATAATAGACAGTTTTGGTGGTAGGATCCTCTGCCCACTCCCATCCAGGAGGCAAGGCCACACCGTTTATTGCCGTTTTGGCAGGGTCGACTACCTCAGAAGCCGGCATGGAGGTCGATCTCGCTCTGCGGTCGTCCAGTTTAGTGGCCGTGTCGGAGGCGTTCTTAAGGTCACTTCTTTTTGGAATGCGATAAACCAACTCGAGATCTTTCCAGTTTGAAAGCAGCTGGGACACCGAGCTTTTCAGGTCTGGATTGCTAGTCTTGGACTCAGCCTCCTGCAGCATCTCGTCCATCTTACAGCTGACAATCGTATTTTTTGCTCGCAACGGGGGCCAATGCTGAAGAATCTTGACCATGGAGGCAAACAATTCTTCCTCTTCATTGGAATATTTGTCTCCGGACAAGCCCAACAAAGTCTTAAGTGCAGTGCTTAGAGCTTGCATTCCGTGAAGCCTGCAAAAACGATTCACGATCTCATCATAATTGTCGCAAAGGGAGAACCTCTCAATGACCCTAGATATCACGATAAAATCCAAGTCCGGTTGTAGCAAACAACTGACCACCTTGGACACATCTGCTAATCGTAGCGGCTCGAGTTCCAAAGATTTGACAAACTCAACGTTGACATTCGAGTCAATATTGTCTTGCGTAACTTTGGTGCCCAGTTTTTTCTGCTCTTTGATCCATCTCTTTTCCACGTTCGCACGGACTCCAAGAGCTTCAGTAATGACATGCGGAAGCAACCTAGCACTCTCAGACTGCGTTTTCCCTCCCATAACACCCAGGCAGTTTGGAGCCCCACAGTAGCATTTTTGCGGCTCAGCTCCGTACCGGTCGACGTTGTAGTCGAAGGTGATTTCCTCTCCCTTGATGATTTTTCGTTTGGCAAAAATGCCCATTCTAAATCTTTTGTTGACGACCCATTTTTCGACGTATGCGTTGGGATCACACGAATGGTTGCAAAAACGGCCAATACTGGCTTTTTTAGTTGCATCAATGATTTCATTGTCCTGTATCATCATGAAATAAAAATGTTTGATGCCCTCGTTGGAATACTGCTCTTTTCTCTCTTTATACAACTCGTTGTCAACAATCTCTCCTTTATATTCAACGATGAACGTGTGTGGATATATGTCCTCGTCTGCGCGCATTCCGTAGCCTTTGTGTTCCGTTTTGAAAATGGAAACAGGTGCGATCTCGTTATTTTGAAACCTTTGATTCTGGCATTTGTCTCCACAACCACTGCACTGTCCGTCGACACACTCAATATTTGTGAGTCGGTTTATACAATCAGAGTCCGGGCCACAAGCATGGTTGACTCCGTCAGCCCCCACGTCTTCCATACAATCACAGGCCATGAACTCGTCAGCTGCAGAATAAATATCTTTGATGCTATCGCAATAGATATTGTCTCTCAAGTTGACAAAGGTAGCCAAAGCCTCTTGTGTTGCATCTGGTTCTTTGTCATAAAGCACCACACCGTTGCCCTCTGCAGGAGGAGTAGCCGAAGCCGATGTATCCTTCGATCTCGACATTTTTCAGGTATTCCAACGATTGGAAAATATGTTTATTTTTTTGGAGGGAAATAAATGGACTAGTTCTCCCTTTTTATGGCAGCGGCAAAACAAGAATCCAGGGATGAATTTGTCGTTAGTTCTACGCTTCAGAGCCGCTACGCGACAAACAATGGATTAAATGAATCTTTATTAGAAGGCCAGGTTTCTCATTACGACAACATCGAAAAGCATTTAACAAGGCTTCCACAATTCAAAGATTCCGCCGAATTTTTGGATTGTTTGGCACATTTTAGTGGGAACGACGTGGATTTGGGCGACATCAGCAGATTCGAGAGCCAATTTGGTGGAGGGGAGGAGACATACAAATATGAAGTGATCATAGAGAATCAAAGAGGGGCAACATTACTTGGAATACCTATGTATAGTCGAGAATCGCTTTTGTATCCTCTAGATCCTCCCAAGTTCCAGACATTAAGAGGACATGCGATTACAAGTCTCAACCTGTATCCTTTGCCCAGTAGAAGCTGGCGTTGGAGTTGGAACAACTGGTTTATTTTGATGATCCAAGATGTGGACCAAGAAGGTTGGGTTTATTCTAAGGTTCGTTTTGGAAGCCGCAAATGGAAAGGAGTAGGAAGGTTTGGGAATTTTGTTCGGAGAAGGGTTTGGGTGCGAAAGAGAGAACTAGCTCCAGGAGCTGATGCAAGCTTGCTTCACTTGCCAACCACTTTGGTTCTGGATCAAAAACACGCTCATATCAATAGCCCCGAAATCAAGCATGAAATAAGACAGGCAAGCCCAGAAGAATCGATCACTGATAACAACTGCTCCAACATCTCAACGGAGGTAACATCTGATTACGACAGTCAACTGGAGAACGTGCTGCTCAAACTAGACTTTTACAAAATTGACCGCCTGAAAGTTGATCAGATTCTCAGCTTTTTGTTTGGTGCAGATAGACAGCTTCTGCAGTATTTGATTGAAGATCAGGAGCAGTCAGATTCGCCGCATTTGTTACAAAGTTTGGTCGGCAAATTGGAATTCAATGAATCAAAGCGCGCTTTTCTAAACAAATACCACGCCAAACTTGAAACTAGCAACAATGAGGAACTAGCCCTAATATACAAACTTTATCAGAACTTGTTAGCAGATAGCTTTTATGGTTCTGAAAGGCGTCAAATGTTATCAAAATAGATATATTACAGGCTTTTCATGCTATTTACAATATCTAATTACAAATGTCTCTGTATTTCTATCTCCTCGATGGCTTCGATCACATCTCCAACTTGCAATTCTACGTTTCCGTCTAGAGCAACACCACACTCGACACCATTAGTGACTTCACTGACATCTTCCTTTTCGTGTTTCAGTTGTCTAACTCTTCCTCTGTATATTTCCTTACCATTTCTTATCAAGCGCACAGTTGCGCTCCGTTTGAAAGTTCCATTGACGACACGACATCCGGCAATTTTCATCTTAGACTTATTCCTTAAACTGATCTCGAAGATCTGCTTGACTGATGCACTGGAGTGTATTTTTGTTTCATATTTCTTTGGCAACTTTGAGGTCAAATATCCCATAACGTCTTCGATTAAATGATAGATGACTTTGAACTCTTTGATCTCAACACCATTGAGAGATGCAAGATTGATAATGTCTTTAGGAACCTTGACATTGAATGCCAGAATCTGGGCATTAGACAGTTTCGCACGCTCAATATCACTTTCTGTTGGAGGTCCCACTTCTTCATATAAAACAGTCGACTGCACCTCATCATTACCAAGTCCCGAAATGCTTTGAGATATAGCTTCAGCAGAGCCACTAACGTCTGCCTTTATGATGAACGGAACTTCTAGTAACTTTGTTTCTTCATCGTCAAACAGTTCTGGTTCCAATTCTCTAATCTCATCCATCGTAAGACCTTCAAGCTGGTACTCTTGGATTTTCTCCTCACGACGAGATGCTTCCATTTTCTCCAGCATTTGCTTATTCATTTGCTCAATTTGAGACGCTTCTTCTAACAGAAGCTTTCGTTTCTCTCTATTCGAAATCACTTTTTTAGCCAAAGCTTCGCTGGATGCCTCGAGGGCCATTTCTCCAGCATCTGGAATGTCTTTCCAGCCGGATATTTCAACTGGAGTGGAAGGCCCAGCAACCTTTACTGGTTTACCAAACTCGTCCTTCATGGCTCTAACTTTACACCAGGTCTGTCCAGCAACCAAAACAGCTCCTGGTTTCAGTTTACCTTTAATAACCAAAAAGGTAGCCACATTTCCCAAGCCTTTCTTAACCTGCGACTCCAAAACCCACCCCTCAACTGGAACTTTGTCTTCCTGAGTTTTTATATCCTGCAACTCGGCAACAGCCACGATGGTTTCTTCAAGTTCTTCCATACCCATTCCTGTCTTGGCAGAGATTCTAACTGTTGGAACGTCTCCACCATAATCTTCAACCTCCACGCCATTTGCTGAGAGATCTGCAACAACTTTGTCCGGATTTGCCTCTTCTTTATCGCATTTATTTATTGCAACAACCATTGGCACACCTGCATTTCTTGCATGCCGAATAGCTTCCTTTGTTTGCGGCATCACAGAGTCTTCAGCAGCCACAACCAAAACTACAACATCAGTTATGTTAGCCCCACGCTCTCGCATATTTAGAAAAGCTGCATGTCCTGGTGTATCCAGAAAAGTTATCGTTTTCTTAGACACTGGCGTCTTCACAACAAAAGCACCTATATGTTGTGTGATTCCACCATGTTCACCTTTGACAATAGATGACTTTCTCAAATAATCAAGAACCGTGGTTTTACCATGGTCAACGTGGCCCATGATGGTAACAATAGGAGCTCTAGGTTTTAGTAGCTTGGGGTCAGTCGGCTCAGGCGAGGGAAACAGATCCGCACCAGTATCATCATTTGTATTAACGTCAAACCCGTACTCGTCTGCAATGAGGGCTGCAGTCTCAGAATCGAGAATATAGTCGTTGGTCATGTTTTCAAATCCTAGATCTTTCATTCTTCGTAGTAGGTCAGGAAATCGGACTCGAAGGATTTGTGCAAAGTTGGCAATTGCTAAAAAGGTCGGAATGTCTAGTTTTGGGCGGTTGCTCGAGGAATCTTGTTTCGGCTTTGGCTTGTATTTAACTTTGATCTGAACTGGCTTTTTCTTTGCTGGTGGTGTTTGCGCAACCTGTTTCGGCTGGCGTCCATGGTCATTGTTTTTTCTATCATTTGTCTTTCGACTCGACGATGCAGATTCCTGTCGTTTTGGAGGGCGATTTGGGTCCACATTTTTTGAAACTGGTTTGGGAATATTTTTTTGTACCTTGGGGTTGGTCTCGGAAGGTTTATTTGTCTGCTCCTGTTGTTTTTCACCTAATGAAGTTCTTTGAAATCGAGAGCGGCGCACACCAGAAGAGTATAATCTAAAACCACTTGACGAGCGACATAGGATCGTCCGCATCAAACCGGTTTGGCAGGACCTCAAATACATTTGTCTATAATTTTTCAAAATATTCCCAGAAAATATTTTGGGGGAATATTTGATGCAGGATAATCGGGCCGGCTGTTTTTTAAATGGATCTGCCTTTATAGAAAGGCAGACCACCATGAATTGGCTACTCTGAACTACAATCTTTTAAGTTTGATAACGCCAGTTGCAGATTGGGTTGCGAACTACGAACGATCTCTGATAATCACCAGATCTTTCTTGATGATCAGTTTTGAGAAACTGATACCTCGGTTGGAGCTTGTTAGAAACCAATTTCTACTACCAGTCAGACTCTCCAATAATACCGTTCGAATCGAGTGGATTTTTGAAAGATAATATAAAGTACTTTACATTGAATATATGCATGCGGAGCTATTAGTTGGAGTCTTTAGGCTTCGGATCGAATATTGGTTGATCTGAAGAGGATGCTTGGCTTTGAGAGATGTCAAAGAGGGTATCAGTGTCATCATCAAGAGGTGGAGTTTTGTGCGAAATGTACTCGCTGTCTTCAAGAACAAACTGATCATCGTCTTGATCTTGCTCCTGGGTAGACTGAACGTTTTCGAGGGCGGTAGCCAGAGCTGCAATTTCAGCCTGTTCATCGGTATCGAGCAATGGGCCGTGGAAATTGTGTCTTCCCCAGACATAGTACAAGACAGCAATCATGAGGGTGAACAAACCGAAGACAGCGACAGCATAATTCATAGTGGTAATATCGATATATCTTGAAGGAGGCATGCAAAGAACAACAATGGTAAGCAAAATGAATACCACGCTAAAGCCGTTGATGACATAGCCCAGCTTGCGCAACTTGAAAGCAGATCCACGGATTTTGCGTCTCTTGTTGAGAATGGAAGAGAGTATCGGTATTCCATTAGCAGCATTCAACGACACGACAGCACATCCCACAAACGCATTGAATGCAGTACTGGAGACCATTGAGAACGTGCCAAGCAAAAACGAGACTGCAACGGAAAGCAAAAGAGCATTTTTGGGGACTATTTCCTCGTCCGACATGGTATCAACTTGCTCCCAAAGCTGATTGAAAGGTAATCCGCGATCTCTTCCCAAGGCGTACACAGTTCTAGAGGCTGTGGTGAGCGAGCCAATAGTAGCGAACGTTGAAGAGCCGATAATGAGGATCACCAAGACAAATGAGACCAAAATAGACTTTGTCGACAGTTTGAACACGATATCAATAGGAAAGATATCGGGGTTTTGATCTAGAAGAAGCTCGAGATCAGGAAGAATACTCAAAATTGGGATGATGAATATGAGGCCTGTCAGACTGCTGACCAACACAGAGACTAACAGACCACGTGGTATCGTTTTTTCAGGAGTTTGCACTTCCTCACTCATGGAGACAATCATTCCATAACCATTGAACGTAAGCGAGGAAAACTGAATACCACCAACAAAAAATGCAATCACTGCAGGCCAGCCGCTTCTGGAAGCATCGAAATTAGTTAAAATATATTTGACATCGTGGAAATCTGTACTGAATATTAGTAGCAGAAAATCCATCACCAGAACCGTGTATATGGTCCAGTAAATGCATAACTTATTGATCTTCTCAAGTTGTCGTTGGAATTTGAGATTCACCAGCCCACTAAGAGTGATAATTAGAAAGTAGAGCAACAGAACAAACAAGTCATCGTGCTTGTAGTCTTGACTTTTGATACCCAAAATTGAAAGAATAAACTGACTCCCTCCAAATGCGTACGAGATGAACATCAGCCAATTCCCTAGTACCAGATACCATCCGGTAAACCAAGAACTTGCCAATGCGTATTTTTCATTGGCAAGTATGCTGCTGTAATGATAGACACCTCCGGAGCTGGGAAATTTCCCGGAAATCTCACCCAGGGACAGCGATATGAAGAGGGTGAACAACGAGAAAAGAACCCAACCCCAAAGTATGGTAAAGCTGGAGCCGCAAACAAGCCCAATTGACAAGGTCGAGGAAATTCCAAAAGGAACGTTCATGAGGGAAAACCCCAGACCAATGATGGAGCCAAATGAGAACTTCTTTTTGAGTTCCTGTTTGTATTTGAAGTGTTCAATCTGCTCGGAAACATCTCCATCTTGCCAGATGTCATTAATATCATGGATAACATGTTCTCTTATATGTCGGAGACGCTCGGAGTTTGGCAAAAGAGAATATATCACAGGCTGTTGGTTGTCCATGATAATATTGAATTTATTTATATTTTTCGCTTTTGTCTATAAATGTTAAAAAAATTAACCTAGCCTGAATATGTCTGAAGAACTCTACGATGAGTTTGGAAACCTTATTGGTGTTCCAGAGACCGAGAGCTCAAGTGACGAGGCAATGGAGGTCAACCACTCGGAGGTCGCTGTTAGACAGCCTGAATTACAAGAGGTTTTTGGAGAAGATGTAGAGACTATTATAGCGACATCTGATGCAAAAGATATTAGTGAGCCTATTGTTGAGCCTGTTACAGAGCAAAAGTTTAAAGTAGAAGAGGAAGACCTTCCTGAGACATTCTATTCAAAGGATTATTTATGGAATATGACATTCCTCCCGTCCAAAGTGCGAAATATTGCACTTGTCGGTGGTTTGCACTCAGGGAAAACTACGTTTCTAGACCAACTAGTCCATGAAACCCATGACATCAATCACATTCAAGCGAAAGATTACAAGCCTCTTCGATACACGGACAATCACACGATAGAGATCAAACGGGGGATTTCCATAAAGACATCTACCATGTCACTATTAATGCCAGATCTCGAACAAAAATCCACCGTCACACACATTCTTGACGCCCCTGGACACGTTGATTTTGTTGATGAAATGGCTGTGGCAGTAAGACTTGCTGATGTTGCAGTTCTAGTTGTTGACGTGGTTGAAGGTTTAACCAAAGGTTTGCAGCTGGCTCTAGATCATATTTTGCTTACAAACACTCCCTTTTGTCTCAACATTTCGAAGTTTGACCGCTTGATTTTGGAACTCAGACTACCGCCACTAGACGCCTACTATAAACTTCGCAGCATTGTTCACGAAATCAACGACTATGTTTCTTCATCTAAGCACGTCAAAAATGGCAGCTACACACGACAAACGGCTCTCTCGCCTGCTCTTGGAAATGTTTGTTTTAGCTCCAGCAACCTCAACAGCTGTTTCACTTTGCGCAGTATTGCAAAGAAATACCTTGATAACTCCAAGTTGGATATTGACACATTTGCTACCAAACTTTGGGGAGACATTTATTATATTGACAAGAAATTTACTGTTAAGCCTCCAGACAAGGCAGCTCATGCCAAATCCAGAAGTTTCATCAAGTTTGTCTTGGAACCGATATATAAGCTGATCACCGCTACTTTGACGAAAAGTCCAAAAGAATTAGAACAATATCTCGAGGAGTCCCATGGAATTACCAGTATTCATCCTTCAAAATTCAAGCTAGATGTCCAACTTCTGTTAAAAGAGGTCTTTTTTGCATTTTTCGGAGGTGTCTGCCCACCCTTTGTCGACTTAATACAGCAAATGCCTTCCCCAGAGGACATGAATGTTGATAAATTCAATTTACTATACAAAGGCAATGCCTCTGATGAACTGCTTTCACATATTGAAAAATGCGATCCAAACGGCCCAGTCATAGCGTATGTGGCAAAGCTCATTGACTCAGCTAGTGCCGCCAGGTTCTATGCTCAGGTGCGCGTGCTCTCAGGCACACTAAAAACAGGCAATTCAGTTCTGCTACTGGGCGAAAACTACAGCCCCGAATTTACAGATGACATGAAAGTGCAGGACGTTCGGCGCGCGTTTTTAAGCTGCACGCGCTACAAGATCCCAGTGGAAGGTATTCCAGCAGGGTCTATAGGATTAATATCAGGGCACGACATTGACGTGTTTATCAGCAAAACTGCCACCATTTTCGACCAAAAGCTCAAGTCTCCAACACTGGAAATATTCAGGCCATTGGACAAAATATCCAAACCGGTCTTCAAAGTTGCTGTGCAACCTGCAAACCCGTCTGAGCTTTCGAAATTCACTGAAGGCCTAAAAAAGCTGAATAGATCTTATGTGGGATCAGAGATTAGAGTTGAGCAAGGAGGCGAGCACGTGATCTTGGGATACGGAGAGTTGTACTTGGATTGTCTGCTCCACGATTTGCGTCTGCTGTATGCTAAATTGGATATCAAGGTTAGTGATCCTGTGGCTCGATTTTCGGAGACATGTTTGGACATCTCCAAAGTGAAGCTGGTTACAGAATCTGCCAACACGAAAAATAGTCTTACAGTGATAGCGGAGCCCCTGGAGGAGAGTATTTCCAGAGACATAGAGGCTGGAGTTCTTGTACCATCAATTCCTTCTAGGGAGCTTGCCAAGAGACTCAGAAACGACTATGGATGGGATGCTTTGGCTGCAAGATCTGTTTGGGCATTTGGTCCTGATGAAACGGGAACGTGTATACTTCTCGAAGACACACTACCTGAGGAGACAGATAAATCAAGGCTTGCGGAGCTGAAAGAATTGATTATCCAGGGTTTCAAATGGTCAACCAGAGAAGGTCCTCTTTGCGACGAGCCGGTGAGAAATATAAAATTCAGGATTATTGGTGCACAATTATCTACAAACTTTTTAGAATCAAACGGAGCACAAATCATTCAGATGTCACGGAAGGCATGCTACACGGCAATGATGATTGCTACTCCGCGATTACTCGAACCGATTTATGAGATTGAAATTTTGTGCTTTTCGTCGGTGTTACCAGCGCTGAACAAGCTACTCGATAGAAGAAGAGGCCAAATCACCAACGATAATCCCGTGGAAGGCACTCCGCTATACAAAGTGTACGGATATATTCCAGTGATCGAGTCTGTGGGACTAGAAACTGACATTCGAATGTACAGTCGTGGCCAAGCAATGTGCCAACTTGTGTTCAGCCACTGGTCCGTGGTTCCTGGAGATCCATTGGACGAGGACTGTTTCATTCCGGTGCTTAAGCCTGCACCAATCCAGTCCCTGTCGCGCGACTTTACCATGAAAACCAGGAAAATGAAAGGTCTTGATGACGAGCCGTCTTTGAAGAAATACGTGAATCACGAAGTCTTTGAAAAATTAAAGAGCGCCGGAATTATATAGACTTGAAGACATTAATATATTAGATACTTATTTACCCCGTCTGTGTCGTTTGCTCTTTCCTGGCCTTTGAGGCTTCTTGCGGTTCAACTTGGATTCCACCTTCTGTTTCTTGTTACCTCTGCGTCCTTGCTCAGGAGCAGCAGCAACAGCCTCCTCGACTGCGATATTGAATTCTTCCTCATCAATTTCATGATTCTGCTTCTTACGTTTCAAAGACTTGATCTTAGCAAGAGCTTCGGATTTCTCCTTCTGTCTCTTTTGCAGGGTCTCGTTCTGAACTTGCTTACCAAACTTCTTTAATTGTCTCTGTCTTCTGGCCTCCTCTCTAGCCTTCTTTTCAGAAGCTTCTTTAATCAGCTTCACCTTCAGTTGGTCCATATGTGCGTCCGATTTGACCATTTCTGCAAAATAGTCTGGGGGCCTGGTGAAGGGAACGTTTAATGCAAGGAGCTTTTGGCGGGCGATCTTGGCAGCTTCCAACCCCTGCTTATAAAACGCCAACTCGCGTTCTGTATCGTCGAAAACGTCCTTGACTTGCGTATCCACTCTCTCTGATGACGTAACAGATTGATGTTCATCAAACGGTAATTTATCCCATGGCAATGCAAAACTTGCAAGGCTCTGTTTCAGAGCAGCCACCTTGTTCACGGTAAGCTTTGTGTGCGGCACAACGTCTGCGTCTGGCTCCAATTCTGCCTCAGAAAGCGGAATGTCAGACTCCTCTTCGTCCTCGCTGTTAGATTCCTGATCCAACTCCAGTTCCTCTTCTTCACTTGCGCTTTCGTTCAGTTTCTCTAAATCTAAGCCGTCATCTTCTTCCTCATCCTTCTTGGCTTTGCGCAGAAGCTTTTTGAGTTTGCGCTGCTCTTTTTTACTCAAAGCTGTACTCTCGAATTCCTCTCCCATCCTAAGTAAATATTTTTCTGATATAAATTTTTTTCAATCTTTCCGTTTTGGGTCGCTCGTTCTTTTTAATTCAATAAACGAAACACGAACGATGGACAAAAGCACTGCTAGATCTAAGTTTTTGGATGTTTTCCCTGAGCTCGTTAGCGATCTCGAGACGGTCACTAAGGAATATGGTATGCCTCAGGACGCCATTGAATGGTTCAAACGCAATCTGAATTACAATACCCCCGGTGGGAAATTGAACAGAGGTCTGTCTGTCGTCGACACCTACGCCCTTTTAAAAGGGTATAAGTCCTTTGACGACTTCGAGCCCGAGGAATACAAGAAAACTGCCATTTTGGGGTGGGCTGTTGAGCTGTTGCAAGCATATTTCCTTGTCGCTGACGACATGATGGATAAGTCCATCACTAGAAGAGGTCAGCCCTGCTGGTACAGAGTGGATGGGGTTAATGAAATTGCTATTAACGATTCATTTATGCTCGAGGCTGCCATCTACGTTTTGCTGAAGAAATACTTCAGAAAAGACTCATACTATGTTGATCTGCTCGAGCTGTTTCACGAGGTCACGTTCCAGACAGAGCTGGGCCAGCTCTTGGATCTTTTGACCGCACCAGAAGACCATGTGGACCTGTCAAAGTTCTCTTTGAGCAAACACTCCTTCATCGTCACTTTCAAGACTGCATACTATTCATTTTACTTGCCTGTTGCTCTTGCGATGTACATGGCCGGTGTTTCGGACGAGAAAGATCTCAAGCAAGCCCAGGACGTCTTAATTCCTCTTGGCGAGTACTTCCAGATCCAAGACGACTACCTGGATTGTTTTGGTAAGCCAGAGGACATTGGAAAGATCGGCACTGATATCCTGGACAACAAATGTTCGTGGGTGATCAACACCGCCCTCAAAATTTGTACTCCAGAACAAAGAGCTATTTTGGACGAGAACTATGGCCGTAAGGATTCGGCCAAGGAGGCCAAGTGCAAGCAAATTTTCAAAGATCTCAAGATTGACCAGCTATATCTCGAATACGAGGAAAAGGTTGCCACTGAGCTGCGCTCCAAAATTGCCAACGTGGACGAGTCTAGAGGTTTCAAGGGTGAGGTCCTAACCTCATTCTTGAACAAAATCTACAAGAGACAAAAATAGTCGCTCTATGTGCACTATTCACACGTAGCTAATATACTCTTCTAAATACTAATGGTAGCAGCAGGTTCAATTCTCGGAGGAAACTCTTTAGGGAACTTGTCGTCTTTATGTTCACAAATACACCACTGTTCCTTTGGCACGGTTGACATTGCAGCAGCGATGTGCTTCCCGCAGCCCGTCCAAGCGCTCCTATGGCATTTTCCACACTCGACAACCCGACACATTTCTGTAAAGATTTTTGATAACGGACTTTGATTTCTGCAGAGTCGGAAAAAAAAAAGTGCTGGAAGGAGAGTATGTTTACACCGCCACAATTTTGCGGTCATGTGTGTTTCGCTCACCTGACAAAAAATAAACAACTCCAAAATTAAGTTTAGTTTTCATGTCCAGCGAAGAGGAGCAAAAGGCCAAGCGCATCAAGCTGGAGACCAATCAGACCCAGGGGTCCACAGAGAATGCCACTAATGCGGAAAAACCTGTTAGACAGGGTCTTCCCACTATGACCGTTCCTCAAAGCACAACCTTACCTGTGGAACCAACCCCTTTGAAACCACCAGCAGGATCGGAAGAGTGGCACACATGGCGCAAAAAGAACCATAAGGAAGTGGAAAAGAGAAGGAGAGAGACAATTAACCAAGGTATTAAAGAGTTGCAGGAACTGCTACCAACACAGGACCACAACAAGTCCCAGATTCTAAAGCGTGCCGTTGAGTATATAAAGAGGCTGAAAGAGAACGAGGACTCCAACATTGAGAAGTGGACCTTGGAAAAGCTTATTACCGATCAGGCTGTTAGCGAGCTTGCAAATTCGAACGAGAAACTGAAAGCAGAGCTGGAAAAAACGTACCGCGAAGCCGAGGGTTGGCGCAGAGCGTACAACTCCGTCCAGGAGGAGCTTGCCGAGTTAAAGAAGCAGTTGCAAAAGTAAGAGCTTTAGATCTCCACGTCCCTGAGCAGCACACCTTCTACACCCTGTCCAAGCGTGCCAAACACTTCCAGGTCGACCCCGTCCTCATACACGTTACCATTGAAGCGGAAAATTGAGGATGAACCTGCATACATGAGATTTCCCTCAACGCCGGACCGGTTGCAAACTACAAGAACCATCTTCTCGTGTTTCTTGAAGAATAGTGGCTGGAATCGTATCAGCCAGTATTGAGCAGTTCGCTTGTCTGGTTTTGTGCGGTCGTAAGCCTCTTCCAATGAATTTAAGATGCTATCATTTGCGGCAGAGCTTTCGATATTGATTTCGAAGGGCAGCTGCTGCTCGAATAATTTTGTATATTTAGCTTGATCTTTCCAGTCTTCGCTCCAGCTCGTGCTCATCCATGCGGTTGGAACTAATATAAGTTGCACTTGTTTTTCTAGACAAAAGTTGGCGAACTCAAATGCCTCAAATGGTGCTTCAAACTTGTATGGGTTTAGATCCATGCATATGCCAATAGTAGATCTAATTTTGCGGTCGTTTATCACAATGTCAAAGGCTTCAAAGCCTGTAGGAGACTCTTTTGCCCCCCATACCTCGTCTGTCTTGTATAGAAATGATTTCCTGTAATTATGAACCAGGGAGCCGTCAGGGCCTATCAGCATGGCAGAATTGTATGTTGTAGATGAATGTCTTTCCGGATATCCCAAAATCGTGTGGCACTTAAGAGACTGCGAAACGTTCTTTGCAAATTCAAAAGATCTTCCCCCTCCCTGTTCCTCCAGGTACGGCTCGATCTGCTTGGGTCCGGCAAAGTTGTATCCTGTAAGAGCCATTTCGGGAAATATGATAATGTCAGGTTTTTTGCTTCGGATTTGATCAACGAGTCTCAAAGCCGTAGAAGCATTTTCCTCAAATTTCCCCAGTAATGGGTTCAATTGTATGGCTGCTATTCTCAAGCGCATTGGAGTTTTGGAAAAATATTTTTATTACCCAGAATATTTAAACCATGCCTGTGCCCGATTTAGTCTTAGATCCAGCCCTTAAACTATGGGTACTATTACCGATCTCTGTGGTGATGGTGCTGGTCGGTATTCTTCGAAGCTACATTTCTGTCTTATTGCAACCAAAGATGAAACTGCAGGACTATAAACTCGTCAGAGAACAACAGCATTTGGCAAGACTACGGACCTACAGACGCAATTACTCTGTTTTCTGGGCGAAGCAGGAACTCCAGAATAAAATCGACTTTTTCATCTCAGAATACTCTGGTACGAAGTATTTGAAGGAATTGCCTCCTAGCGACCCAAATGAAATCAAAAACCCATTAGCAGATGCCAATTCCTCGGACTTTTTGTTGCAAATGGTGAAAAACAATTTCGCCAACTACGTGCCCCAGACCTTGATCATGTGGTGGGTTAACTACTTCTTTAAGGGTTACGTGGTGATGCGTTTGCCATTTAATCTTACCGGAAATTTCAAGAGCATGTTGCAGCAAAGTATAGACACAACTGATCTGGACGTCACGTACGTCAGCGCCATTTCCTGGTACTTTGTGAACCTGCTCGGTTTGAAGAGTATTTACTCGTTGCTTCTTGATGATGGTGACATTGTGAATCAGCTTATGGCCCAGCAGCAGCAGCAACCAATGGTGCCCCCAATAGCTGGCGCAGGTCCGTCGGTCGATAAACAGTTTAAAGCAGAGCTTGAGAACCTGCAAATAGTGCCTTTCAAGAGCTGTCTTGATGGCATTGAAAGTCGGTTTGCTGAAAAATGGGAATAATGTATATTCTAAGTTGAGAGTTTCTCTATGAATGCATCTATGTGTTTTTGACCGTGGTACGAAAATTCCTTTTCGTCAACTGTGAAAGGAGAGTTTTTCAAATCTTCTATGATTCGACTAATCTCATCGGCAGACAGCGGCTTTCTAAGCGAATCAATCCACCATTGAGCTGCAAGTGGAGACTTGAATTTGCAATATAGCGAAATGATCAACTTTCTGCAGTTATCATCAAAGGGCTCAAACTTGTGTTTTCTCAAGTGGCCAATCAACGACGTTAACGTCACAGCATTGTCTATGGCTGACGGCTTCTTTGCCAGTCGTCCGTACTGCCTGATGACAGCGGAATTTATCCCGTTGACTTCGGCATCTGTGTGTTTCAGAAACTCCAGGAACCAAAAAAGTTCCTGGATGCTCAACCATGAAGTAATGTTTTGGACTAAGTTTCTGCTAATGGTGTCGGTTTGATGTTGTAATGCAAGTGCGAGCGGGGCAGCATAGGCCATGAAGACAATTCTGCGGCTGTTGAAGTCGGCATTGATGGAAAGTGCGGTGTCTTTGACAAGTTTTGAATATTTTTCAAGTACAGTTGGCGATGGAACAAGCTGACTTTCGAGCAGGTAAGCGAGCATTTGAGCAGCAAGATGAAACTTCTGATGTTCGATAGAAAACTCGAGCAAGCGTATTTGAAGCTGGGAGGTTGCGTCTCTGGGGAAGTCTCCTGAAACATCCAATTTATCCAATGTATCAATAGCTTGTTGGATGTAGTCGAAATTTTCTAACTTCATAAGCTCCTGAAACAACACGGTAGTTTCCGATTGATCTATAACCTCAAGTGTCTTCAGGCTGTATTGAACCACTTTCTGCTGTGACTCCTGGGGTAATTCTTTGCTCAAAGACAAAAGACCGCAGATTATATCAAAATGCGAGTATCTTTTCAGCTCTGTTGCTAGATGTTGTAAGATCTGATCAATTTCGTAGCTGGAGGACATATTTTGAATTATGGCACACACGTGTGGAGGGAATGTAATGGCTGGAGGAGTTTCGGGGCTCTCGATGGTGCGAAACTTCCTGCGAGACTGGCCTCCAGTGCGAGCCAGGAAAAGATCCACAAGATCTGTCTCTAGAAAATGGGGGCCTCTGGGAGTTGGTTCTTTCACATTAATCAAATCTCGATATTTTGTTGGTAACTGGTAATGTATACAGGTCTGCAGGACATCGTTCAGGCGGAATCGCACAAATGGATTTCGATACGTTTCTTTCTCCTCAAGCGATTGGAGGACTGGGATTTTTTCCGGAAGTGTTGGAGCAAACTTGGGTGGTTGCAGGTGAGTGGCAAGCTTTAGAAGCTGGTCTGCCCGTGTCAGGTCCGAAGCTGAACGGCTGCCGGTTCCTAATCGACGAATCTGCGTCCTTGACCGTGAATACATGTCGAGCGAAAAAAATTGGACGACCGACGCACCGAAAAAATTACAAGAATTACTCAGATCGACGTGAATTAATCACTGGCATGAACATATTCAGGGTTTCTGGCAAACTTTTGACAAAGTATCTGTGCCTGTTGATGGCTTGGGCCATATTGTCGACTATTGTACCTTATTGGGTTGCTAGCCCGAACGCAGGGAAGTCGCCATATGATTCCTTATACGAACTGAATCAAGCCACAGTGACAGAACATTCGCTTAGTGATGCCGACGTGATTTTTGTCACCGCTCACCCGGACGACGAGTCTATGTTCTTCAGTCCGGTCATTGTTGAGCTTTCAAAGGCTAAATACAACAATGCATTGCATTTGATCTGTTTTTCGGACGGAAACTTTGATGGGCTTGGCGAAACCAGGCAGCAAGAATTGATCCGGGCAGCCAGCATACTGGGATTCCAGACCCACAAGACACTTGACTATGTTGACAATATCCACGAAGAATGGGACACAAGTGCAATCGCGGCCACTTTGGCCAAAGAACTGAAGGAGCTACCGCTCCACAAATCAAAGCAGATTTTGGTCTCCTTCGATGAAGAAGGTGTCTCCGGACATCCAAACCACAAGTCGTTGTACTATGGTGTCCAAGATTATTCGAAGAAACACAAGCTTAGATTTTTCAAGCTCAAATCGTGGCCGGTGGCTGCCAAATATAGTGCATTCGTGATCACTAATGTTGAATTGATTGCAAGACTTTTCAAGAACTGCTCTGCAATCCATAAATATTTGCCATCATTAGTGAATTACATCCCAGACCAGGGCCAGGCCATCAAGATCTACGCAAACTTCAATTCCTGGTTTCTGAATCTGGCAACCATGACTTACGCTCATTACTCTCAAATTGTCTGGTACAGATGGCTGTGGATTTTCCTCAGCAGATATATGAATTGCAACGAGCTCGAATTAGTTATATAGCATATTTACCAAATACCAAACCCATCTTCGTCTTCATCTTCCATAATGCGCTGTTCTGCTTTTTTGACCGTCGTGTCGCGGAGATATCTCTGCTGAGACCGCTTAAGCCTCAAAAGAAGAGCATTTTCCATTCTCTGGTTCATTGAGAATTTCTTGATGAGCATCTCTGCCTCGTAGAAGTTCCTTCGTTGAACAAACTTCACACGACAAATATTGAGGTATCGCAGCAAAAGACTTTCACGATATGCGGCCTCACTAGCAGAGGTATTTTTGTGTTCATTAACGGCTAGTTCGTGAATTTGGGGAAGATCTTTCACAAGCGATTCCAAGCTGGAATATCGTAAACGAACCTTGATCATATCCTTCGATGGAGTCTCCAGCACACTCATCGCGCTCCTCCACAATAGGTCAAATATCTCATGCTGGAGCTCAAACTCTCTTTTATACTTTTCTTCATCAACCCCCTTCTCCCAAAGCTTGGTCTGAATGTCTCTGTATATGTTGGCAGTTGTCACTCCAGAAGCACGAAGCACTCCCGTCCAGTACTTCTGAGAATATCGCAGGTCCAGCTGGTATTTTTCGATCAGTTTCATACAAATAAGCAAACCTTTCATGAATTGTCCATTGTAGGTAAACGCAACAATGATTTTCTCTAATAGACCGAAAGTTGGAAAGGATGTAGAACCGCGCTCAACGCTGCCATTGGCCTTGCCGCCTATTCCCCAAATTTTGTCTATCAAGGACTGAAGGTAGTCTATTTCACCGGCACCTGCAAGACTCAGAATGATCGTTTCATAGAGGTCAGTATCTAATTGGAGCCCAGAATTGTTAAGCTCCTGTAGCAATTGTTGCACGCTGCTACCATGGTGCGGATAAACGTAGTTTTTGGGGAGTGGTTCCATTTCCGCCTCTTTGTAATGGTACCGGTTAATGCGCCAAGCTTTTTCATCCGCATGCCCAAGTATCTTGAGTTTATTCATCCACAAAGATTTCGTAAGCTGTAGATTTTCTGCTCCCTTTAATATTTTCCCTTCAATTTCAGAAATAAGCTTAATAGCAGTAAGGTATCGTAAATTGTGCGCGTGGAAATTAACCATGTTTTCGTAATCTATGGTAGACAGGTCGCAGCTTTCTTGAATTCTGCGGAAAATCTTAGAAATAGAAGAGTATATTTCCGTTTTCGTTTTCAAGACTCTGTCCAGATCAGCGTCCCTACTGATTCTCGAAATATACTGCAGTTCCAAAATATACCATTTGATAACTCTGTCCATTAAGGTTGTCAGGCGTCTCACAGCTAAGGACACTTCAAGAGGAAACAGATCTCTAATCAATAGAGTAAAACTGCTGCTCGTTGATAATCTTTTCAAGAACTCGTATAGCTCTCTGTCTTTCGGGGAATGCAGGAGATGTCTCAAACGGTTGAGATCTTTCGTGTTTGTTGCGTGTGCACTTGGCTCCAAAGACTTGGATTCCAACGACTCGTATGGACCGAGCGACGACTGCATGATGGATATCAGGTTACGCCCTGTATGCTTGAACTTCGGAAAAAGCTCAGTTTCCTGGGGTCGAAGTAACGTTAGATCGAGTCGATCCAGGTAATTCTTCAGAACGCTCATATCATCGTAGTTGACGAGGGAGACCTTCTTATCCTCACCTTTCCTGACCAATCGGAGAGCCCGCGAATAGTTGCGGACAATACCGAGTTTTCGAGGAAACATTGAGCTACTGAAAAACACTGAAAAATATTTGGTATTTTTTGGACGAAATTGCATCAAAAAACCGCGTCGGTCGACGCGTCTATTTTTTATCTAGAACTCATCGAGAACGACACCAATGTTCTGTTCCTTGGCCTTTTCGATCACGTGGGCACCGACCGAGACATCCATGATACACAGGCCAACAATCTTGGAAATGACGACCTTTGAAGCGGCCATTTTTGCCAGTTGCTCCCGACCCTTTTCGGAATCCATGTAAAGCTCCGATATCTCAATTAGGGAAGATGCCCCAATATCATTTTGGATAAATTCGCCGGCCTCTTCCAAACAATGGCCGATCGAGTCAACAAGGATTTTCGTATCTGACGATAGGGAAGCTTTGAGCAGTTCTCCCTCGATCTCGATCATCTGTGGCTTGTAGGATCCAATAGCTCCGACAAACACTTTTTCGACAGAGTTATTAACCACGTAGTCTTTGAGGATGGTAGGTTCCGTGCTTGGAATACAGGTGAATATGCATGATGCCTTTTCAAAGTAGCTTTTCAGGTCCTTGCTGCCAGTCTTTGCTGCCTGGAATTTTATCGACGGAAATTCCAACTGGAACTCGCTAGCAATTGCCTCAGCTTTATCAACAGATCTGTTGATGAAAACCACGTTATCAAAGCGTTGAGGGTACAGAATCAAAGCCAATCTCGTGTGCCATTTTCCTTGAGCACCGACTCCGACGCAAATAAGTGTTTCCTTAAATGGTCCAACAGATCCAATAGGCAAAGTTTTGACCAAAGCAAGACTGGTGCAAAGCGCAGTTCTAAAAGCAGTCAAAGTAGCAGCATTAAGAATACCAGTGGGGAAACCGACTTCCTTGTCCAATATCGTGGTCACCCCCGTAAACCCCTGTTTGGAACCTGTTAAAGCTTTCATTCCAACAGTCTCGCCGGTCGAAGCCATAAACAGATGCGTTGCATATGGAGTGGTGGTAACTATTCTCGGGGGAATCAAGGAATGGTCGTTCTGGTAGTCTATCAGAGATTTTGCAAGCACAGTCTGGAATTCCTGGATTTGTGGGACCTTCAGTCCGTACAACAGTTGTTTTATAAGCTTATCGCTGAGAATGATCATTTTTGATAAAGAAGCCACTAAAAATTCTTTTTCACCAAGATAAAATAATCGGGCTCAATTTTCCGGTTTCGTAAATATCTGATTGCAGGTGAATGCGACGCGATTTCGTAACCTTTTGAAAAGTACAGCTTTTTGGCTCCTTCGTTACTGCTGAAGACTGTGAGTGAAAGCCCTTCCAATTTGCCGAACTCTTTGGTGTATGCAGGATCCGAATTGACAAGTCCCACGATGTGGTCCAAGATCCCCAATAGCTTTGTGCCGAGTCCCAAACGTCGGTAGTTTTTCACGATCTGTAGTTCATAGATGTACAGGACATGAGATTCATTGTCTTCAACCGCTTTGATGGAAACAAACCCTACAAACTCTGTATCGTGATGAAGTAAGAGATACACC
This sequence comes from Ogataea parapolymorpha DL-1, assembly GCF_000187245.1. Taxonomy (NCBI): domain Eukaryota; kingdom Fungi; phylum Ascomycota; class Pichiomycetes; order Pichiales; family Pichiaceae; genus Ogataea; species Ogataea parapolymorpha. The sequence continues at coordinate 805,594 of NC_027865.1, read as the reverse complement.
AATCCAGGATCACGCATCTCTTCTGTTTTCTCCTTTTTCCAGTGCTTTCCAAACACACGAGCCAGTGTATCACCCAAATTCTTGTTAACAAGAGACAAACATTGGCGTCGTTGAATTCTTGGGAGATTATCAACAAGTATGGGAGAAACCTTGATCTCGATGGTCTTTTGATCCTTCTCGATCGAGAGAGGCTCGTCAAAACAGCTTTGCACGATCTTGTACAGTGCCTCTCCCTCTTTTTGTTCTTGATCTTCGGGCATTTCCTGGAATCCAGACTTAACAAACTGCGCTATGTTATAGATCCAGTCCCTGCAAGTAGCAGGTCCGATTTTTCGTGGCAATACTAAAAATAAATTCTTGGATATTTTTCTGACTCACCCTTATGTTCGATATCACTAAGATTGCACGTCCCAACATCCTCAAGCTAGAGCCCTACCGCTGTGCACGAGACGATTACAAGGTCGGTATTCTTCTGGACGCCAACGAGAATACTCATGGACCCTCTGTGCCGGACCTGACCGACAACGAGACCGCTTTGGAATTGAACAGATATCCCGACCCACATCAAGAGCAGCTGAAGCAGCAGATATGCGACTTCAGAAACTCTGAGGCTTCGTTGAGTTCAGCCTCTGTGAAAATTCCTACGGTTGCTGGCCAGAAAGTGCCTCTGAATGTGTCGAATCTGTGTCTTGGTGTCGGCTCTGACGAATCCATCGATGCTCTTATCAGATGCATAGTTGCGCCGGGAAAAGAAAAAATGTTGATATGTCCGCCAACCTACGGAATGTACAGTATATGTGCGGTTGTCAACGATGTTGAGATTGTTAAGGTGCCTTTGGATCTGGAAACCTTTCAAATTCAGCCAGATCTCATTTTGGACCAGCTAGAGAAAGATCTCTCGATCAAACTGGTCTACATCACGTCTCCAGGCAACCCGACCGCTGTCCAGATAAAACCGGTGCTACTCGAGGAACTGCTTAATAAGGTGCAACAATCCACATGGAATGGATTGATCGTGGTGGACGAAGCTTACGTCGACTTCTGCGAAGTTGGCAGCTCTGTATCTGTTCTCGTCAACAAATTCCCTAATCTTGTTGTCCTTCAGACTCTGTCCAAGGCTTTTGGGCTGGCTGGTATACGTCTGGGTATTTGTTTCTCGACTCCTGAGGTTTCTCGGCTGCTCAACTCTATGAAGTACCCATACAACATCAGCAATCTGACAAGCTCCGTTGCTTTGAGAGCAACTTCGAAAGACGCTCTTGTCAAAATGCGACAAAGAGTTGACCTTATCAAAGAGCAAAGACAGATTGTTGTCGACGAGCTTGCCAAGCTACCTGGCGTGGGAAGAAATATTGGAGGCTTGGACTCCAACTTCGTTCTCATGGAAATTCTCAATAAAGAGGGCGAGCCAGATAACGAGATAGCGAACAAAGTCTACCTCACGCTTGCCGAGCAAAGAAACGTGGTGGTGAGATTTAGAGGCAAGGAGCTGGGCTGCAAGGGCTGTTTAAGAATCACCATTGGAACGAAAGAAGAAAACGAAACCCTGATCACCCAATTGAAGGAGGTGTTGCAAGAAGTTAGAAAATAATACATTCACCAGTGACGTATATAGAGCTATATAAACCGTTACTGCAGAGCCTCTCTGGCAAAATTTGGTAGCACAAATGCAGCCTTGTGGATGTCGCTGCTGTAGTACTTGTACAATTTTCTTTCAGTCTCCTCGTCGACGCTTCTCAATGGCTTCGTGACGTCAACTTTCGGGTCCTTAGAGCACACCATAAACCCAATTTGGCCCGATGGATAGGTTGGAATCGTGCAGTACGCGTACTCAGCAACAGGGAACACATCCTTACACGTCTTCTTGAGCTCCTTGATGATGTTCAAATGCAGCCAGATGCTCTCTGCCTGAGTCGAGATCACGCCCTTTTCTGTCAATGCCTCTTTCAAGAGTTGGAAGTATGGCTTTTGGAAAAGCGACTCGGCTGGTCCTTCAGGGTCCGAAGAGTCGGTGATAATCACATCGAAACAGTTCTTGTAGTCGTTAAGGAATTTGAAACCGTCCCCAATATGCACTCTGACCTTTGGATGAGCGTACGATTTGGACATCTCAGGAAGATACTTCTTGGACACCGCAATGACATCCTCGTCAATGTCACATAAAACCGCCTCTTCGACACATTCGTGCTTAACAACCTCTCTCAAAACACCGCCGTCTCCACCTCCAATGACAAGCACTTTCTTAGGGTTTGGGTGCGAGTTGAGTGCAAGATGAGCAATCATCTCCTGGTAAGAGAACTCGTCTCTCTCGGTGGCTTGAATAGCACCGTCCAAGACCAAAACGTTACCATAGTTTGAAGACTCAAAAACCAGCACGTCCTGATACTTGGATCTTTGAGAGTAGAGAATTTTGTTCACCTTCAGCGACATGGCCTCACCAGGCCACATAGTGTCACTGACTTCGGCGAACCAGCCATCTTTGATCATTGGATGAGAGAGCTCAGACATGGTGAAAAAATTGAAAAATATTTAACAGGAGCCAATTTTTATAGCATTAGGGAAGACTCTCCAAAAATTCCGATACTGCCAGTTTCAAAAGAAGATTGAGCACGGCATCTATTCCGGAAAGTAGTTCCAGGTACTATGAGTCGAAACTGAGCTACTATTGTCCCTATATATTGGTTTAGCGGATCATCTCTGAATGAGTTACCCGGCCAAGTACGAGCGCGGCAATCGCCTAGTAAATCCAAAACCAGGAATTTGAGAGTTTATCGGTGCCAGGTGTAGTTGATAGGAATAGTCACGGATGACGACGGGTGATCAAAGAGTGACTTCCGGCTCCTCCTGCTCGAGCAATCTACGCTACTTCCAGTGACTGGCGTTTCCCAGTAATTTTTCATATTAATTGGCCCCGAACATCAGCTCTCCAAGCGGTCTTATCTTCTGCGCAACCCTATGGAATACTATGGAAGCAAGAACCGCATAAATTCTGTCCTATCAAAATTTTTTTCATCATTTTTTTTCTTGTTGACAAGCTTCCACTGCTCATATGCCTAGGGAACTGGCTTTCAGATTCAACAGACCCGCCAAACCCAGATAAAAAGTAGAGCTAGTATATTCATTGTTTGGGTTTCAATTCTATTCAACGCCATGGCACCATCAATTTATTCCGAATTCATCAACCACGATCTTTCCGTTTCTTTGGATTCGACGAACGCCTTCGAGGGCCCGGAAAAACTGCTTGAGATCTGGTTTTGCGAGACTGAGGCCTCCATCGGATCGGTTTTCCGTAAGGGAACACTTCGGGATCTTCCTTTAGAAGGAATCGAAGAAATGCTGGATCTAGTCAGTTGCAAAATCCTATCCAAGATAGCAACCAAGGACATGGACGCGTATCTGCTATCCGAGTCATCCTTGTTTGTTTTTCCTCACAAAATGATTTTGAAAACTTGCGGAACTACCACTACATTGTTCTGCCTTTCGAAACTCTTGGAAATGGTGGTGGAGTACTGTGGGTATATCCACGAAAATTTCAAGTCCATCTACAAGGTCTTCTACTCGAGAAGAAGCTTCATGTTCCCGCACAAACAAAATGAGATCCATCGCAACTGGAACAATGAGCTGAAGTGGCTGAGCAAGTATTTTTCAGCCTCGAAAGCAAAATCTTACATTGTCGGAGATTTGTCCAAAGACCATTGGTATCTCTACTTGAACGGAGAGGCCGATGACAGCAGCTCCTTGCCAAAAGACACGAAAGAAATTGGGTATCCTTTGTCTCCATGCATTAGCAATGGTGCCGGCGCCTCGAATGATGAGACATTCGAGTTGCTTATGACCGAGCTGGACCCTGTGTCCAGTGACATGTTCCAGCTGTCGAAACATCAGAACGAGTGTCCCGAAATGGACCCTGTCACTCAGGATTACGGGCACTTGCTCGGTCAAAAAATGATGTCCCGTAGCGGACTAGATAAGATCTTCAATGGCTATGCGCACATTAAACATGATGCGTATGCATTTACCCCATGCGGATTCTCGTCTAACAGCATCCTGGATAATAATTACTATTATACTCTCCACATCACCCCTGAATCTGGCTGGTCATATGCATCGTTTGAGACCAATTACCCCGGCAAAGCCAGATGCGACCTGCTCAAAGAGGTGGTACAGATCCTGCGTCCGGGCAAGTTCTGTGTGGTTTACGTTGAGGAGCAGGACGGCAATAAAAATGAAGGGGTGGAGTCACTGAAAACGGCCACTGTTCCGGGTTACAAGAGAGTGGACAAGATCTTCTACGACCTCAAGTTCCACTACGGTCTACTATATTTGTACTTTGAAAAAATATAGAGCAAAAATGCAACGACACCTTGCACCTGTTGTACTGAACTAGCATTCCGGTGGGGGAACCTTGGAATCTCGCAAAAACGGATTACTCCTCGCACCAAAGTCGGTGTTTTTCCTCTCTTCTGAGCAATCAGAAACGAGTCGTGTACAGTACTAAAGTAGGCGTGTGCCATCGAAAGGGCTGACATGGTCAAAGAGTCCGCTCGCCAGAGCGCAACTTTGGCCTTATCCGCACAGCTTCTTTACAGCATCACCTATCAAAAACATACAGCTTTGCACTTTATAACGCGCACTCCAACACACTGCCCACATAATCCTACATACGTCTGCATGCAGAGAGTAAAGCCATCAAGTGCATACGCATACTTAGATTAATTCTTTCAGCAGGAAAAATAAAATAGTAAAGGTAAAAACAATCCTTCTAAAGATTGAGTCAAGCCCCATGTCGTCTGAATCTCACAATAATCCTTCTTCCACCCCGACAAACAACCAGTCGTCTACAGGGCCACAACATTCAAACGTTATCCCGTCCATCTCCTCCTCAAGCAATACACCCCAAACAGTGCCATCCCAGTACTCCCAGTACTCTGTCCCCCATTACCAGTACTCCCAATACTCGGGATACGGCCAGCCCCAATCCCAATCCACCAGACCATATGACTATTCGATGGCTAACTCGGCTTATTCTCAACCTCAGTCGACTCCGTCCGCTGCAGCACAACAACAGTACGGCTTGCCATTGTATCCAACAACACAATTCTCCTACTCTCACCACCCACAGGAGAATGATTACCACCAGCCTGGCCACCAGCAGGCCCAGCAGGCCCAGCAGGCCCAGCAGTATATGCAGCCATATTCTTCCACGTCCTACTCGAGCTATTACCCACAACAAGGTTACCAGGCACAACCCCAGGCCACGGGCACGGCTCAACAGGCTGGGTATGCCTCTTCCTTACAGAAATTACCCTTCCTCGTCGTACCCGCTGTACGGTGCGTATCCACGACCGGGGTCTACGTCCACCAGTCTGCCGCCTCCGCCAAGCACGGGAGTTAATCCGTCATCGAAGCCTAACGTGACTTCCGGCGCGTCTTCTCACTCCAGGAACAGTTCTGTGAACTATCCGCCGGTGAGTCCCTCTGTGGGCCAGATCCAGCCTCCGGGCATTCGTCCGAAAATCACAACCACCATGTGGGAAGACGAGAAAACCTTGTGCTACCAGGTTGAAGCCAACGGTGTCAGTGTTGTCCGCAGGGCTGATAACAGCATGATAAACGGCACCAAACTGCTGAACGTCGCCAAGATGACGAGAGGACGGAGAGACGGAATTCTCAAGTCGGAAAAGACCAGACACGTCGTCAAGATCGGTTCGATGCATCTGAAAGGTGTGTGGATCCCATTCGACAGAGCCCTGGCCATGGCCGAAAGAGAAGGAATTATTGATTTGCTCTATCCGTTGTTTGTCAAGGACATAGAGAAAGTGATCCAACAGGGCACGCCAACCAGCCAGGTCGGACAACTGTCGCTGTCGTCCAAGCCATCGGTTTCTTCGGGACCAACAGCGTCCTCTGCCACTTCTGGGCTTTCCGCTAACCAGTCTGGCTACTCATACGCAACCGCCTCCCAACAACCAGGATCCAACTACTACTACAATGGCTACTACGGCCAGCAACAGCCGCAATCATCATCCGTCGCCGCTCCGCAGTCCCAATATCAAACAGGGTACCAATATCCTGGGGCACCTTCAGGCCAAGGGTCTGATGAAAAATAATTGTGTGTGTACTTATTTCATTTTTGCCGTATCTAGCCCGATATCTAGTATAGATTGTATTATCACCATGGTTTGTCAGTCTAGCCAAACAGACTCTGCTGGTGTAGAAGCACGCAGTCGCCTCCCCTCTCTGGATCGAGTCCAAACTTATAAAAGAACCCTTCGCTAGTTATCACCATGATGTGCACCAATTTTTTGTTTACCAGGTCTTCAGACGTCTCAGGAATGGAGTTAGCATCATCTTTCAGATACACGCTGGGAATCAAATCGTCCCAGATCTTGCCTCCAACGCCAACAACGGTCTTGGTCTCCTTAGAGGCAGGCACTTTCAGCGATGCAAAATGCCGGTTCGGTTCCAATATAGAGGAGAACTTTGGAGGCAGATAAGTGCCCATCTTCTCTGCAGCTTTTCGACCTAGGCTTTGGGACGTGCGCCGCAGCATTCTAGCAACTGACTTCCGGGAATTGTCCACCAAAGGCTCCTTCAGTTTGTCGGTGATCGACTCCGAGCTGTGGAAAGAGCCAGCAGAAGAAGACGATCTGCCACGCTGTAACGACACTGGCACGTGTGCATCATCTTCAAGGTCTTCGTCTTCGTCTCCATCCAAGTCTTCCTCGTCTTCATTCAACTCCTCGTCCTCATCGGAACTGGTGTGCTGGTTGTGCGGATATATATCTGGCGACGTCTCCAAAGGATTCGGAGCTTGGGCTTTCGTGAGTCTGGCTTTTTTGTTAGCTGATTTTATCGTATTTGCAGCCTCCTCCTCACCCAGACGGAAAATATGAACAGTTTCTGTAGCTGAACTTGCAATCACAAATCTATTGTCAGGACTGAAAGCCAACGAGTATATTTTTGTTGGATACGTTCCTCTTCTAAATTGATACAGTTTGATACCTGTAGCCACAGAAAACACCCTTATTATGGTGCCCTTGTCGCTCGCTGTGGCAAGGAGTAAGCCGTCTTTGCTCAGGGCTATTGCCGCTAAAGATGTCCTGTGTGCCTCGATGACACTTGTTGGCTGTAGAGTTTTGGCGTCGAAAATAATCACATCTCCGTTCCTCACCGTCTGGCCGTTCGAATGTGAAGCTATTTCTGTCTGCGGGTTAGGTGCCAGCTTTTGTGGAGATGGATAAGCAAGGTAATTGTTGTCGCTTGAAGGAGACAATGCAATCAGGCCGTTCGGGTTGGGTGGAGTCTCAATGGTGTGTAGTAAGCGCATACTGTTGATATCGTAGATGTAGATTGTTTCTTCGAGTAGGACCACCAGTCGTTCACGATTGAGTTTCACAGCTAAAATGGCCCCGGGGAATGTCAGTTCGCAAATTGTCGTTTGCCTTTTGGTGTTGATGATCTTCAGTCTTCGGGGAGATAACGAATGCTGTTCGCCCATTCCTACTATCGCGAGCAGGGAGGAACTGAAAAGCATCTCCACTATTCCAATACTACCGTCAGATTTGGAATAACATTGTCCAAATGGCTCGCAATTGTAAATTTTATAACCGTTGGCATATCCTACTGACACACACGAGAAGTCCTGGTTGAAATTGGCGAAGTTTATGTTGTCGTTTTTGCGCGGTTTATGCTGGGTCACGTAACTGGCTGCCACCTCGTGGGCTGCTGTGGCGGCTTCGAATGCAAGCGGGTTTGGAGAGGCCATCTTGAGATAGTTTCCTGAGCGAGACGAATTAAAATCAAACGAAGTGGCCCAAATTGTATGGAGCAATTTGTTATAACAAATAAACTAAACGAGCCCTTGTAAAATGCGTTGTTCGCCAGAAAGACGTTTATAATTTAGATGCTATTAACATGGTGTAAGGGGGCAATATTTTTTAATTACTACTCTCCATAAGGGGAACTAGCATAGGAACTAGCATAATCTACAGTCATCTTCTGGTCTTTGATGCTCTGATACCCTATGAGTGGTCTGTTTGATCCACTTGGTCCTCTTGAGAGGCCTCAAAACCATGGTCCATCTCCCAAGTTTCTGGATCTAGTCAATGAGTTATTTGTGCCTTTAAATGATCCAGGGCAAGGGCACCTTGCAAAATATCAATCGCGGGTCACTATCGAGAAGTTTTTTCGAAAATACAGGACAGTTGTGGGTAATGACATTCTTCCTGTTGCACGACTCGTTTTAGCGGCCAAAGACAAAACCAGGGTCTATATGACAAAAGAGACGCGACTAGGATTTATAATTTGTCGGATCATGCGAATTTCGAAGGAAAATGAAGATTATAAGAAGATTGCCGGTTGGAAGAAAATAGGATTCAACAAGCTCCAATCCTCCCTTAAGTTTGCAGATTTACTCAGCAACATAATCAGTAAACGTCGCATTGACAAATTGACGGCACAATTGACCGTTGATGATGTGAACGCCTATCTCGATAAGCTGCACGAGCTGGCTGATTCTGATACCGATAGCAAAGCCAAAGTGTTTGAGGAAATCTTAGACAAGACGAACAATATCGAGCTTCGATTTTTCTTTAGAATTGTTCTCAAAATTAACCCTATTCGCCGCGACAAACTGTTCCTGTACTGTTGGCATCCGGACTCATTGGATGTCTTCGACCTGACTCATGATCTGAAGTTTGTATTTTGGGGCCTCACAGACCCTAAAATTAGACTTGAATCTAAGGAAAAGCACTCAAGACCCATGTATCCCTTCACTCCTCAGAGAGCAAAACGGATACACCTCGATTACGATTTGGTAGCACAGAAATTCTCAGGGCAATTTCTAATCGAAGAAAAGTACAATGGTGAAAGGATTCAATTACACGTCGAAAAGACCCCAAATGGATATGATTACAGGTTTTTCAGCAGAAATGCCATCGACTATTCCTCTATCTATGGTAGATCTTCTGATCCGAGCTCAATTGGATGCATCTCGCCGTTTCTGAAAGATGCTCTAGTTGACGGTGTGCAAAGTTGTATTCTTGATGGAGAAATGGTCAGCTACGATCCTGTGAAGAATATGACACTTCCATTTTCAACCCTTAAACCGACGGCTCTCAAAGACCTCAAGTCCCAGAAAAAAGATGACCCTCGTCCAATGTACATGGTTTTTGATATTCTTCATTTGAACGGCTGTTCGTTGGAGGATTATAAGTTGATGGATCGAAAAAAAGCTCTAGAAAGAGTCATGAACACTGTTCGCCACCGGGTTGAGGTGGTGCCTTATGAGCTCAAAAGTACGGGACAAGATATCGAAAATAGTCTGAAATTAGCTATACGTAAAGACCTTGAAGGCTTGGTGTTGAAGGATCCCAATTCAAGATACGAGATTGGAAATTACACTACAGAGACCTGGATCAAAGTCAAGCCCGAATATTTGCACGAGTTCGGTGAGAATCTTGATCTTGTTATCGTTGGACAGATACCAGCAGCAAAGACAACTTACATATGTGCGCTACGCGATTCTGAAACCAGCGATAGTTTCACTACTCTCTGCGGAGTCTCTAACGGATTCTCTGTTGATGACTATCGCAAAATACAGCAGATGACGGCTGGAAAGTGGCATCAATGGGGTAAGGAACAACCAACAAATGTTAAGTTTGGAAAGAAGACACCCTTGATGTGGATTGACCCAAAAGAGTCTGTGGTGATTGAGGTGAAGTCAAGTTCAATCAGCGTGCAAGCGGAGAACAATTATGCCACAGGGTCCACATTGTACGCTGCCTATTGTACCAAGATCAGAGAAGATAAAACGTGGGAGACGGCAGATACGCTGGAGACGTACCAGAACTCCAAGCTAGAACGCGATTATGAGGCTAGTCACACTTTGGCCAAAAAAAGAAAACTGGCTAGCACGAAAAAGGACGATATCATTCAGCGGATCAACCGAGGCTACCGGAGCAACGTGGATCCTTCCAATCAATTATTCAAAAACTACGTTTTCTGCATTATGACGGATTGCATGTTCAGAGGTGAACTTTGCAAGATAAGCGAGTTGGGCCAAATATTACAAACTTACGGGGGAACTGTTGTAAGAAATCCCAATACCATACTTAGTCCTGAGCAAAAGTTGATTATATTGGCGGATAAGATCACAATGGACATCCTAGAGCTCCAACAAACTTATAACATATTTAAGGCGAAATGGTGCGATGATTGCATCCTTATGAATCGTCTAGTCAATTTGGAGCCCTCGCATATTACGGCTGCAGATCCTGAGCTTTGGCAACGTTCGAAGCGCAACGTTGATAGGTATGGAGATAGCATGTGTGTTGATTTCACCGTGCAGAGTTTTACAGAACTCGTTGAAGAAAACTACAAGAAAGGCATAGCACCGACTCCAAATGGTAGCCCAGAAACCAGCGAGATAACCCAGCTTTTCGTTTTCCATGGTGTGCGCTTTTACCTGCTATGGAGAAACGAGAATAGGTACAGGATGTACAGGAGCATGGTAGTAGCCGGAGGAGGAAAAATTGCTGACGATTGGAGAGATGCCGGGTACATCGTCGCAATAGATCCCTATGAGGCAATAGCCAAAGAACTGGAAAACCAATTGGCTGCATCAAGTGACTCTAAAGAGAATTTCCGCCGCATTGTTGATGCCACTTTTGTCCTTGATTCTTTTAAACAAGGAATGCTAGTTGATCCTGAGGACTACAGAATTGGTGTTGGCTACTCCTCGCACCCCGAATAAATCAAAATAATTCAACTCTTTTGAATAATGATTGGAGAAAAACAAATGGTGAGAAAACACGCGTTTGCCAATGCATTGTTGCATAGACAACTGAAGCGTAGCATTTCGATCCATCAGGCTTCCAACATTGTTATAGATAAGAGGCAGCATGACATCTCGCCAGTTTCCAGCAATATCTCCGAGCTTTCCTCAGATAGTTACCAATTGCCTAGCGAGGCTGTCTTTGAAACGATAGGACATAATCAATCTACTCTTTCTCTTACTGTTCCACCTTCTGTGCCGGTCCATGTGAAGCGTGGATCATTGATGGCGCTTTTCACTGCCACGGAGACGAAAGCTAGCATGAAAGATATTGTTCAATCGAAATTGGAAGTGCAAGAGCCATTGAAACGATTAGCCTATGGTGGGCACACATTTCTCTATCAACGACTAATATCCACTGTTCCTTTGACCCTGTTGGTTTCAGCTTACGACAGCACCTCGATCGTTCGCAGATCGAAAACTTCCAAGACCTTCTGTAATTTGTCACTAGATGGGTCTGTGGATTGGGCTCTCTTTAAACCTGACTCTGTTCAGGCATACAGTGGTAACTCGCTGACGATCACTAGCCAAAAGCTCCCTAGATCCGTCTCAAGAGCCGGGGTGCGAAAATTTGGCCTTCTTAAAAATTCAACCCCTGGTCTTGCGGGATCGTTTTCATCTGGATACAAGCACGTTTCAGGGCGGGGATATGTCTCCCTTGTTGGAGAGGGCTCCATTTTCAAGTTGAATCTTGATGAAGACGAAGAGATTCTTGTCAGAAAGGACAATTTGTTTGCGGCCTCCATAACCCAAACACAAGACTTAGAGGACGGATACTTTGTCTCTCAAACTTTAGACAGGCATTTACAAGCTGAAGTAGAGGTCAAAGTGAGTGATACACAACAAGAGGAAAGCGTCTTTTCCAAGGTTAAAGAATTCATTTCCAAGGGTTGGAGTTACCTCCATCATAGACAGCAGTCCTTATTTGATACGATCATTGGTAACGGAAGTTATATCAATGTTAGAGGCCCTCGCATCTTGCTGATACAGGCCAACACGGGCGAAGATCGATTTGTCCTCGGAAGCCGAAGCTCGGTCTCATCTGTGGAGAAGTATATTAAAAAAGGCGGTTTTTCACAGCCGTCCAGATCCACTGAAGACTATCTGAGCTATGCTACGGTCAAAGATGGGCGCGTAGAGTTCCGAAACACTCCAAACTTTGACGAGACGGTAGCCAAAATTGAATCGAAGGGACAAGACAAGGCTGTGTAAATTGTAGATAAAGGCAAAAGAAAAAAATAAAAGCATCAATCAATTTAAAGGTCGACTCTGATGTCAGGACTAGAAAGTAAGTGCGTTGTTTGTTGGACCGCTAACAACCAGAATCGCTTTTTCAACTGAAATTCACTGCAAAGCAGCTGACTAGACAGTCGATAAAGACTGGCAAAGAAGAGCAAGCTGAGAAGAATAAAGTCAAGAAAGCACTGATACAAGGAAACAACGACATTGCTCAGATATATGCTCAAAATGCTATTCGCAAAGGCCAGGAGCGTTTGAACCTGTTGAGGCTTGCCTCGCGTATAGATGCTGTTGCTTCGCGAATTCAAACTGCTGTTACGATGAGATCTGTCACGAACAATATGGCACATGTCGTTAGAGGCATGGATAAAGCAATGGAGACCATGAATTTAGAAAAAATTACAATGGTTATGGACAAATTCGAGGAACAATTTGAGGACCTAGAAAGTAGTACGAACTACTACGAGACTGTGTCTAACGACATGAATGCTGTGAGCCAGCCACAGGATCAGGTGGATCAGTTGATGAATCAAATCGCAGATGAGGCAGGACTGGAGTTGAAGCACAAGATTGGTGATACCAACGTGGATGCAACGCCCTCGCTTCCAACCACAGAGGCTCCTCATGAAGAAGATAAACTATCTGAAAGACTCCGCGCGCTTAGAAACTGAGACGGCTGCTTCTCCATCTCCAGTATCTTTTTCGTATACTATCTTTTTCCTCCAACAAAGCATAAATATCGATTGCTTGCTCAAATAGCTTTTGCTTTTCCAATATCTCAGCAAGCAGCTCAAATGCGTATTGTGAATGAACCGAATTCAAATCAGAGTATTTTGTCGCAAGAGGTTGCAGGTTGGTGACATCCATATTTAGCTTGTTGTAGATTCCTTTAAGATAATTCCATGAAGACGGGTTGGTGGGTGCTATATCAACCTTAGCTGTGACGTAATCAATCTCTGCCTGGATTTGGTCATTTGTGAGGGTCTTTTTGTCGCCTAGAAGCACAAAAAATCGATGATTCCATGCCGAATTATTTCTTACATCTTCCTCCAACATTTTCTCGGTATATTTGAACTCGTTCGTATCTCTGAACAAATTGAATCTTTCGACAAGCCATCTACGATAGGACCATACATGGTAATTCTTTGAGTCCTGATCCAGCATTTTCTCAAGTATTGGGTACTCTTGCTTCAAATCGAAACTGCCGATTCGCTCTAATATCAGCTCAATAATTAGCGAACGATAATGCCAGATTTGATAGTTCTTGGGATTGTGCACAGCAATCTGCCCACACCAGTCGAGTTCCTTGTCAAGAGAGTAATTTTGAAGGCCCTTGACAATCGACAGTCTGTACGACCAGATCGTATAATGTGCAGCCACCTTCTCGATCACCCTTTCGGTGATCTTCAAAGCTCTCTCCGAATGTTCGTTGCTGCGCATCAGAGCTTTAGCTATGCCAATGAGCTGTTTGAACTCATCAGAATAAAGGATCTGGCACAGTGGAGAGGGCTCGACAGGTTCTTCGATTACAATGTCTGAATAATCGTACATGTTTCAGATTTATATCGAAAGAAAAAAAAGTCAAATAAATAAAATAATAAATCATGAGCTCCAGACGACGTTCGAGCGTCTTGCGCCGGATGTCTGTCGGCTCTGAAATAGACAGTGTTTGCTTAGAAGTTCCTGAAATAAATGACAGTGTGAATACGAAGGTTTCGGTTTCTGACTTCACTCCCTTGAAGGTTCTGGGCCAAGGAGCATATGGCAAAGTTCTTCTGGTGAAAAACAAATATACGGGCCGTCTATTCGCACAAAAGGAGCTGAAAAAAGCTTCCATCATGGTGAATTCCAAGACTTACGAGCGCACATTTTCAGAAAGAACGATTCTTGCTTCCATTTCGTCGCATCAAAACATTGTCAAACTGTTCTATGCCCTTCATGACGATCAAAAACTGTATCTAATTCTGGAATACATTCCAGGAGGAGAACTTTTCCAACATTTAGCTCAGCGCAGATTTCTAGATGAGAAAAGTGCATCGTTCTATGTGGCACAGATGGCTCTGGCCCTTAGACATCTTCATGAGATGGGGGCCGTATATAGAGATCTGAAACCTGAAAATTGTTTACTGGATAAAGATGGCTACCTGGTGCTGACCGATTTTGGGTTGGCAAAGCAACCACTTGACACAAGCTCAGAAAACTGGTGCAACTCGATCATAGGAACTCCAGAGTACTGCTCCCCGGAGGTCGTGAGAGGAGACGAGTACGGCGTAAAGACAGATTGGTGGTCATTGGGATGTGTGATGTTTGACCTACTCACTGGTTCACCTCCATTTACTGGAAATAATCATAAAACCATTATTGATCGCATCTTGAAACAAAAACCCAAATATCCATTTTATCTCACATCTGATGCCAAAGACCTTCTGGCCAAATTGCTCAACAAAAACCCGCAGAAAAGGCTCGACGCAGACTCAGAATGGTCCAAATTTACAAATCATCGCTTTTTCCGGTACTTCAAATGGCAAGATCTCTGTGACAGAAAAGTTCCTGCCCCCATAATTCCAACTATCACAGATCCAGAGAAAGCCGAGAACTTTGACGCCATGTTTACGAGTCAGACGTTCACAATGTCTGAAGCTCAACCAATCAGCATTCCCGCTTCGTCAGACGAGCCTGACCATTTCAAAGGCTTCTCGTACACTGCGAGTGATAATTTATTTCAGCATTATTTAAGCAATCATAACTCATAGACGATGCAGTCGACTCCTGCTTGTTTTATTGCCTGTTCTGTCAGGTTCCATGGAACACCAAATATTCCCGCATTGATTTTGGGCATGGCCAGCGTATACTTCTGTTTGGATTCATCCAATTGGCGTTTTAAGTCATTCAAAGCCAGCCTCGTGTATTCAGCAATTTCCTCAGACGATTCTTGACCCATTATGCTTGTGAACAAGCAGACAACAGAAAGCTTTTCTCCCGTTCCAGGTACAAATCCCCTGTCGTGGTGGCTCACAGGGATAACCAATGCAGTACCCAGCAAATTCTCTGGCTCGGCTTGATATTCTAGACAGTGCTGATTGTACACTTTGAAAGTGGAGGCAAATTGACGTTTAAACTCGGCTGCAATTCCTCCACCCCATATACCGAGGCAATTGCAAGCGTGGGCAAGATAGAGTGGTTCGCTAGCAGGGGCAGAGGCTAATTTGAATAGATTGCCTTTTATGTATTTTATAGACATGATAACAAATTATTCCAAGATTATTTTTTTTTCAATGGCATGAATTTGGATATCAACAGGGAATTCAACTCGATAAACAAAGAATTGCGAAAAGAGTATCGTTCTACAAGGAACCGCATCCACTCTATTTTATATGACTCGCGGTTTGTTTTAAAGGTTGCAGAAGCCTATCCTTTTCCAGTGGTAGCCAACGAAAGATGTGGATCATGGTACGTCCCTCCAGAGAGAATAACCGAGACATGCTATTTCAAATCCACAGATGGGCATATCAATAACTGGGATTTTAGTACCAGACGACTGAATTTTCACATCCTACCATTAATAGCACAGCATAAGGGTGTGCTGATTGTGGATTCTACCAGACGGGGCAAAAAAATTCCGGACTCCTTGAGCAAAACCATTCCTATTTGGTGTGCAGTATTGAACGCAATAAGAGACGGCTCTCGTGATTCAGAACTCCTCACTCCTCTCAAATCTATTGCACGCTCAGAACATTTACGTATACGCGAGAAGTTACCACTGCTAGTTGAAAAAGCACGACGATTGGACGTCATCAGCCAGCAGCAGCTCAAAAAGCTTTTCGACAAGCCGCTGAAACCTGTTTGGATCACCCCTCGCTCCAAACTTCCTCTGGAAGTGCAGAGTTCCGACCAGCTACCCTACATTCCCATCTACCTCGTGACAGCCAGTTTTCAATGCCAAGATGGAACTTTATCCATGGACAGTTTCTTGTATGTTCAGGGAGCTGCGGATGACCATGAACTTTGGTCTAACGGGTTGACCCCCAATCTTCTGTGGAGTCATTTGGACTACTTTATTGAAAGAGATCGAACCGATGAAGAGCTTCGGGAGATTATTGCGTCCATCAGATCGGAAAAAGCAAGTTCATCGCAAATATTCACAAATCTTCTCCAAGTGAGGCCCAGATTGTTCAAGGCAAAGCTCACAACGCAACACATTCAATCCCTACCAGATTACGACCTAGTTGTGGTGCTGGACGAAAAGGTGACTTTTGTGTCACGTGATAAGAACGAAAAGCCAGTACTTTTACATGTACTCTTGACTTCTGGTTCGAAGAAGTCTGGAAAAGAGCTACGCAACAAGTTGCCGACGATTATGAAAGAACTAGTGCCTGCATATACCGCAAATAAGAGTATACTGGTGTTATGCGGAACAGGATGCGATCTTTCGGTCGGAGTAATTTTGTGTCTGCTATCTGCTGAGACCCAAGATATTGACAAATCTGTGATCAGAAAGCACCTCATAGAGCTCATTGCCTTAGACAAAGAGATCAACCCTAGCCGGGCAACCTTGAACTCTGTAAATACATTTTTAATGTCGTGATCCATTAGAGTTTATTATTAATACTGAGCGTTTTCCTCGTTGTAAGACTCATCCCGTGGACCCTGCTCCGAGACATCGTCGCGGCTCTCCATATAGAAGCTCGCTTGGGGATGATAACTATAATAGTCCGGGTAGTTATAGTATATTTGCTGCGACCTGGTCGGCTGCTGCAAATACACAAATTGCTGTGCAATCGGCGAAGTAGGTTCGTGATATAGCGTTTTGCGGGAGCTGGAGGAATTCTGTCTTATTAGGCCTGCAGTCGGGGGTTGCGGGTAGGAAAAAGCATAGTGCTGTTGATACATTGGAGATGGTTGTTGGTAGTAGGGATGGAATTGGACCGGCGGTTGTGAAGGATAGTGGTCTGAGTGGTTGAAGTAATTGATTGAATTGTTCGATGACGACCGAGAAAAATTGTTTTGAACACGATATCTGTTTCCGGATGAGTTGGATTTCCGCGAAGACCCTGGTGCCGCTTTCGGAATGCTTTCAGATGAAGAGTTGGAAAGGTTGCATCCTGGCAGGGAGTTGTTGATTTTGGAGGTTTCCTCCGAAAGCTTCAAAGCATCAACCTTGCTAGTAATAATCTCAACGTTGGAATCATTGGAATGAGAGCTGGAGTCATCCATGGTCTCGCCAGCCTCATTAAAAGTCTCTTCAATCACAGGAGACACAATGGCATGTTTCTCCTCGTACATCTTGGATGATATGCCGATACTTTTCAATGCAGGAACTTTGCGTAGTGTGTCGTCGTCTGTGGCGGATACATCTTCTGATGACTGTTTGAAGCTCTCTCGAGAGTCATTCAGGTTCTTCTTTCTATTCCGATTCTTGTTTTTCTTAGACTTTGGAGGGTTGGCACATCGATCCTTCCCGTAGGCGATTTTGAAAGCCTTGTATCTGTTTTCAAAAGAAGCGTGCACAGCATCACGCCCTTCACCATTAAAGTCCTCTACAGCATTGATCGAGGAGACGATGTTGAGGAAGTTCACAAATGCACATTGTCCATCCCTGAAAAAGTTGATTTGCTCAATCTCTCCGAATATCGAGAAATCGCGTCGCAGAGTGTCAATGTCGGGTATTTTTGGGCGGTCTTCTTCCTGAGTCTCCTCAGAGACAGGTTCAGTTCCAATGTACAAATTTCTTGAAGCTGAATGTTTCTCGATGGCTTCCAGCACACGTGAGCTCACAGGCCCTGGATGCTTCCCCCAATCCACCTTGACTCTTCTGCCGTGAATTATCACTTTTTCTTTAGTGCCGGTAGCAAAGAATTGTGCGGCAGAGCCGGAGTCGATAAAGGTGAGAAAGCAGATATGTCTGTCGGGGATCAACTTGATGGATTCCAGCAAGCCTCCTCTGACGGTATTGCATATTTCTTCCGCTGTAGTTTCTGGGTGAATGTTACCGAGATAGATGGTCCGATTCCCAAAGTTGGATTGTCTAAAGAGCGTTTTGGATTGTATCGATGAGGCTTCAGCAGAGTCTCCCGCTGGCAGCGAAATATTAGTGACAGAGCCGTTGCTGTAAAGTGTCAGATCGGTCAGATCCGGCAGTGATTGTTGAGAATACACCATACCATTGTATGAGTCGACAAATTCTCCTTGTGGTGGGTATGGTGAATGGAGAACAGGCGTGGGCATCGACTGAACGTAGTGAGGACCATATACCGTGTTTTCAGTAGCATGGCGACTGGACGGCTTATGGAGGGGGATGTTGGCATTTTGGGGGGACGAGAACGATGTCGACGGAGTCGAGTAAAAGTCAGAATATTGATTGTCCTCGCAGTCATACTCAATGTTGGCTGTTCCATTTGATTGAAGAACGCTAGCGTTCTTCTCTTTACTATAGAACACCTTGGCGGTCGAAAGGATTGATTCGCTCAATGATAGCTGCTCAACGCATTTGATTGCCGTGGAGATTGATGTAAAGTGAACGAAAGCCGCGTTTTTGTTCGGGATGTACTTGATATGCTCTATGGGGCCCATCACTTCGAGCTCTTGATAAACAACCCTCAACGGGAGGCCCGAAGGGATATTGCTGAGACAGACTGCTCTGGTCGCGCCATCGTTCTCTATGGCCCATTGGACCACAGGCAGCAAAGGCACGTTTTTGGCCGGAAGCAGTTCCATTTCAGGAGACTCCAACACACTACGGAGCTCGTCCAATATGGTTCTGAGCTTGGAGTAGCATTTGAACGCGGTTTCGTTCTTCACAAACGAGAGGATGATTGCTTTGTTGTTGCTGGAGTGAGGCGTCAGTTCAAAAGAGCAATTTTCTATGGGGCCATACTCAATGAGATCCAGAAAATCGCTTAACCCAATGTCCGGCCTTAGGTTGATGAACCGCAGCGAGCGCGTTTCAAACTCATCGGGCTCGTGTTCGTGTTCAGACGACTCTGATGACTCTGTTGTTTTTGGAGCTCTGGCCACCTGTGTCAGCTTGGACTTCAGCTGCTTAGAAAATGAGCCTCGGCGAAACCCCGTTCGGTGCGGAGTTTGATGGTGAGCGCTATTTTCGGCAGGGACGCTGGACTGAGGGTTTCTCGCCGATCCGCGGTCCACGTGCGCTGATTGAGGAGGCGCCTGACTGTGGGCCATGGGCGATTGGATAAACGGTGAGCTCACAAGAAGCTGTCTTGGCAGCATTCCCTTTGCGTAGTTCACGTCAAACGGCGTGGTGGGCGACATGGGCACCTGTTGAGTCATCGGAACATTGATAATTTGCGCGCCATTGGGGAGTTGGTGAGTGTATGACGCGTATGGAGGAGCAAAAAGCGGCGGAGGTGGTCCGTGCGTGTGTGATTGCCCTGTGACAAGCGTCAGCGATGGGTTTTTGGACAACTGTCGAGGGTGCGAGTGTTTTTGTGTTTGGTCTTGTAACATAGATTCTGTACCTTAAGGGCCCAATAAAACGTATTAGGACACACCGTATCCACCTTTTCGGTGTTGGTTGAAATTAGTCTGTTTTTAGAGAAAGTTTGAGCGCCAGAATCAGCAACCTTCGCTTGGAGAGTAGATGAAAGTCGTAGACTAAAAAGTTATGACCAGCACGATCAAATTTACGTCTAGAGTAAATTGAAACCTGGAACACGTATAAGGAAATTTCAATGCACCGATCAGCCCCAAGCCGGCAGAGAATTTTTTTTTGCCCTATTCACGCGAAAATCAGATTGGAGCGGGGAGCGACAAGAGGTGATTGAGCAGCAAGCAGGTGCCCAGTACCGAAAACAATGCCGATATTGATTGTATCCATATGCGGTCCAGAACACGACGCCCTTCTGAGCTACTGCCCCTTGTCCTTGTCTACAACCATGCATGACGTGGATCTCATGATGCGCTAGAAGCAGCGTGCGGCTCCTGAAATTGTCGCGAAACTATATTTAGAACGGGCTCCGTATCACGATACGGGCTATAATGCCAGAAGACGTCCCCAATGCCACCAGGAACCACAATCCAGAATAAAGAAAGTGCATGGAAGAAGTAATCAAATAATTTTTACATAGCAAGCAACAATAGATTTATTTATCATGGCAGCCAAGTTTGAAACACGAAAGCGCGTACAATAATAATGACGTATGTTGAACTTTTTTTCTCCTTAACTATAAAAATCAGTTAAGCCGTAAATATGTAGATGAGGCCGTGCTTAGGCGGAAACCTTAGCAACGTGCTGAAGCAAGTCAACAACTCTGGTAGAGTAACCGTACTCATTGTCGTACCAGGAAACGAGCTTGACGAAGGTTGGGGTCAACAAGATACCGGCCTTGGCGTCAAAGACAGAGGATCTGCTGTCGGTCAAGAAGTCAGACGAAACAACAGCCTCGTCGGTGTATCCAAGAATTCCAGCCAATGGGCCCTCAGCAGCCTTCTTCATGGTGGCACAAATGTCCTCGTAGGTGGTTGGCTTCTTAAGGTTGACGGTCAAGTCAACAACAGAAACATCAGTGGTTGGGACTCTCATGGACATACCAGTGAGCTTACCGGCCAATGCTGGAAGGACCTTTCCGACAGCCTTGGCAGCACCGGTGGAGGATGGGATGATGTTACCAGAAGCAGTTCTACCACCTCTCCAGTCCTTGTGGGATGGACCGTCGACAGTCTTTTGAGTAGCGGTGATGGAGTGAATGGTGGTCATCAAACCTTCCTCAATTCCGTAGGTGTCGTTGATAACCTTGGCCAATGGAGCCAGACAGTTGGTGGTACAAGAAGCGTTAGACAGAATCTTGATGTCTGGAGTGTACTCCTCGTGGTTCACACCGACGACGAACATTGGAGCGTCCTTAGATGGAGCAGTGATGATGACCTTCTTGGCACCAGCATCAATGTGCTTTTGAGCACCCTCGATGGTGGTGAAAACTCCAGTGGAGTCAAGAACGTAGTCGACGCCCTCCTTACCCCATGGGATGTTTGCTGGGTCTCTCTCTTGGAAGACCTCAATCTTCTTGCCGTTAATGACCAAGTACTTGCCCTCGTGGGTGACAGTTCCCTTGAACTTTCCGTGGGTAGAGTCGTACTTGAACATGTAAGCGGCGTAATCAGGAGCAATGAATGGATCATTGATAGCAATGACGTTGATGTCGTCTCTGCTCAAGGCAATTCTCAACACCAGTCTACCAATTCTTCCAAATCCATTAATTCCAACGTTTGCGGTCATATTGTTTCTATATTATCTTTGTACTAAAGAGCAATTGATAATGTGCGAGAAAAACTGGTCCTTATATACCGTTTGCAGCACTCCCTCCCGAACTTTACGAAAAGTCGTGCGCCACCTGATTTTCATCACGCCAAAAACCTACACGTATGACTACTCCGGGCCAGTGTTCACCACGAGCTATATAGTGTTAATTAATTACCTTATTGGTTAGCTCTGCATGTAAGGGTGGTGTGAGCCGGGAATTGGGTCTACTCTAGCGTTCAGTAAGGTGATATAAAGCTCTGTATAGCCAGAAGTGGACATCACCCAACAAGGCGTCTCCGGGACTTGCCTGTCCGTGCAAGGTTGTTCCATGGAAGCTCTACCGCCGGAGCGGCCCAAAGGACAATAAGAAGTGCTACACCACCTCCGCAGAGGACACAGGCTTAAAACCCTCTTTCTCGGTTTCGGGACCGGTTCCCGGAGATTGTCTTTACCCCACGCACCGTGCTGGAGCCATAGCAGTTGTTGCAACTTTGCGAGTTGTCACCTTTTCCTCCGTGGCCCGCCTCTTTTCTGGTGCACGGATGTAGTCTAGACCAACCTCTAAACCATGCAGGAAGCCTGATTATTAATGACCAATTGGCTATAAATACAAACTCAATTGATTGTTGACTGTATTCGAAATGAGCATTCCAACCACCTCCTCGGGCATTCCAAGATTAGCCTTTGGCTGCGGTACTTATTATTACAAGTACGGCAACGACACCGTTAACCAGCAATTGGTCGATATCACCAAAACGGCATTGAGCAAAGGCCTCAGGCACATCGATGCTGCAGAGTGCTACAATGTAGACAAAGAATTGGCCAAAGCTTTTGCAGAATCTGGTCTTTCGAAAGCAGATTACTTTGTCACTGACAAGTATTTCGCGGGAGCCGGGGATTACTCTGTTCGGTCTAAGGAAGCCAACCCATACTTGCACCTGAAGGCCTTTTTGGAGAGAGTCAACATTCCGTACGCTGATTTGTATCTTCTACATTCCCCCTTCATCAAGAAAGAAACCCATGGTTTTACATTGGTGGAAGCTTGGAAGTACATGGAGCAGTGTAAAAAGGAGGGGCTGGCTAAGAGAATCGGTATTTCCAACTTCACTGTCGATGACATTGAAGAGATTCTGAAAGAGGCTTCAGTCAAGCCGGAGGTTCACCAGATTGAGTACAATGCGTTCCTGCAAAACCAAACCCCGGGTATTGTGGACTTTTGCAAGAAGCACGGCATTGAGCTCGAGGCGTACTCTCCTTTGGGTCCATTGACCAAGGGTGACAAAACCACTGAGATTGGAAAGAAGTTTGACGATTACCTGAGCTCGTTGGAGAAAAAATACGGCAAGACCAAGACCCAGATTCTGCTGAGATGGGTGGACCAAAAAGGAATTATTCCGATCACGACCACCTCCAAGGAGAGTAGATTGGACGAGTTTCTAGACGTGTTCTCTTTTGAACTGGCTCCAGAAGAGGTCAAGACTATTACTGAGATTGGTGCCCAATACAAGCCTCCTCTCAGACAGTACTGGATCCCAGAATTTGGTAAATATGATCAGTGATTAGATGGAAAATAAAATATTTATTCTCGGAATTGATTACATCTAACAATTACATAATACACGAGTCAATTCCACATTTGCTCCTCGGGCGTGACAAACTCCTTCACACTCTGCATGCTGACGGTGCTGTCTGTCTTCTGCTTCTTTTGCCAGTTATCATCCAACTCAAAGTCTAGTAATGATAATCCCAGCGAGGCATCCACCCCAAAATCATTGAGCATCATCAAATCCGTATAAGACCTCGTTTCTGGGTGCGAAAACCCGGTCTGGTCAGGTGGAAGCGGGAATTGCGGCTGTTGTTGCTGTGTCTGCTGGTGAACGCTCATCATTGGATAAAGATGGGACAAGTGCGATTGTTGCTCTTGTGAGGACGGATATTGCTGTTGCATAGGGGAGGGGTCCCTGAGTTGGTCCTGTAGCGTTTGATACTGGTATTGCGGCTTCATCTGAGGAGGGGAGGTTTTGGCCGAAAAGATATCGTTGATAGCCACGTTATCTTCTTCCTTTTTGATCGGTGACGAAAGCTTGTTTCGCAAAGCAGAGCTTTTCTTCTTCTCCTTTTTGATATCAGCAGTTTGCTGCGAAGGGGAATTGGCCTTTGGAGGTCCCAAAATAGCCTCAATTGCATTTTCCAGATGTTCCATACACAACCGAGATAAACAGCCAAGGAAGGCAATGTCGGTTTCGAATTTCAGGTCGGCAATAACTGACGTTAGTAGCGATTTGGCATCCTGGAAAAGCGCACCGCCTCTGGTGTACTCCAATGCTCCTTTTGCAGCCAACAGAGCAAATCTTGCTTTCTGGCGAGACGCATTGATGGGCAATGGCAAATGGTAGAAATGGAATTTCTCTGTGTTCAGCGTCTTGGTGATTGCCAGAATTGCCGTTGCAGACTGCTGGATGGCAATGTAGCAGGCCGAGTTCTTGAAATTAGTCGTTTCCGTCGCCATCAGGGGCATATATATCAGGGCTTTCGCCTGGAAGTAGAGATACATGAGCGTCAACTGTCCCTCGCTGAGCTTCTCCATGTCGGTTGTGTTCAGATCGCTCTCGAAACTCAGCGAAGGTGCAAGGTCCTTCCTCCACGTATCAAGCAGATCCTCTAAAATTAGTGCAGACGATTCACCAACGTTCGCGCGCTTTGGCTCGTTGCTGCTCCGTTTGAAAATCGCGTCCACAATTGCTCCCATAACTTTTGAATATCTCATGACGCTCAAAGCCAAGTCACTGACCTTTCCAACCAGAGACAGCTGAGTATTATTGAAGGTGATAAGGTTGATATCTGTGCCGTCAGTTGACGAGGACGATGGAAGAGCGCACTCGATTTCGTGATCCTTGAGCAGTCTAGGAACTCCCAAAATCAGTGCACTGAAGGAGTCGAGGTTGTAGATACACCAGAAAAGAATTCTGCGTTCTCCCTGTTGTAGTTTCGAGACCTTGGATCCATTGTAGCCCAGCACAGCGGCAGGACATCTGTGCAACCGTAGCTGTTGAGCCATGGTAATGAGTTTTCCGCGAAGCTCATAGCTGGTGTTCAGGTCGGCAGTAGTAAGACAGTATAGCAATTCAAGAGTCGTTAGTTGCAAGGAAGTAATGGAGCAGAGGGAGTTGATGCTGGAGTGGATGAATTGCTTGATGAGATGATCGTAGAATTGCAAAAGCTCGGAGTGACTGGCGGTTGGGTCCTTATTATGTGCATACATGGTATTGCGCTCCTGGCCGAGCATCACGAGCGTCGTGATGATAATCAGCATCTCACCAAATTTCTCCATTCCGTACATCTCTCCGTCTTCAAAATTTGCTTCGCGGCTTTTGTTGAACTTCATATAGTTGCTCATAAAAACATCCTTGTTGAGCACCGGGGTCACTTGGTTCCATGTCTCAAAAAAGATGGATATGCAGAGGTCCAAATTGACATGGTTGGGGAGGTTCAGGCCCTGAAAGAATTTTTTGGAGTCCTCGGGTGAAAGTTCGTTGAACTTGACATTTTCAAACATCGACGGGAAACGCGAATACCTCTTATCCTCGTCATATGCCTCCTTGAGCAGTGCAATCGACTTTGAAGTGAGATATGGAGCTTTTGAATTAAATCCATGAACACTCACAACTTTGGCCAGCAAAGATGGAATAAATAGTGTTTCCTCGGTCGTCCGGGGAATTGATGTCGCAATCAGGTTTGCAAGGTTTAGAAAATGCTTAGTTCGCAACTTGTTTTGGAGAGACACAGCTGCTGCTGCTCCTGGAGCGTTCACCTGCTCAAAGGAGTTGTAGCCATATCGATTGCGCAGGTCATCTACGTTCTGGGTGTAGTGCAAATTGGAGGACATCGATGCTGAGTACAGAGACACGTCGTCATCGCTTAGTTCTCCCTTGTCTATGTCAACCGAACCAGCAATGGAAACAGGTCTGTTGTGGACTGAATGTGGGAAATTTCCGCAATTGCACGTCTCGTCATGCAGATGTTCTTCCAATGACTTGTACACTTTCTGCTTGTTGAGCAAAGACAAATTCTCGTCATTTAGCAGCGTTGTTGAAGGTTTATGCTCCTCTGGAGAGTTTGCTTTAACGTCTGGGTTTTCAGCACGCATTTTCAGCAGTTTGTGCAGCTTCTTATTCTCAAATTCCAGCTCTCGCACCCTCTCTTCCAAAGACTCTGTATATCCTCTCGGAAATGCTTTTCGAGCCAGCTTGTCAGTAAAAATACAATCGAGCCCCACGGCTTTACAATTGGCACATTGCGTGCGTCCATTTGGATCCACTTCTTCTCCTTCCTCATAGAAACACTTGATTTTCTTCTTACGACAACGATCGCAGGCAACCGACACTCGAATAGTGTTTGAGCCCGGAGCTTTAATAATCTTCGGTTTTGAACCTGGCGGCGATGGAGGCGGCATTCTTGGCTTATCAGACAACGGTAAAAGACTCTCGGCGGCTTAGAGTACTACCCTGCCAAATTATTAGTTTTATGAGATAACTAAATTAGTTTTTCTGCTGAGCAATTCCGGGGTGCGAGGGGTTAGATCCGGGGTATTCGATGAGACAGGATGACACAATCGTGCAGAGTTCTATTCTTGGTCAATCCGAGTACTACAAATCAACGGAGAGAGTTTTGATGTATTTACACTGGCAAGCTTACTTGTTCTCTAAGACGTAGTGGAGTAGAAATATAACAACTCGCTTACTCTCCAGTTAGAGTCCTGGCAAAATCGTTGAAATATTTTCTATACTTTGCTAAATTTGTAATTTTCTTACTGTGAAAATTTTTACTCTTCATACTGGTAAACCGTAAGTACAACTTTATGATGAGCATTGCAACGAATTTCTTCAACCGACACACCATGAGGAA
This sequence comes from Ogataea parapolymorpha DL-1, assembly GCF_000187245.1. Lineage (NCBI taxonomy): Eukaryota > Fungi > Ascomycota > Pichiomycetes > Pichiales > Pichiaceae > Ogataea > Ogataea parapolymorpha. The sequence continues at coordinate 779,354 of NC_027865.1, read as the reverse complement.
AGACAACTTTGACAGAGCTTTTTAACACTGAGAGTTGTACTAACACAAGAAGAACACTGTCGTATTTCGCTACTGAAATGTGCGAGCTGGCGATTTGAACTGATTCCTGTTCATTCTTTTGTATATTTATATAGGGGACCGAGCTAATTGAAGCTACACTTGTATGTGATTGAACTTGTAGAGCATTTAGAGTAATTGCAGTTCTAGAATAAAATGGATCCAGCTAACTGGATTTAAAGATTCAAAATTATTAATATTTTGATATATTTATGTCGTACAACGCAGACGAGACCCCTGCGGTTTGCGAAAACTGTTTGGGCCCCAACCCGTATGTGGAGATGTCACGAGAAAGAAATGGAGCAGAATGCAAACTGTGCACTCGCCCGTTCACTGTTTTTCGATGGTCTGTGAAGAAAGGCGAGAGACTAAAAAAGACATTATGCTGTTTGACCTGTGCAAGAGCCAAGAATTGTTGTCAGTCCTGCATGTTGGATCTGACACTGGGAATTGATTTGCGTACGAGAGATCAGCTTTTGAAGCTGACAGATCAAAGCCACGCCCTGGAGTTGACTCCTCAGAACCAAATGTCTAAAATTTACGCCGCTACTCAACTTGAAAAAAAATACAAGGCTGCAGGGGAAGATGGTATTGAAACAGTGGAGCAGAAACGGGCAGATGCACGCAAACTAGTAGATTCGCTATCCAAAGCTGTGCATAACAAAAAAAGGAAACAAGAGAGCGAGCAGGACGAAGAGCAGGTCAGCAAAGAGGAGCTGATCAAGCTTTGCAAACACCTGCCATTTAATGGCAGTTTAGAGACGCCCAAAAGCAGCAAAATCAAGTCGTTTTTCCTTTTTGGTTTTGGCGAGAAACTCGCCGAATACCAGGTGCGCGATTACTTTGAGGATATCGTTGGCGAAAAGAAAGTTGATGCTGTTACTTTGAACCATCGGGGCAAATTTGGTTTTGTAGAGTTCTCCTCCAGACAGGCTGCCGAGAAGGCAGCAGAATGTCTCAAAAATTCGCTCCTACATCCAAAAATGGTTGTTGTTGCGGGAGAGCCGCTTCGACTATGTTGGGCCGGAAAGACTACCACCCCTTCTTTTTCGACCACAGAAATTGCACAGGTCCGTACTATTGTGAAACGCCAAATGATCAAATATGCCACCAAAGAACAGAAGAAGAGCAGTGGAACCCAGGTTCAAAGCCCTGTCACTAAAAGGTCTAAAACAGAAAGCACCACGTCCTCCAAATACACTAGTCTTCGAACAGACCTGGAAGTCTAAATTAATTTGTATACTAGACTAATATACCGTAATATTCGCATCGTTTATACTTTTTGGCGAGCTGGCTCCACTGCACCAACACTCTATCGGCTATCGGAAGAATTAGCTTCCCTGTGAGACTGAGGTTGTTGACCCTGGCAAGGCTTTCCACGTAAATGATTTTTGTCCTGCAACGACCCAGATACTTGAAAAAAAATAGCACATACGCTATTGGAATAGCTGTGCCCGGTCCATTGCACAGGAACACGTCTGGGTATTGCTTCATGGATGCAAAAAGGAGAAACGTCGATATGAATGCTTTTGATGAGCGGAAAACAGCAGAAAGCTTGCCCTCTCCAATATTGCGGGCTCTGGGGATGGTGATGACAGATGGAGACTCTTCCAGGCTGCGAATGCTACTGAGTGATGTTTCATCTGAATCTGCAACTGCATATTGACGTTTGAGGTGATCGAAATGCTCAAACTGGCGCAAGATTCGGATCATCTCTCCTGTGTGGCCCCCAGAGCCCAGCAGGATCAGCACGGACTTTGAGGTCACTGTTGATTTCTGAGCATAGCCAAATGTGTTATGACAGCTGGGAAGAATGTAGATTAGCCGGCCAATTGAAGCCAATAGCGTCAACAGCACTACAGAGGCTGCAAGCGTGAAATGGCGTTCATCCATTGACGATTGTAAATTTACAGGAGGAAGAAAAACGACGCGTCGATATTAGCTGTGATCAGGTAGCATTGACATAAGTTGCGCAAGACTAGCGATGCGATGAGCCCGAACACCCAGTCGTCCACTACAGGCTCATGGGCTTGGCAGCGGAGTTCGCTCTTCAACATGGCCATTGTGGCTAATATATAAGGATGCGATATGTACGTTGTGTGTTTGGTTCTTTTCATCACCGATATCTCAGATAAAAAAAAATCGAGATTAACGTTACAGCTAAATGAGACAAATTCTCGGGCTTGTGATCTGCTTGATCGCCCCAGGAGGATTGGCACTCAGTCAGAAGGAGTCCCCCTTCTTCTCCTGTATATCGCAGTCTCAAAGCTTACCGTTTGACTTCGTGCCACCACCAGGTGCAAATGAATTTTTTAGCCCCCATTGCCAGTACGAGCCTGCCTTGGGCACTCTGTTGATCTGTTTCCATGATCTGACCTCCAACCAGACTAAACAGGATCAGCTTTTACAGGATTCTTATGGCGTCATAGCGGATTACTGCGGTCGACTCGGAGGAGCCAATCTGGACGTACAAACATTCGAAAGGAGGTATCAGAACGCAACAAAGTACGTCCTTTCTGAAAACGAGGCTCGGTCGCATAATCTCAGCACGCCAATCCGTTCTCCTGTGCGTCTAAACCTCACCACAGTGTTGACGTACGCGGACTCGTTTTCGCTGTTTGCAGGAAACTTTGCTTGGGCATATGATTTTTCCACCATAATGTGCATGTTTTGGGTGGTGACCTTAGGCTTGATCGGAATTTTCAACCATTTCAAACACTTTCGATGGAACAACAAGCTTAAAGGAGGCATACTCGACACCTTTAGGGGTTACATCGCTTTGCCCACGCTGAATGGCAAGCATTTCCAGCCATGGAATATGTTCGGGTCTCTTGGCGAATGGGCCCCCTTCAAGCTCTTTGACAGCTTGATCCCAACCACACAGGAATCCATCATTGTCTTCCTGTATTGCATCATGGTCATAATATCGTCTTCTGTCGGCTACACACTGCAAGATCAAAGTGCTCTTTTGGGAGCAAAAGATTTACAGTATTATAGATACGTTGCCGATAGAACAGGCATTCTCGCCTTCGCACAGTTGCCTGCCCTATTTTTGTTCGGGGGCAGAAACAACATTCTCATTAATTTAACCGGATTGCAGTTCAACACATTCATTATCTTTCACAAGTGGATCTCAAGGGCAATGGTGATTTTGGCTGCGTTGCACGCCTATGCGTTTAGAGAGTACACAATTATTCGCGGCCACTACGAGAAAGTCTCACAGGAGACGCTCTGGTTCTTTGGTCGTCGAGCATTAGAGGCTGGCATCCTCATTATCCTGCAAGCCATTTATTTCTTCCGCAGCCGGTGGTACGAACTGTTTCTGGCTGTACACATTATTTTGGCCCTGATTTTCATTGTGGGGGCATATTTCCATTGCAAAAGTATCGGATACCTGGAATGGACTTATGCCAGCATGGGAGTGTGGGCGCTTGACAGGGTTTGGAGACTCATGAAGATTTACAGATTTGGTATTCCAAAGGCCACTTTCAAGCTCCATTTTGAGACCATTGTGATCAGCATTCCAAAGCCTGACCACTGGAAACCATACCCGGGCTGTTTTGTCTATCTATACATTCTCTCACCTTCTGTCTCTTGGAAATTATGGGAAAGCCATCCGTTCACTATTTATTCTGTTGGGAATGAAGTGCGGATTTATATTAAAAAGAAAGACGGAATGACGCAGAAACTGTACGATTATTTGCTGGCAGCTGGTGAGTCGCAGTTGCGGGTCGCTGTCGAAGGCCCTTACGGGCATGCCTCGAGCCTCGAGAGCTACGATAATATTCTCCTTCTTGCAGGAGGTAATGGTGTTCCGGGCCCATACTACCATTGCATGCATCATCTGGAACAAGCCCAATCCAAAGGTTGGCGGAAAAAGATACATTTTGTCTGGATATCTCCATATTTTACAGCTCTCAGATGGTTTGGCCGCGAACTATTGGACCTCCAGACAAAAGATCAACATAATTATGTGTCAAAAGATATCTATCTCACCAGAGAAAATAAATTGGTGCAGAAGACATCGAGCGATACAAAACCGACAAACTCCAGAACTCCATTAATATCAATTAGCAGCGAGGAGCTAATGGCACGCGTCATGGGCCAGCTATCAGAAGAGCATCTTGCTGACTACAACGTCCACAAGATGAGGCCCGATGTTTCCAAGCTTATTTCTTCAGTTCTGGAGGAGGCAGAGGTGGAGGGCCACCGGAACGGTCTTGCTATTGTTGTTTGCGGCTCAGACATTCTGGTGGACACCATACGGGATGTTGTGGCGCATAAGGTTGGCACCTCAGGCAAGGAGATGCGCATAGACCTGTTTGAGGAGCTTCAAGTATGGTAGACGTAATCGACGCGACGATAATGTTTTTCTTGATAGATTTTGCCCTGGAAAATTGTGTTGTAGTAAAAATTGATCACACGCTCAAATAGGCAAGATCTGTGGTTTTGGCCTAAGACACACGGTTGAAGCTATAATTACAGATCTGAGGCACCCACAGTAAACTTAGGACCTGCAATAGAATGGCAACACACGCAGCGGCCAAACGACTCTGGAAGGAATACAAGGATATATCTAATCCGAGGACCGGATTAAAACAAGTTCATGTTGAAATCGAGGACGACAACATTTTCCTATGGAACGTTGCCTTGATTGTCATCGATAAAGACGCAGATTACAACGGAGCTTACTTGAAAGGTCAGCTCAAGTTCCCCTCCAATTATCCGTTTTCTCCACCGGGATTCAAATTTACACCACCTATTTACCATCCGAATGTTTATAATGACGGGCGACTTTGTATTTCCATTTTACACGAATCGGGAAACGACCAGAACGACGAACCAGATAACGAGACATGGTCACCAGCTCAAAGCGTGGAGTCCGTGCTGCTTTCCATCATCTCCTTATTAGAAGACCCTAACATATCCAGCCCTGCAAATGTCGACGCAGCTATTGCATTTAAGAAACACAGAGACGAATACCGCAAGCGTATTTCCGTGGAGGTGGCAAGATCACAGGCTAATATCCCCAAGGATTTTGTGATGCCTAACGCTGAAGATCTGAAACATAACCTCAAAGAGGAAGAGGAGCGCCAGGATGATGAGGACTGGTGGGAGGATAATTACTATGAGGCGGAGGACGACTATGAAGATGACGAGGAAGACATGGAATATGACGAGGAAGACCAAGTTTTGGAGTCGGACGAATAAAGTGGCGTCGTTTAGCATGAGATAACCCAATAGAAGCCGACTTATATGGGATCTATTATTTGTTCTAGTCACAATTTATCCTTCATGGCCTCACTCAGCTTCTCTAATTTTTTGATGGCCAGCACCTTTGGATATTGTAAATCGCAACAAAGCATTACCAAGTATTCGTCGTTGATCTTGTACAGGTAGATATAATACGAGTTGAAGCGTATCACGAGCCAGTCATATTCTGATTTTGCACGTTGTTCCCATGCCTTCAAACTTGTCAGTGACATGATTCGCAAGTTGTCCGATGGAGTTATGCCAGTATTAAGGAAATCATTATCATCACCTTTCGTATCTTCCTCGAGTGTATTCTGGAAGCATGAGACAAGCGGTTTCTTAGAGGACGTCGATAAGAGCGAGATCGAAAAGGGTTTTGAACTTGTGATTTCAGGAACAGGATTTAGCACCTGCGACAACAAGTTGGAAATGTTCTTTGAGTTCAGCATTGCTAGCTGTTGTCTGTTATAAATAATTGAGTTTCGGAACCTAAATAATCCTTGCATCATTTAATGAAGAACACCTCGCACCTCTTACAAGGGGGTAAAAAACATACACACAAGGTGCGTGTTTTTCGTCTTTGTTTATTTAACGTGTTTCGAGACAAAGAAGTTTTAAAGATTGCGCCAGTAACAAGCTTCCGAATAAGCTTCACTGCGTATATCCATCCTGTAATAGATCATCCCAATTTTCTCGGTGAGAAAGACCCGCTTCTTGATTGAGATTCGTTCCTTTGATGAACAAGCAGTTCCAAAACAGTGATTCACCAATTGCAGCATTTATCACTTCATTTCAGCATTAGCATTCGTGAAAGTCACTTCCTAGCATATACACATTATGAATCACGCTTCTGATTTACGACAAGGCTCGAAGCGGACTCCACTAAAAGAGTCTTCAAAATCCGCGCTCAACTCAAATGCAGCACCTAAAAAGTCGCTTTTAGATCAAAAATTAGACCTCACAAATCCTGCTCTAAATGAATCCATGAAAAGCCTTGCGGCGCCGCCGGTACCGGCCAAAAAGCAGTCCAATCGAATGACGGGCGCTGAATTAAAAGACTGGCAACAAAGTTGGCGAAAGATATTGAAAGCAAGTGTCGTCTATTTTGAAAACGACGAGGGTAGGAACGAGAAGGAGAAGGAACGAGCTAAACTAGCACTACAATCTTTGGGTGCCACTATCGAAAGATTCTTCAGCGAGAATGTCACAATCATTGTCTCAAGACGACCATACCACAAACATGCAGATTACCCAATGGGAGATATATTTCGCATTGCAAAGAGGAATGAATTGAAGGTCTGGACCTACGAGAAGGTGTTCCGTTTCATGAATCACCTTGGTGAACCTATTCCGGAAGACGAGTCCTCTCTCAAAAAGAAACTGTCATCTCTTTTGAAGAACGAAAAGCTTTTTGGCCCTAACGACCGCGACCCCAATGCCAAAAGAGATGATATCAAGTACTTTACAGGGTACTACTTTTATGTTTATGATTTACGACAACAAACAAGGCCGATTGTCATAAAAGAATGGCCTACAAATGCTGCCGACTTTCCAAAACTTACAAAGTCAACCAACGGTAGGTCTTTATTCATTGAAGACACTCATACTGGCAACTCCGAGAAACGGCACAGGCGGCGCATGCAATATCTCGAAGAAACAAAGGATTACCGTCAGAAGATCATTGAAGCATCCGGTCTTCCAAACGAGCCTGCATTGAGTTACGAAGAGCGACTGCAATACAAACGGATGTGGGAAGAATCTTACTATGGCGCACCAATAATAGAGCCAGAGCAGAAAAAGAGAAAGGTCCTTGAAGAACTTAACGAGAACTCAGAGATCCCAGAGGTGAATAAGAAGCCTATGGCTCCTCCAGCAAATCTCTATCGCGACGATTCGACGATTGAAGTTTCGCAGAACAAGGTCGGAAACGAGTACGGTGAGATTGAGGCCTCAGGTGTTGTTCAAACTCAGTCAGGATCGAATGCAATATCTGGTCAGGGCTATGTTAATGGAGTGGGCAACGGCTTGGGCCCTTCGCATTCCTTAGTTTTCAACAAGAAGATTGCGAATGAGAAGAAGAAAATGATGACTTTTGCTCCATTACCTGCCTCTCAGAGGAAGGAATCGCCACTAAAGGTATTCAAAGTCAGAAAGGAAGACAGAGTCATTCGGGTCATCAATGTCAAAAAAGACTCAAAGTTTATTAGTTCAGAGGATGCTAGACGTTTATCATCGCAAGCGAAAGACTCTAATGGTCCAGTGCAGACTCCTGATTTGAACACACACAAGGAAGAATCTAAGACTCCAGATCAGTCATTGGACGTTTCTTTTGGCCCAGCTTTGAAACAGGAAGAGGAGTGCAAACTTGGACCACCACATAACAAGATCATCGAGACCCCAGTTGATAAAGTGAAACTGAAAGATGAGAAGAATGATCTGATGTCGCCCATTAATAACCAGTTGTTCCGACAATCGCTGCAACCAAAGCAGAAGAAAGTCAAAGAAATCACCAATTTACCTCCAGTGCGCAAATCTAAAACGGAAGCAAAGCCAGGTTATTGTGAGAACTGTCGAGTCAAGTACGACGACTTTGACGAGCATATTCTCATGGATAAGCATAGGCATTTTGCTACAAACGATGATAACTTCAAGGATATCGATAGGTTAATTGAAGACGTCAGGATTACACGTTTGATGGGATTATAAATATATCTATTCTATAGTTTTAATTCTTCCTCCCATTGAACTCCACACCATTCTTCCACGTACCCAACATGGTTTTGGTCGTACATGTGGTCGGGAATATAATCCATCAAGTCTGTGGCCACAATTATCGTTCCCCATTCCATTCCGCTCAGTATGTCGTCAGTTCCAGCCTCTAGATCAATTATAGCTTTTGGCATCAACTGTAGTTCGAATCGTCTTTCTGAAGACGGATTGTATGGAGGATTAGGAATTAGTGCTTGTGGACGGAGTCTTCCGTTAGAATCATAGAACAATTTGGCCACATCATCTTTAGAAGAGTACAGTAATGGTGATCCATTGAGATCATAACGAAGCACCTGTGTAGGGTTGAACGAAACAATATGTGAGAAATGCTGGAATGTCGGGTCGTCCACCATTTTAGAGACGTTTTCATCCAAAGTTGGTATTTTTGAAGGATTGGAAGGATTTGGTTGCGAGGTTTGGGTGGAAGCCGCTGCATCGACCTCTGGAAGGGGAGGCAATTTCTGTTTTTTCAGATCAAAAGCCTCTTGATCAACATACAATATGTATCCAGGATAAGATGGAAGATTCACTGGCTCTGTGCTGACTTGGGGCCGCGCCTTTTCCACTGGTTTCGTCACCTCAGCGTAAGTTGGCTTTGCAGGCTCCTTTTTCTCCGGTTGTGCGAACGGATTGGATGATTCTTGGGCAAAAGGGTTTGAAAACGGATTCGACTGCGCGTTAGTCGAGTCTGACGGGCTGAAAAGGCTGTTAGCGAGAGATTCCAGTTTACTTTTGGTTTCTGCTTCCTTCTGTTGTGCTACTTTCTTTTTGTTTTCAAATTCCTCCAATTCCTGTTCTCTTTTCTTGATAAGGTCTGGATCTTTAGAAAGTGCTCTGAGAGCCCTGACGGATCCCTTTTTCCTTCTGCATTGCGCCTTGTTGCAGCCAAATATATAGATCACTCTGTCATAAAAAGTGTTTGCAAGATTGGCGTAGCATTGGAGCAAAAGATGCATCGGTTCTTGGCAACTCTTGCACTGAAGTAACTCTTTTGGTGGTGGGGAATTTGGATTTAACCAGATAGGCTTGCCACCAATAAAGGTGTCCTCCAGTTCTGGCCGTTCACTTTCGGAGATGGGAACATCAACAAAACCGAGAAACGTCTTGGACTCCCCTAATTCTTCTTCATAATCAGACTCGGACATGCTGAATAAAAAATATTCCTAAAAAATACTAAATTATTTAATGTGCGTGTATTTGTACTCAGACTAGTGTAAGGAGAAATAGTCCATTATAAATATGAGGAAGAATAATCCACCAAGACCTAAAAACTGCAATTTGCAATATCTCGGTGTACTTATTCATCTCTAGTATGTCTCGTATATCAAAGATCTAACCGCATAATTTTCATTGGCTTCTTCAACATCTTCCCAATTGCCAATAAAATCATCCTTACCCCTAACTATTCCGGGAAGAGTTTTCCCTTCGCTGTAACGCCTCCAAACCTTTTTAGCTTGCTCGTCAGTTCCCAGGTCTTTGAATCCAAACTTGACCCTATTGGCGGTCAAAATAGTCTGCAGTCTGTTTGTTCGAGTAGCAATTTGGAAGCCGCCTGCCAAAGATGTGTAAATGAACACAGGTTCGTCCTCGAATGTCATTTTTGTTCCCTTGGGAACATAAACCGAACCTTTATTTGCAGTGCTGGTAGACGACTGAGCTGGCTGTTCCTTTTCAACAGCCCTCAGCAGTTCCTCAATGTCGTCATCGTCGTCGAATGAATTAGAAACAGATTTTTTCGCTTGAGTGTCCCGGACTGGCGCATCTTTCTCTTTGATAGGTTCTATTGCTTTAACTTCATCCTTGATGGGTGTGTCTTGCTGAATAGGGGCTTCCTTCTCAATGCTAACCTCGCCAGTTCCCTCAATATTAGCGGTGGGTTTTTCTGGTGCTTCCGCAAGCGTGCTGGACTCTAGCTTTGTGGTTAGCGAGTCTAAAGACTCTTTAGGTTGCTCCAAAATAGTTTCGTCCGCGGATGTTTTGGTAGGAAGATCATCATCAGCGTTAACGTGGTCTTGAGATGGCGCGTTGTCAATGTTGGTCTCTGCTAAATTTGGCCGTGTAGCAGCTTCACTATGAACATCCTTGTCTTCTGTTTCATCGCTCTTCGTTTCGACGGAATGGGTGCTTTCCTGCCGTTCCTCATCGAGACTTTCAACGATATCTGGCTGTCCTGGCAACTTTTCCTCCGAAGTATCAGTCTGCTTCGCTTCATCTCTAGATTCATCCGACAACTTTTGAACGGAGTCAGAGCTCTTGGTATCAACTTCCTCAGCGTTTAAATCCTGGGAAGCAGCGGTCTTGCTATCAGAGTTAACGTGTTCATCAGGTGGAATGCTGTCACCTTTCACGCCCTTGTTCACTGATTTGAGCTCATTTTTTTTCTCTTTCAGGATATCATGGTCCTCATCGGCTTCGTTAAGTTCTCCTAAATCCCTTGAATTTAGAGAATTATGCAAGTCACTCACAATGTTCTCCTTGTGCCTCCCAACCTTCGATCCGTCTTTCACACTTTTAGTATTCTCAACAATATTCAAGGCGTTGGTGATTGCGTCTTCGTAATCGGGCAGTTGGGAGAAATCGCCATCGTGCATGAGAACACCTTCCTCTTTGAGTTCGTTTTGGTCAATACCCCTGTCTTTGCCTATCGCATCTTTGTCATTGGCGGCTCTCGACCTGGATCTCGAAATGGAACGCAAGTAGTTCAGAGACGAAGAGCTCGAAAGTCTGACCGACCCAGGATCATGTCTTGGTTTTCTCTCCACAGGAGCATCGCTGCTGACACTGCCTTGACTGTATTCGTCGTTCGAGATACCGCTGTGGTAGGAATCACCTTTTGCCAGATGCGGTCTGTACATTCCAATGCCTTCCCTGAATGGTGATCCAGAGCTGTCTGCGGGACGCGAGCGTGATCTCTGTCTCTCTCTCATTAGTCTTGAGCTCGATCCTTCCCTCCTACTGGCTGGAGCTGTCAGAAGCTGGTCGACCTCATTCGAATAGCCGAAGAGTTCTGGCATCTTGTCCTGACGCACTTTGGCTTCTGGTTTTGGTGGGTTTTCCGACTCCTCGGTCAGTTCCCTGCTTCCTTGGTTGATTCTCTGCAGTATATCGTCTACAGTAGTGAGTTTTCCGGGTTCGATCAAATCGCGGTCTTTTTCTTCTGGCTTTGGAGGCTCTCTAGAAGGACTGTCGTATTTGAAATCAGTCAAGTGACTTGATTTGGCAGCGGCAGGCGCCACAAAATTTCCCGCATCACCGCCAAAAACTAGGTGCTCCTTTTCACGAACAGGCTCAGAGGAAACCTCGCTGCCAGGAGACTGGATGTAGCTGGAAATTCCTTCCTCTTCGGTCTTCAGCCGTTCTTTTAATTGCAATGCATCTTTTTTCAGATGACCTTCCTCGTCAAGGATCTCGTCAAGAACCTCTCCCTCCTCGTCGTTGAGAAGCCCACCTTCCGCCTTGAGTTCCTCCACGGACACAAACCCTATATGGGAGGTTGAGGGATTGGATTTGATGACGGGCCTCGAGCTGGAACGAGCGCGATCTAGAATGATCGATTCGGGCTCGTCTTTGTCTAAGTCCCCACTAGGAGTGCTGGAGTTTCTGACAGAAGACCCAATCAAGGATGGGGTATTCTTCTTCTGAAAATCCTCAAATTCTGCTTCCATATCCATTTTGGAACAGTGTTAATCGATGTTTGTTATCTTTGACAGGTATCTTTTTACCAATGAGAGATGCATTTTTTTTGATTACTACTTTAATTTTGCTACAACAGTCGATCGTCCCACAAAAATGCACAAGCTTTTTTATATATGCTATTGTTAATTCTCTATCAATTTCTGCATTGCAGCCTTGGCCTTCTCGACGTTCTCGGGAGACCCGCGAACATGCACTTCGTCAGACTCCTGCTTGATTTTCGGAATATCGATCCGCACATGGTACTCTGCCTCCAAACCTCTTCTGACCATTCCAGCCGATCCAATTAAAAGTGCGTGCTTTTTCTTTGGAATCAGCACCGTCTCGTCCACAACGTTCTCCAGGTCATATACTATCTGCTTAACCTGCTCAATGATCTTCTCCACGACCGCCTTGTTACCCTGTGACACGATCTTGGTCGAATTAGAGCCAGCAGGCGGAACTTGTAGCAATCTTCTAAAATCGGCCTCGTCGTTTGGACCACATGCGTTCAATATGATCTCGCGCTTCTTCGAGGCAGATGGCCCCACGAGATACTTGTGCCATTTCGAGTCGACATCGATCGACTCGGTCACGTTGTTTTGAATACGATCAACAATGGAGTTGATTTTTTTGGTTGCAGCTCTGATACCTTCCCTGGTACCCGTCAGCTCTAATTGCGCACTCTCGCCATCACTTTTCTCCCTCAGATGTTTGATGTCCACACCAGTGTCTGCCGAAATGTCCTTGACCTGCTCTCCGGACTTTCCAATCACGCGCGGAAGAATGGCTATTGGCACCTTGATCGTTTCTTTGTATCCATTGTCTTTTTCGTACTGAAGCAGCTCTCTTAACTCTTCTTCAGCCTTCGCAACGCCTTTGGAAGGTCCCTTGATCACAACCTCATCCTGATGGCCGGTGGCATCTTCGAATGGGAATTTGATCACCACGTTGTACTTCTCATTTAACCGGTGCACATATACTCCAGAAGGTCCAATTAGCTTGCGGTGGTACTTTTGTTCAATTTTCATCACCACAGTTCTCTCATCTGCCCACTTCTTGCCGAGCTGTGTGAGTTTCTTCTCGCACTCTTCAACGTTGACTTTCAGCCCTGTGAGCTTAACGAGAGTTTTGTCACCCACAGTGGCATCCTCGCCCTTTTGAACATCAATTTGCACATTGTACTCTTCCTGCAAACTCTGGAGGTTCCCTCCTTTGTGACCAATGAGTCTCGAGAGCTGACTAGTTGGGAATGCAAAAGTTTGGTTGTATTTAGAAGCCGTCTCATAATTTTTGACATCCTCAATAGCTTGCTTCAGTTCGCCGATCACCTTTGGAACATCCTTTTTAAACCCAACCACCACCAGTTGGTCGTCACTCACACCATCCTTGTTTTGGTGGAATCTGATCTGTATATCTGAGCCAAACTTAGACAGCAAGACCTTCAAGATGCGTCCTTGCAATTTCTCCTGATCTGCAGATTGCATGTCCAGGACTTCGTAGGTGATGTCTCTGCTGAAGGCTCTGAGCTCCTCCAGGGACTGGTCAACAGCATCCAATATCTCATTGGTCTCTTTCAATGATGGAAGGAATTCATCATCACTTGCCTGATACAGGAGAACTATCTTGTTGCCAACCCCCGAAAGCTTACCCAGAGGAACAATTTTCACGCTCTTTTCGTTCGCAACGGTCTCATCCAATTTTTCAAGAGCAAGAGTGTCGATGTCGTCGATCAGACGCACAAAGGAGGGTGTGATCTTGTTGACAGCATCCACTATCTCTCGTCTAGTGGACTTTAAAGCTTCCTTTTCAGATTTCGAGCAAACAAACTCCAGAACAACCGTCTTTGTTTGCTCGTCGACTAGAGACTTATAGCTTGGAGCAGTGATCTTGACGTTGTACTTTGCCGAAAGTGCGTCGAACATACCGGTGTAAACGAAGAATGCAGTAAGCACTTTCGCATGCATATAGTTTCCGCCGTGAGACCTTGCCAGATCCAAGAAATCAGTGGCATACTCCTGGGAAAGCTCTTTGCCAAGTGCTACGGCTTTTGGGATGTTCTCTTTCAGGCCAATGAACTTCACCGTAGTCGAAGGAGAATCGAATTCTGGAACCTCGACTAAAACCCCCACGGTGCTGAAAATCTTTTCTGCGTCAAGGAACTGATGGACCATCTTGGGCACTGTGCGTTCCTCGACAACAATCCGTTTTGCCAGGTAATCAATAACCGTTTTGGCAGTCTCTCTGGCCACTAGCACAGTCTCTCGGGCACCGGAGAGATAGATGGAAGAGGCCCTGGAGTTCTCCAGCGGTAGATCAACCTCGACGTCGGGAGGCAGCTGGTTTTTAAGCTCCAAATTCACAAATCGTTTGAGTTTTTCATCAACGTCCACCTTGACGGTGAGGTTCTGGGTGTGTTGGTCGACTATAGACATGATCTTTTGTCTAGCTTCCTCACAGCTCTCCACATCTCCCTCAACGACAACCTTTGCGAGGTTGGAAAAGATGTCGCCGTCGTCTGCTGCCTCGTTGCTGCCGGTTCTTGCAATATCGATTTTAACACCTGTGGACTCAAGGATCGGCTTCAATGTTCTGCCCTGCGAGCCAATCACTGTGGATATGAGCTTGAACGGAATGCCGAACTCAATTTTCACAGGCTTGGTGAGCTGTTTGATGAGGTCTTTTTTCGCACTTTGAATTTTCGACACCGGGCCGCTTAGCAGAAAAGTTCTTTTGTTGGTGGTGGCAGAAAACGTCGACTCGACCTTGACGTCGTAGGTGGCCTTGATCTTGGAGATGATCTTAAAGAGATCATTTTTCGACACGGGCAGTTGTTCTGCAGCGTCCACGATGAATGTGAGCTGGGTGTTGGACGACCTGACAGCGGGCTTGAAGGTGGACGGGGTGTTCGTCGAGACAGTGCGTCCATTGGACATTGACGGACCCCACTTGGCAGGTGCGGACCCAATCGATACCCCCAGGGCGGGGAAATATGTTTCGTCGTCGATTGACACCTTTTTGTCCTGGCTCGATGCCACGGAATCAACCTCGACATCCAGCTCATACGTGGTGGGCTCAGAGGCGGCCGACGACGGAGCGGACGACTCGGTGGCAGAGATGAGCGGGGTCTCTGGGTCCTCGGAAACGGCACTGTGCTTCTGCGCAAGAAGTTCTGCTGGGCTAGGCATTCTTGTTGGTGGTGTCTTTTTAGAAGAAGCTCCCTAATAGTTAAGAGAAATCTTGGTTGGTGAAGCTATCGAAGGAGGGTAACATTTATTTTTCTAAAGAGTAAATAATCCTGTCCGTTTCTTGCCCAGCGGATACACCACGAGCGTGGCCATAAACAGACCCACGCTAATTCCCAGAGCAACCTGGATCATGACCATTCCGAAACTCAGGCTCGAGAGCGAGCTGCCGCTCGACGTCGACGTCTTGTTGTTGACCAGGTTGTCTGCGCTCTCCACCCCGACCAACAACGAGCCTTGCGACGCGATACCAGACGGAACCTGGACGAAGACGGCCGGCAGCATGATCGAGACGGTCATGAACGATCCTTTGGAGAAAACCTTATTGAACGACTTGAGCAGTCTCGTGTAGGCGTTGCTAATCAGTCCAATCACGAAGCAGCCCAGTGTAGCATTGAATTCTGTGTTCAGCTTGAAATGTAAACCCGAGAAGTATGTAACCACATATCCTGCGCCCGAAATGGCGATCATCACCGGCAGCTGAGTCCACGAAGACTGGTTGATGAGCGCAAGACCGATAGTGAACATTGGCACCAGCAGGATTCTCCAGGCGGGCGGCACGTTCGAGGTGCACGTTGTTGACGATGTGGCGTTGTGGTCGATCCATCCGTACAATGCAGCACCCAATGTGATTCCAAAGGAAAGCATCAATGAATAAATAAATGCGTAAAACATACGCACGCTTCCGGCCACCAAGTTTCTGCTCTGTAGCTCGAGCGACCCACACAGAATAATGTAGCCGGGTAAAATCAGCGCGAGCGAGCCCTGCACAATTGCAGCAAAGCAGAACGTGTTGCCGTCGTTGACCGAGCCAATGGCCCGGCCAATAAAGCTTGCCACCACACAAGAGCTGATTTCAAACACCGAGGAGTACAGAACAGACCGCGGAGAAATGATAAACTGTAGGAACCCAATGACCAGCCCAATTCCAAACGAGATGGGCATGTCGATCCAATTCCCGCCAAATCCCCACGGCGTGACCATGGCCGAAGAAAAGCCGTATAAGAGCACACAGTACCAGTGGTTGAAACGGGGCTTGCGCGACAAAATCTCGTCCAGCTTCCCGCTAGCCTCCTCCACACCTATCCGATCGTGGACAACAGCTTTGTAGATGTCGTGAGTCTCATCCAGCTTTCCCAGGTCCAGCCCCTGAGCACACCGCACTAGTTTCATGTTCGAGGTGTGAGTAGCAGCGTCGCCAAAGGAAGCAATCATACATCCTGGAAAGTAGATAAATGAGCCGTCGATTTCTAGAACACGAGCTGTCATTGACATATACTCCTCCAGTCTATGCGTTGGTGCTCCGTAAAGCATGAAAGCCTTACACAAGGTGAGAATGAACCGCTGGCGTTGCAACACATCGGCAATGTGCACGGTGATGCGAGCTCTCTGCTCGCTTTTGAACTTCCGTCTGATTTTCTTGCGTCTATTGGACTTAGCAGTCTCGTCAAACCGCGGCATGAACTTGGTGTGTTTTTTGTCTGCATTTTTCGGTTTGGCAAAAGAGGGCAGCTCAAATTTGTCTTCTGGTCTGGGCTTCGTTTTTGGGTCCTCCTTTTTATTGCTCTTGAACATGTGGCTCAGAGACGAGGCCGATCTTGACCTCTTTTTGTGTTTGTAAATAGATGGGTCTCTCGAGCTCGTCCGTTTGGCGCCCAGCTCCGGCACAGAGTTGAGCGACGCATTGTCTATATTATAGCTGTCGTTTGTAGAAATGAGCCGTAATTTATGATCCAGAGCGTCGGGACTCGTGGCCGTTTCGACGTCCGAGTAGTCGCTTCTGGGAGTCTGAGTCCCCGAATATTCAGACGCAGGGTAGTTTGGCTGATTCTGTGGATTGTACAGTGCCAGAAGACTCGAGACAACACCTTTCCTCACCCTTTTCGGACGGTCCACCAACGACTCAACGGAGTCAAACTGGACATAGTCGTCGTTATTGAGATCGTCGAAGTCGCCAACAGTGGCCTCAGGGTTTGGAGCCATGAAAAGACTGCTGGAATTCGGATGCAAGGTCGACGCAGACGATAAATATCCAGCATTAGCCTCCTTGAAATGCTGATCGACCAGGCCATTGGCCTCAAACTGCAACTGGTCTGCGTCAAATGTCTTGAGAGGTATGTCGTTTTCAATTTTTTCCTCTTCGTCGGGGTTTCGTTCCTGTGATGACTTGCTTGCTCCGGGCGTTAGGCCACCCATCTGAGGCGGATGCCCAAAAATACGCGAGACTATGGTCTCGCTCCGCTTCTTGCGGGGAGATCCTTCGTCTGAAGGTCTCTCGCCTCTGTTGGTTATGAAATGCCGTTTTATCCGTGTCTTGAAAGAGTCCCTCGACTCGTTTGAGTGGACGCTAGCAACAGAACCTTCCTCACCAGAACGCGTGTCTTCCGCCTCATCCGTGGAAACGTCCTCAGAGGATTCTTCGTCGACTTCGATCGCAGGTGTAGGCTTACTTTTGGCCACAGGAGTGGGCGAGCTCACATCATACTCGTCTCTGTAGAAATCGTCGTCAAAATCGTCGTCTATCTCTTTTCTGAGGTCGTCAGTTCCATGTTCTCCCGATCCTGGGGAGATCATCGCGGGAGGTTCCACGGGTGGGCTGTTGAAGGTGGGAAAGCGCGGCCCAAAATCAGCATCGTCATTCTCGTCATCCTCTAATATGGGTATTTTATTTATAGTGGTGCCTGTATATTGACGATGCTCATCAGAAACCCTTCTGGAGAGCCTGGGCTTGCCATGCTTCTTTGATTTGCCAAAAGAAGGCAACATCGGTGAATTTTGGTAAAAAAAAAGTGGAAGCCAAGTCAGAGGTACAGATACAAAGAAATCAAATATGGCATACTTTTTTAAAACAGGGGTACATCTCCGAGGAGAAATATTTACACTGCCTTGGAACAAACATAAACTAACTTATTAGCAATATACAGGGAGGTATAAATAAGGAAGAAACCCAAACTGTAAAACCGTTAATCATTAGGTGCACCAGAAAACATTTCTATCATATAAAATCAAACAATGACAAAATGCTAATAATTGAATTGAATGTACAATGATCACGAACAACATGTCAAAGATCATAAATCGGTCCAGCGCACAAATGAATAGTATATCAAACTTTCTCGCTCAGAGGAATGGTGAATAAGGACTGAAGTTGTCCTTTACTCTTGTCTATTTCTCAATCTTTATATTCCCTCCAGAAGCGATCGAATCAAATAAGTTCAGATACACTTGTTTTTTTTCTTCATTTTCTTTTATCTCCTGCTTCTCTCTCTCTTTCCTCCATTATAAAACTACCACCATTGAGATGATGACGACGATGCTGGTGCAGCGGAGCTACCAAAGCTGTTGAATCCTCCACCGTTTCCGTAACTGCTGTATCCTCCTCCTCCATAGCTAGATCTACCACCATAGCCGTTTCCGTATCCTCCAGAGTTGCCTCCGTACTTTCTGTAATCCCTGTTCTGGGTCTTTCCTCCTCTTCCGCGGCCTCTGCCGACGGAGTTCTCTCTTGCGATCACAGTCAAAAAGTCTGGGACCTCTTGGTTGGCCTCGCTAAGAATTTCAATCAAGTCTTTCACGACGTTCTTGTTTCCTCTGTTGACAAAGGCAGTGGCAACACCAGTATTTCCTGCTCTTCCTGTTCTTCCGATACGGTGGACATAGTCGTCAATATCGTTTGGAAGATCGTAGTTGACCACGTGAGTCACATTAGGGATATCCAGTCCTCTAGCAGCAACGGCGGTGGCAACCAAAATTGGCGTTCTTCCTGTTCTGAAACTCTCCAGTGCTCTCTCTCTTTCGTATTGAGATCTGTCACCGTGAATAGAGGTGGCTGGGAAGTCTTGGTTAATCAAAAAGTCGGACAAAATGTCAGCCATCTTCTTGGTTTCAACGAAAATCAAAGTGAGTCCATTGGCCAGCGTGTCTTCGGTAGACGTGAGAATATCCAGAAGGCTGGACTTCTTTTCATCGTCTTCAACGTATAATATTCTTTGAGTAATGTTCTCGGAGGTCGATCCGACTCTTCCCACCGACAAAAAGATGTAGTTGTGCAAAAAGTCCTTGGCCATCAATTGAATTTCCTTAGGGAACGTTGCAGAGAACATCAATGTTTGTCTTTCACCTGGTGGCGGCATGTCGCAACCCTGAATAATGTGCCTGATTTGAATCTCGAAACCCATATCCAACATTCTGTCAGCCTCGTCCAAAACAAGGTACTTGATGTTCTTCAATGAAATCTTGCCTCTCTCCAAAAGATCGTTCAATCTTCCTGGTGTGGCGACCAAAAGATCGCAACCCTGTTTGAGTTGGTCCATTTGAAGGTAGACCTCGGCACCTCCATACACGACAACTGGTCTGACCCAGGATCTGTAGGAGAACTTTCTGGCTTCCTCATAAATTTGAGAGACCAACTCTCTAGTTGGTGCAAGAACCAATGCAGTAGGATGTGCTTTTCTTCTGTCGAAGGCATTGTCTGTTTGGGAAGATTCTGTAGGTCCATGCTTGAAGGACTCAGACAAGACTGGGAACAGGAATCCACCAGTCTTACCCGAACCGGTTTGAGCACATGCCATCAAATCTCTGCCGTTGGCAACAATAGGAATCGAATATTTTTGCACTGGAGTTGGCTTGGTGAATCTAGCTTGCTTGATATTTTCCACGAGTAAAGGATCCAACGGAGGTGAAGTGAACTCAGTAATTGGCTCTGGCACATCGTCACCTGAGGCTTCAACTGGGATCTCATCGTAGTTGTCGAAGTTGATACCAGAAGACTGGGTCTGTCCATCTCCTGCCTTACCGTAAAGCTCTAGCTCGAGTCTCTCGTTACGCTCAGCTGGCTTGTGAGCACCGTTAACCCATGAACCTTGACCTGGCTGGGCTCTGGATCCTCTGCCAAAGCCTCCGCCTCTGGAAAATCCATTGCCTCTGCTGAAACCTGATCCTCCTCCAAAGCCTCTGCTTGGTCCTCCGAATCCCTTGTTAAAACCTCCTCTGCTGGCAAATCCGCCTCTGCTCGAGAATCCGCCTCTACCAGACGATTCCCCTGTGTCTTTTGGAACGTAATCTCCTCTTGATCTGTGTGGCGGGACGTATGACATCTTTTAATAATCCACAATCTATAAAGAAATAATCTTGTGGGAACACTAACCCTTTTATCCTATCTTCACGTTGCTTTTCTACTACTGAAAAAAAAATTTTCACAAAGGGGGCAAATTTAGGTTACCCGGCTTACTAATTAGGTGAAAAATAGGGATATACCACTAATTATATATCTATTTCTCAAGGTCCTTCTTGAGGGTACCCATGAAGGCGTGCTTCTCAGCTGGGGTCTGGAATCTACCCTTACCGAACTTGGAGGCAGTGTCGATCCACTTGAGGTTGACTTGCTCCAAGGCTCTTCTGTTGGTTGGGCCGTACAGAGACTTTCTCAAGGTGATGACTCTCTTGACTGGACCTGGGATGGATCCCTTCAACAGAACAAAGTCGTTGTTGACGGCACCGTATCTGACGAAACCACCCATTGGGGTGATGGTCTTCTTGGTTCTGTCGAACTCAGTAGCACCAGAAGCCTCATCACCGGCCTTACCAATTCTGTAGACCTTGTGGTTGATGGAGGTTCTGTGGTGGTAACCTCTTTGACCAGCTCTGGCAACAGTCCACATAACGTGGGATGGATGCCAAGCACCGATACAGGCAACCTTTCTGGTACCTCTGTGGGTCTTTCTTGGAAGCTTCTTGGTTCCCCATCTGTGGGTGACACCCTCGAAACCGTGACCCTTGGTGACGGCAATGACGTCGATCATCTCGTTTTGCTCGAAGACAGAGTCAACAGAAACGGTCTTCTCGAAGTGCTCCTTGGCCCAGTCGACCTTGTCGGAAACAGAACCACCGTTCACCTGGATCTCAGCCAAGTGAGCCTTCTTTTGGGTCAATGGGGTCTTTCTGATTTGGGTGTGGACCAGAACTCTGACGACGGAACAGTACTTCTTAATTCTAGCAAGCTCCTTCTCAATCTCGGCAGCGCTGTTAGCGTACTTCTCGGAGTATTTGGTGAAAGCTCTCTTCTTAGACTTGTACCAGTTCTTGTAGAATCTTCTCTTGACCTCATCAGAAAGGTGCTCAGCCCAGACAGTAGTCAAAGATCTCAGACCTCTTGGGGTCTCGACGTAACCAACGACACCGACAACAACAAGTTCTGGAGTGTCAACGACGGTAGCGGCCTCGACGATCTCTCTCTTGTGCATCTTAGAACCTGGTCTGTCCAAGTCTCTAACGATGGTGGTCATACCAGCCTTGTAACCAAGGAAGGCAGTCAAAGCAACTGGCTTAGACTTGACATCCTTAGGGAAAGCCTTACATCTACCTCTCTGCTTGACAGCTCTCTTTCTTGGGAGGAAACCCAGGGAACCGTGTCTTGGCTGCTCGAACTTTCTGTGGGACATGATGAAATGGAAATAAAATAAAATGAAAAATTTGAAAAAAACGATGAAAAATTTAGCTGGGATGAGGAAAAAAGTTGTTAGGCAGGGTAA
Organism: Ogataea parapolymorpha DL-1; assembly: GCF_000187245.1. Lineage (NCBI taxonomy): Eukaryota > Fungi > Ascomycota > Pichiomycetes > Pichiales > Pichiaceae > Ogataea > Ogataea parapolymorpha. The sequence goes on along the minus strand of NC_027865.1, from coordinate 757,828 downwards.
TAACGACACCAAATGATGTGGTTGTCTCAAAAGGGTAACGCGGTAATTGTACAAAAAATTTTCACGATCTCTATCAAATAAACTGACTCACCATGTTTAGAACTTTCACCAAGCTGGCCCTCCCGGCCATCAGATGGAATTCTATCAGACTATCGTCGACCAAGAGCTTAGACAGAGCCACTCTGACCATCAGAGATGGCCCAATCTTCAATGGCTACTCTTTTGGAGCTGATAAGAACGTCAGCGGAGAGGCGGTGTTCACCACCTCTCTTGTTGGATATCCCGAGTCTATGACTGATCCTTCCTATAGAGGCCAGATTCTTGTCTTTACTCAGCCGCTGATTGGTAACTACGGTGTTCCTTCAGGCACTGCTAGAGACGAGTACAACCTGCTAAAGTATTTTGAGTCGCCACATATCCAATGTATTGGTATTGTTGTCAGCGATGTGGCTCTGCAATACTCTCATTGGACGGCCGTCGAGAGTCTGAGCCAATGGTGCAAACGTGAGGGTGTTGCTGCCATCACTGGCGTTGACACCAGAGAATTGGTGACTTATCTGAGAGAGCAGGGCTCCAGTCTGGCCAAGCTAAGTATTGGCGAAACATACGATGCTGATGAAGACGCGGCTTTCGATGACCCTAGCTCTGTGAATTTGGTGCACAAGGTCACTACCAAAGCTCCTTTCCATGTTCCTTCGCCTAATGCCAAGTACCATGTTGCTGTGCTAGACTGTGGTGTCAAGGAGAACATTCTACGCTCCCTGGTGTCCCGTGGCGCCTCTATCACTGTTCTTCCTTACAATTATCCGATCCAGAAGAGTGCCGACAAGTTTGACGGTGTTTTCATCTCGAACGGCCCTGGCGATCCAACACACTGTTCTGCCACCGTCGAAAATTTGAAAGAGACCATGGAAAAGTTCCCAGATCTGCCAATTTTCGGTATCTGTCTTGGACACCAGCTGCTTGCATTGGCCTCTGGAGCCAAGACCGTGAAGCTGAAGTACGGAAATAGAGCTCACAACATTCCGGCTTTGGACCTTCTCTCCGGCAAGTGTCATATCACCTCCCAGAACCACGGATACGCCGTTGATGCAAAGACCCTGCATCCAGACTTCCAAGAGTACTTCATCAACCTGAACGATCTGTCGAACGAGGGAATGATCCACAAAACCAGGCCGATTTTCTCGACCCAGTTCCACCCAGAGGCCAAGGGAGGTCCCTTGGACTCGTCTTACCTGTTCGACAAATACTTCGATTTGCTCAAAGAATACAAGAAGTCGCACTTGAAACTAAGCCCAGACGACTTGCTGATTGACATTTTGCCAAAAGAGCGCGTGGTATAAGCTTAGTTGCCGAATATAGTCTTTGGACCCGATCCTTAATGAAATTCACTAGATAAATTAGAATAGGAAAAATTACCCTTAATAGGAGTACGCTGTAGGGCAGTATTCTACTTTGTCGCCCGAAATCAGGACTAAGTCAGAAATATTTCAGGAATAAACGTTGGTCCATCTCTTCAGCAACGACCTTTGAATCATAGATTTTCAAGATTATAGCATGATATATATCAACGTCGAAAATTAATTATCGATCTTTTAATTTTATGTTTAGGTTGCACCCCATGGTAACTTATCCTGGAACAGGTATTAACTTATACAATCCTATGACTCATGTAGTAAGATAGTTATCGCATTAGGAAGGGTAAGGTGCACATGCACCCGTGTGTTTATGAATTATATAATCGTGCCTAGCATTTAAATAAGATCATATGCACGGAATTTTATTCCTGAAATAAAATCTCGTGAAAAAAATGCACGTTCTTCTGACCAACGACGACGGTGCTCCGCACGAGACCGCAAGTCCATACGTCAAGTTTCTCGTCGAGGCTATCCAGAAGTTAACCAACTGGGAGTTGACCATCTGCGTGCCCGCCTCCCAGAAGTCATGGATTGGAAAGGCCCACTTGGCAGGAAAAGACATCTCTGCCTCCTATATCTACTCTGCGATTGACCAACCAGCAGATAGTTCTTTCCACGGGCCGTTCTCCCATCCCAATGCCGATCTTGCCAAGGACCCCAACATGAAAGAGTGGTGTCTTCTGGACGGAACTCCTGCCACCTGCGCGGACATTGGAATCAACTATATTGCCAAAAAGCCTGTCGATCTTGTGATCAGTGGACCAAATGTTGGAAGAAACTGTTCCGCACTGTACTCTTTGTCTAGTGGAACCATTGGAGGAGCAATGGAGGGTGTACAGCACGGCAAGAAAGCGATTGCTGTGTCTTACGCTTTCGAAGCCGATTCTTTCAACGACCCTAAAATTCTAACTGAGGCCTCGTTGGTCTCGGTCAAACTCATCGAGAAACTGGTTTCAGTGTGGGATGACCGCGTTGATTTGTATACCGTCAATGTTCCGCTGAGAAAGAGCCTGAAGCTCGGCAAAACTAAGTGTGTGATGACCCCAACACTTGATAACAAATGGACGAAGTCTCTGTACACCGCTAAATCCGAAAGTCCTGAGCAACCAGCCTCCGATATTGTGGACCAGAGCGTTACTCACGGAAAGACCTTTAAGTGGACTCCAGACTTTGACTCTGTGCACCAGAATCTCGGAGATGAGAGCGTTCTGAATGACGCTAGAGCCGTGGACCAAGGACTTGTTTCCGTTACAGCTCTGAAGGCAGCATTCAAAGAGGTCGATGATCTCAACACTGGTGAGCTGATCATTGAGTAAGTTGGACAGAGTTCTATTCTAACATATAGAAATTCTCCGAAAAGTAGCTCCGATTCTGTTTTCATTGGCTACCCAGCCGATGCGTATCTTTTCGAGCCTTTAAAACAAGCTCTGGACAAGTACTTGAACAGCAGAGTTTCGGGAAAGACGTTTGTGTTTGCAGAGTACGAGGATTTGGATCACGAGAGGATGATGAGTGACAAAAACTATATGGCCAACTCCTATATTTATCGGAAGGGTCTGATTCGAAAACACTATTTGGCCAACACAATTGCAATGTACACCTCGAAAAATCCAACGAGTATACTAAAGAAAGCTTTTCCCGAGACATACCAGCTGGAGCTAGATTATGCAGAATTTTTGGACGACTCTCTAGACGAAAGCTACGAGCTGCGTCAGGATTTGGAACAAAACGAGCAAACACTGTCTAAAACGTATATTTTGAAACCAAGCATGAGTGACAAGGGCCAGGGCATCAGGATCTTTCAGACCATCGACCAGTTGCAATACATATTCGACTCGTTTGAGGAGTCTGAGGAAAATGGAGACGAAAACGCCGTGATCACGTCCCAGCTGCGCCATTTCATTGTCCAGGAATATATTGCCAACCCATTGCTGCTACCAGTGTACGAAAACAGGAAGTTCCACATTCGTACTTACGTGCTCTGCGTGGGTGATCTCCGGGTGCTTGTTTACCAGAGAATGTTGATGCTATTTAGCGATAAGCCATATCACAGGGATTTTGACAATATTGATGGCCATCTTACCAACACTTGCTTGCAAGGCGACACAGACAAGCTTGTTGTGGTGGAGCTTCGTAAAAGTGTGCTTCCAGAATTCTCACAAAATCAAATCCGGGAGTCCATAAATTTAATAGTTGGAGAGCTATTTAAAGCTGCCACGAATGACAAAATCAATTTCCAGCCTCTGCCAAACTGCTTCGAGACATTTGGCATCGATTTTGTGGTGGACGAAGACCTCAACGTATCGCTGCTCGAGGTAAATTCTTACCCTGATTTTAAGCAAACTGGAGACGATCTTAAAGGACTCATCTACGAGCTGTTTGACGGCATTGTGCAACAGGCAGTGGTGCCTTTCTTTGGGGGCAAGCTAACGATCCCTAGCAGTTTCAAACAAGTACTAGAACTGGCTTAATGTGTATTATATACTATTCACTTTCTTCGCTCTTGTCGTAATTTTCCTCGGCCATTTCCTTGCTCCACTTATATATATTATTTTTCACGCGGTCTGCTCTGATAAAGCCGTTGCGAATGGTGGTTAGCGATCTGATAAACTCCTCGTTCCGCTGAAGCGCTATCTGGATCAATTGCCGAGACTCCTCTGCGTCTTCCGCCTTGCGGATCCCGAAGTTCGGGTCTCGTTTGTATTCTGGAAGCTTGAAGAACGGATCCTTGATATGCTCGTTGATCTTTCTGGAATCTTGCGCCTGGCCATTTCCGTTCTGGCCCTCATCCTCATCCTCTTCTTGCGTGGCATCCATGTCCCTGTTCAACCCGTTCTCATCGCTGCCGGCTATCTGTTTCTCCAGGTCAAGGTTGTGGTCGTAGTTCGGGAGCTTCAAATTGTCTGCCAACAAATCATCCGGACAATCTCCCAGAAACACACTCATCAGCTTGCTGAGCTGGATCACATTGTCTTGCTCCTTTTCTATTAGCTCTATCGTCTGCTCGGCGAGATCTTCCAAATGCGTGCTCTTATATATCCTCTCTAATGTCTTGCGCTCAACAATGTTCGTGGGATGTGTGATCGGCGCTAGTATTTCCGCGACGTCCACGGAATCAAATAGTCCTTGTACAGAGTCGTAGTCCTGCTTGTACTCATCGTCTTCGTCCACTATGCCAAACTCGTCGTCCAGTTCACGTTGTATTATCTCCTCCACGGTCTGATCTTTGCGTCGTATAACATATCGTGGCCGTTTCTCACCAGTTTCAGGGTCAATTTCCTCTATTTTGACCAGTTTGAGGTCGTCCCTGTAGGAGTTCAGATTGGTGTAGTCGACTCCATCGGAGTTATACAGTAGCTTGTTGCCCCTGTTGGAAAACACGCTGGCGTCGCCATCCGGCACGCCAACCACTAGGTCCTTAGCAGTGAACCCAGGCGAGTTCAGAACGGCAAGCTTGAACCTCAGCAGATCTTTTTCAACCGAGTCGTTGCTCTTCATTATTTTACACTTAGATTTTTTGTTTGGGGTATTTTTCTTACAAATGTAGTTAGTGGTGTACAGATGTACAAAATCATAAATTGGATGGAGAATCCTCGCGAACCACTATAGTGTCGCCGTCCTGCAAGTCCCTTTGCGCATTTGAGGAGTTCGAGGCCGCGTCGGAGCTCGACACAGGCGTCACATACGTGATGTTTTGTAGTTTGTTCATTAAATGGGCAGCCTGCTGGGTCTGCTTCGAGATATTCCACGTTTCCGCCTTATCGAGGTTTTCGTTGCAGAACTTGATAATTTTGTTGATCATGTCGAGCGACTCCTGAGCCAGAATTAGCACCTTGCCATTTCGGTCGCTCAGAATCTGGTCGCGGATAGATTTCTTGAACCAGTTGTTCGGCTGGACAATGTTCTTCTGTGTTTTATTTCTGTACTTGAACAAGTTGGCCAGCAGTTGCTGTGCCAGCGACCTGGACTTGCGTTTTTGCGATTCAGCATTCTGGTCCGGGTATTCCAGTGAATCTTCGTATATCGTCTTTGTTTCGTCGTCCGAGTCCTCATCTTCCGACTCCGACATGTTCTGCTCCAATGACATGGCCCAGTTGGTTGGTAGTTTTAACAACATTTCGCGCACGTTCGAGCGGGCGGGCTCTGGAAGCGAGTTTGCAGACACTTTCGAAACCACATTCACTATTTTCTTTACAGTGCCCACTATCTCGTTTTTAAGCTGCTGGACAGGTATTTCTGCCTCTGGACTCAGCTTTGGCGTTTCGTCCGAATTTGGAAGACTGGCCAGAGACGCAGCACTGCTCACGGAGGCCAGTGAAGGCAGTGAAAGCGTCGAGGCACCACCGTGTATATTATCAGGACTAGATGAGCGAGATTTGCTCACGTCGTGTTCATTTGCAAGGACATTGATGAGGTTCTCGATGCGCTCGCTGAGTTGCGTGTTTCCGATCTTTAAAAAATTAATGAGCATGGTGAGTCTGCGGCGACTTTCGATATTGAGATTCAGAACACTGAGCTCAGTGAGATCCTGAAGACTTTTTTGGGTGGAGATGGCTGACGATATGGTAACCTGCTGACGTAGAGATGAGTTGAGGCGGGCGAATCGAGGCTGTGATGGAGGCGGAAGACGGTTGTTGAGCTGAGATCCAGAGCTTGTCTTTTCCAGTTTCGGCCGCTTGAGCGGGATCTGCTCATATACGTCCTCCCTATCGGGTCCGAGAGACTCTGTCTGTTGGTCATTGCGAGCACGTTTGGATTTCTCGTCGCTGAGGAGAACAATATTGCTTGAAGTGTTGATCGTTTTCTCCAACATGTAATTGATAGAGCTGGATATGAGAGGATAAGAAGTCACTTTGTCGAGGATCGTTGGCTTAGATGGCTCTGGCCGGTTCTTCAGCTCGCCCAGTGCCTGTGCTGCCATCAGGAGCTCTGCAGCATTTGCGTCCTCTGAATCGTCTCCCTTGTCTATCAGCTCGCCAATTTTTAGCGGTCTGACCCGCAAGTTCTGACCATTGTCCGACATGAATAAATAGCTTGGATTGCAAGAACCCGAAGATTCAATAGTCCCTTTCAACGGCTGATAGCTCTTGTACAAAAAACTGGGGTAGCTGGTAATCAGATGCTAATATATTTACAGCATCGAAAAAGTTTTCTTTTTTTTGTTGAGCGACGCGTCGATTTGCCGATAGCCTGTGGAGAAGCATATGAAAACTTATCATAGCATAAATTAGGAAATTCTTGGGCATGAGATAATACATCCTGGTATAAAGGCTCCCCGCCCATAGGCGAAAAATTGCATGTGGTTTTTCACATGGAAACATTAAGAGCAATTTCCTGGAACATGTCACTTTCGCGTGTAACGTCGGCTTTTAACCTCCAACTCCGCAGACCATTCGTCCATCTGCTCCACCAGCAAGGCGAGCTTTTTGGTGCGCTCTTCTAACTGTTCTAATTTCGGTTTGTTTTTAGCCAGTTCCTGATCCAGCGCCCGGATTTTCGACGTCTCGGACTCGAGACTGTCCAGATAAGGCTCCAGTTCTCTATACCGGAGGATCGTCGAGTTGTTGAGCGTTTCCATCACATTGAAGTTGGTCAGGGTCGACTGCGTGTCCAGCTCCAGAATTTTCCGCATGCACTCGTACGAATTCCGTATGAGCTGCCGCAAATCGTTGGAGCTAGCCATGACTAGACGATACTTTGGAAAATTAAACACAGCCAGGTTGTATATTAAACCTGACATTGAAAATTAGGATGTGCACAGCCCGGATACAGATTCTGGCGGCTGGATGGCAGCACAAGGCTTATCGGCGGTTAAGAACAGGATAAATAGGCCGAACGTCCCGCTGGACATGCTTGCATATAATATCACTAGACACAACCATGGTTAGAATCAGTTCGCTCAGTTCCAGCAAGCTCTGGACCTTCTACGTTTTGGGAGCACATTTGCTCCAGATGGCCGCTGTGGACGCTGCGTCCGTTCAGCATCGGGCCAGAACCGATGCTCTGCAAGCTCACCTTTCCGATACTCAGCAGGTTCTTGCGCCGGCTCCATACTATGAGAAAAGAGACTACGAAGAGGACGATTTAGAAGCTGAGAATTACGACGAGGACGACGAGGAGTACGTTGCCGAAGAGTACCAAGAAGAGGAGGAAGAAGACGGCGATCTTGAGGCCTCCAGCGCTAGTTTTTCTGTGGATGTACCTGTCAAAGGGCCCGTTGCCGAGGAGGACCAGAGCTACGACAAAGAAGGGAGACAGCTGGTGTACGAGGTGGACGTTGACCAGGTGAAAAATATGATCGATCTTTATTTGGCGATGGGCAAGGAGAAATTCGCTGGGTTCCTTGCTACATGCTCGAACGGTCACTTCATGGAGGCCATGAAGATGCTGAGCGCCGACATGGCTTCCAATAAGGAGGGCGGCAACCTGGGCCGTCTGAACAAGTTTTTGGACGCTACTGAAGAATACCTCAAGCACAACACTGCTGCAGAGATGTTCAGAAACGCTTTCAAGGGCGGCAAAGACGTCGAAACCTTCAAGCAACTAGAGAAACTCGACCAGTACTGTGTTGAGAACGAGGAGGAGTGCAACGAAGAGCTCACGTTCCAGCAGCAGTCTGTGGAGAACTCGACTCTCAGCATAGAGTACAAGAGACAGGCGCGCAGAAGATCAAAGCTGATCCAGCAGGTTCTTCAGGACATCGAGGACGGTAAGGACGTTCCTATTAGTGCTGCAGAGTTCGAGTACAGGGAGGGCAACATTTTCCTTGACGAGAATTCCAACGAGTACTACGAGCTGAACGAGGACGACTGTCAGAGCGGTGCAAGCCACCTACGGTCCAGCTTTTCCACCCTGATTGCCATTTTCATGGTGACACTTCTTATTTAGGACGTTCATTTAGAGACTTTTATAAAATTATGGTGCAAGGATTCATTTTTTTCACAAAAATTATTTTATGGACCGTTCGCTAGACCAGTGTTTCCGCACTCCGCTAGCGAGTCCCACGTCGAGCGCACTGAACGGATGCTTTGTCGCGCTTCTGTGGTGTGTGTTCTCGTTGATTTTTGGGCTTTGTTGTCTCCACCAGCTTCTCTTTGGGGGCATCCGGAAAGCCACCTGCAAGGGCGCCTGGACCAGATACCAGCGGATCAAGCTGGGGCTGGTTGCTGCTTTTGTGGTGGCCTACGTGCTCGAGTTCCATGAATTTAGTTTCTCGAGTTTGGAGTCCGCCGTGTACACTCTGCATTTGATTACGCTGTGCTTAGCTTTTTTGCTCCATAGCATAGAAACGGCCCGTTTCATTGTCCAGCCAGGGTCGTTGCTCTTCTTTTGGCCGCTGCAGACCCTACTTGTGGCCATGATGGCATTCCAGCAAAAATTCAGCTCTCACAAGCTTGTTGACAACGCTATTCTACTGGACCTGATGGTAGCTTTGGGTTTGACGATCACGGTGGCCGAGTACTGGAAATATCCCGTTTCCTACGAACTGATCAATTATTGCATTGAACACAACATTGAGACAACCCAGGTGAACATCGTTTCTCTCATGACGTTCACCTGGATGAATGACCTCATCATGACTGGATACCGGAAAAAAAGCTTGGAGCACAGTGATCTGCCACCGCCGCCAGTTTTGGTCACAACTGCGTACGCAGCTCCCAAGCTTGAGCAGCAGTGGCGCAAGGAGCTGTCAAAAAGCAAACCGTCACTGCTAATGGCACTGATCCGCTCGTTTGGCTTCCCTGTTATGATCTCGCTGTTCTACGACATGTCAGATAGCATCACCTCTTTTATCCAGCCACAGCTGCTCAAACAGCTGATTCGGTTTTTTGGCAGGACCGACGACCCGCCGATCATCATAGGGTTCTCACTGGCCATTGCGATGTTCCTTCTCTCGCTCTTTGAGGCTCTGATGTACAACCAGTATTTTATAAAGACCGTTGAAGCCTCTCTGGGTACCAAGGCTGGCCTGATGAACCTGGTCTACTCGAAATCGATCAAATTGTCTCCAGAAAGCAGACTGCAGCGCTCAACCGGTGATATCGTCAATCTGATGTCGGTGGATGTGACGCGGTTGCAAGAACTGACTTCCTACATTCAGACGCTATTTAGTGCTCCTACAAGACTTGTGCTCTGTTTGTTGTCACTCCATTCGCTGCTTGGCAATGCTACATGGGCAGGAATCGGCACCATGGCCATCATGATGCCGATCAACGCGTACCTCGTGCGGAGTCTGCGGAAATTCCACCGTGAGCAGATGACTCTCAAGGACCACCGGACCTCGCTGGTGGCCGAGTTGTTGCAGAATGTCAAGTCTATCAAACTGTACGCTTGGGAAAAGCCAATGCTGGAGAGACTGTCCGAGGCGAGAAACGAGAAAGAACTGCGCAACTTGAACAAAATTGGTATTCTTTCTGCCGTGGTGAATTTTGCCTGGACCTGTGTTCCATTTTTTGTGTCGTGCTCCACGTTTGCAATTTTTGCGTACACCTCGAAAACGCCGCTTACGCCAGAAATCGTGTTCCCGGCCTTGTCGCTCTTTGACCTTCTATCCGACCCGATTTTTGCCATTCCGGCGCTCATGACTGCAATGATTGAGTCCGGTGTGTCTCTTAAAAGATTGACGGACTTTTTGCTTGCCGACGAGATAGACAACGAGCTGTTTACCAGACTCCCAAAACAAACCAGTATTGGTGCGGTTTCCGTGGAGATAGACAACTGCAACTTCTTGTGGTCCAAAATTCCCCAAAAATACCAGGATAACTATGACGAGGAGCAGAATATTGACGAGACTAAAATCGCACTGAAAAATGTCAAATTCACCGCGAAAAAGGGCCATTTGACATGCATCGTGGGGCGCGTGGGAGCCGGCAAATCGACGTTCCTCCAGTGCATTCTAGGAGAGCTGGGCTCGCTCCCTGTGGACCCCCAAAAGAAACAGAAAATAGAAGTCCACGGCTCGGTGGCTTACTGCTCGCAGGTCCCATGGATCTTGAACGCTTCGGTGAAGGAAAATATCCTGTTTGGCCACAAATTTGAGCCTGATTTCTACGAAAAGACGATACAGGCGTGCCAGCTGAAACCGGATCTTGAGATTTTGCCAGACGGTGATGAGACGCTTGTTGGTGAGAAAGGTATCAGTCTCTCGGGTGGGCAGAAGGCCCGGCTGGCTCTTGCAAGAGCGGTCTACATGCGAGCCGATGTGTATCTGCTAGACGACGTCTTAAGTGCCGTCGACGTCCACGTTGGACAGAAGCTGATCCGTGACGTTTTGGGTCCAGACGGAATTCTCTCCACCAAGGCCAAAATATTGGCTACCAACAATATTAAGGTTCTGAGTCGCGCAGAAAAAATATACCTGATTTCCAACAACGAGATTTCCGAGTCCGGCTCGTTCGACGAGGTGATGGCCGCTAAAGGCCAGCTATTTGCGCTGGTGTCCGATTTTGGCCAAAACACTGAAGAGGAGGACTCCACCTACATACGGAGCTCATCCGCGTCGACGGTTGCAGAGATCGAAAGGGACATTGAGGAAGGCGGGTTTGAGTACGCGGGAGTCGAGCCCGCAGACTTGGTCAAGGTGGCGTCCCGAAAATCTGTCGGAGCGGCCAGCGTGCTGTCTCTGGGCCGCAAGCAATCGCTCGCCAAGATCGAACGCAGAACAGCCCAGAAAGAAGAGAAGAAGGAGAAGGGTCACGTGAGCCTGTCAGTGTACAGCAACTATGCTCGTGCGTGCAGCTACACGGGGATTTTCAGCGTTTGTGGCCTGATTGTCATCACTGTGGGGCTTAGCGTCTGTGGCAACTACTGGCTGAAGCACTGGGGAGAACAGAACGACAAGACGGGCTCCAACGACCACGTCGGCATGTACGTGGGAGTGTACGCTCTATTTGGAATCGGTTCGGGTTTATTCACGCTTTTCAGAGCCATGATCATGTGGAGCTGGTGCTCGATCCGGGCGTCGAAGAAATTGCACAACGATATGGCGACTGCAGTGCTGGCGTCGCCAATGTCGTTTTTCGAAACAACACCGCTGGGAAGAGTCATCAACAGGTTCAGTCAGGACATGTCCAAGATCGACTCTGCGTTGCCACGGGTGTTTGCTGCGGTGTTCAATTCTGTCGTCAAGACAATATTCACTCTCGTGATCATTGGATCTACGATGCCGCCGTTCCTGCTCATCATTGCTGCGCTCTCGGTGGTTTACCTGTACTACCAGAAATTCTACATTATTGTCTCGCGCGATCTGAAGCGAATTGTTTCCATCACCAAGAGCCCGATTTTTGCTCACATCCAGGAGTCGCTCTCCGGCGCAGAGACCATCCGGGCGTACGATCAGGAGTCGAAATTCGTGTACAAGCACTGCTCCAACATCGACCTGAACCAGGTCTCTGCCTACTGCATGAAGTCCGTCAACAGATGGCTGTCCACCAGACTGCAGTTCATCGGCTCTGTGGTGATTTTTTCCACATCAACACTCGCTCTGCTGTCCCTGCGGACCAGTCATCCGCTCAGCGCAGGTCTGGTCGGTCTGGTGATGAGCTATGCGCTCAGAGTCACCAGTTCGTTGAATTTTATTGTTAAACGGTCGGTGGAAATCGAGTCGGACATTGTCTGCTGCGAGCGGGTGTTCGAATATTGCAAGCTGGAGCCAGAAGAGAAACTGAAAAACCCCGCAAGCCCGCCGCCAAACTGGCCGTCAAAGGGAACCATCGAGTACAAAAACTATTCGACCCGCTACAGGGACAACTTGGACCCGGTGCTGAAAAATATTAATTTAAGCATCCGTGCAGGCGAGAAAATCGGAATCGTGGGCCGCACGGGGTCGGGAAAGTCATCGCTGATGCTGTCGCTGTTCCGGATCATCGAGCCGATCGAGGGCCACATCGAGGTGGACGGCGTTAATACCAGCACGCTGAGCCTGCATGACGTGCGGAGCAACCTTGCTATAATCCCGCAGGACGCCCAGTGCATCAACGGCACGGTCCGCTACAACCTGGACCCGCTGGCGCAGTATGCAGATGCCCAGCTGTGGAGATGCCTCGAGCTAGCCGGATTATCCGATCACGTGACCAAAATGGCGAGAGAGCAGCAAGTGGAGTCGGGGCTCGATTGCATGCTGAGTGAGAGCGGGATGAACCTGAGCGTGGGGCAGCGGCAGCTGATGTGCTTGGCCCGCGTGTTATTGCGTTCGCAGGAGTCTCGTCACGAGAGCATGAGCCGCGCCAAAATTCTCGTTTTGGACGAGGCCACTTCGAGCGTCGACGCGCAAACCGATAAAATTATTCAGGAAACGATCCGATCCGAATTCAAAAAACTTACGATCCTGACGATTGCGCATCGGCTGGACTCGGTTATGGACAATGACCGGGTGCTGGTGCTGGATAATGGAGAGGTGCAAGAGTTCGACAATCCGCAAAAGTTGCTGGAAAAGCCGGACTCCTACTTCTACCGGCTCTGCGTGGACGGCGGGTATGTGAAGAGGGATTGAGATGACATCAGATGGGCGACTTTTTCCGACTGTTTTTGTCGCACCTGCATGGCCACGGAAAAACGTGTGCGAATTTTACGAAAAAAGCCAGTCGCTATTGTTTGCTAGAAATTTTCGATTTACATTTTCAGCATAGGCTGGTGCACATCTTTATAAATCTGGAGACTTTTCTATTGTTGAATAATGCAGTAGTATGACCCCAGTACTACCCCAGTATATGCTTATAGTGATGCAAGTGGAGTTAGGTGGAGCTCGCTGGAGAAATGTATGCCGAGGGGTGGTGCGTTGTCCTAAAGAATTTTTCCGGACCACCAGAGTAGAATATAAAAAGAGGTTTATTCTCAGTTTAGAAAAATAATACCACATTATTATATTTTAGCCTATAATGACTATCGACGACAAACCGCTGCCAGCAGACCTGGCCAAAGAGATCGAGACCTACAAGAAGCTGTTCTGGGTGCCAACCGAGACTCTCCACAAGGTCATCGAGTACTTCATCGAGGAACTCGAGAGAGGTAACGCGGATGGAACAGATCCTACCGGTATCCCTATGAACCCTGCTTGGGTGTTGGAATATCCGAACGGTTCTGAGACCGGTGATTACCTTGCCATCGACTTGGGAGGAACAAACCTTCGTGTAGTCCTTGTTCACTTGCTTGGAGACCACAAGTTTTCTACCGAGCAAACTAAGTACCACATCCCAAGCCACATGAGAACAACCAAGAACAGAGACGAGCTGTTTGAGTTCATTGCTCAATGTCTGGAAGATTTCCTCCAGTCGAAACACCCTGACGGAATTCCATCCGACGCTGTTTTCCCCCTGGGATTCACTTTTTCGTACCCAGCCACGCAAAACAGCATTTTCGAGGGTGTTCTCCAGAGATGGACCAAAGGTTTTGATATTCCTAATGTCGAGGGCCACGATGTGGTGCCTCTTCTGATGGAACAGGTCGAGAAGAAGGGCCTGCCTATCAAGATGGGTGCCCTGATTAACGACACAAGCGGAACCCTTGTTGCCTCAAGATACACAGACGAGCTCACAGAGATGGGCTGTATTTTTGGTACTGGTGTCAACGGTGCATACTACGACCGGATCAAGAACATCCCTAAGCTCAAGGGAAAACTTTACGACGATATCGACCCAGAATCTCCTATGTTGATCAACTGCGAATACGGTTCTTTCGATAACGCACACAAGGTTCTTCCTAGAACCAAGTTCGACATCAGAATTGACGATGAGTCTCCAAGACCAGGCCAGCAGGCTTTCGAGAAAATGACTTCCGGCTACTACCTAGGAGAGCTTCTGAGAATGATCATGCTGGACACCTACAAAAAGGGACTCATTTTCAAGAGCTACACTGAATCTTCCGAGCAGATCAAGAATCTAGAAACCCCATACTTCTTGGACACATCTTTCCTGTCAATCGCCGAGGCCGACGACACCCCTTCATTGAGCGTCGTCTCGAATGAGTTCTCCAACAAACTCTTCATCGACACCACTTTCGAGGAGAGACTGTACGTGAGAAAGCTGTCGCAATTTATTGGAACCAGAGCAGCCAGACTCTCGATTTGCGGTATCTCTGCCGTCTGCAAAAAGATGAACTACAAGAAGTGCCACATTGCCGCTGACGGATCTGTCTTCCTCAAGTACCCATACTTCCCAGAGAGAGCAGCACAGGGCTTGAGCGACGTGTTCGGCTGGGACGGTATTGACATGAAGGACCACCCTATCCAGATCAAACAGGCCGAGGACGGATCTGGTGTTGGTGCAGCCGTCATTGCTGCACTTTCGCACGCCAGAAGAGAGAAAGGTCTGTCTTTGGGCTTGAAAAAATAAGTTTCGGATAAAGTTACGGCAAGTGTATATAATAAATTTATAAAGAAGTCTTGAGTGCATATATTTTTTTTCTTATCTTCAATGAACGTTCTGTCTTTCTCGTCCCATGTTGTCCATGGCACGGTAGGTAACAGAGCGATCCAGTTCCCATTGAACCTGCGTGGATGGAACGTCGATTGCATCAACACAACGAACCTCTCGAATCATCCCGGCTTCAGAACTTTCAAGGGCTCCAAGACCGACGCGGCTACAATCGCAGACATTTTCGAGGGGCTTGTGGAGATCGGGCTAGAGTACGACGCCGTCATTGTTGGATATGTTGCCAGCGTGCCGAATCTCGAATGTATCGCTGACATTCTAGCCAAACTGAGCTACAAACCGCTGGTGGTGCTCGATCCCATCCTCGGCGACAACGACAAGCTGTACGTCGACCAAAACCTCATTCCTGTCTATAAACGCATCCTGCAGGATCCAGCCGGCCTGGTCACGCTGACAACGCCCAACCAGTTCGAGATAGAAACGCTCACAGACACCAAGATCTCGGACTGGAACTCGCTTACCGCTAGTGTTACCCGGTTCTACGATCTCTACAACGTGCAGTACGTGGTGATCACATCGGTCAACCTGGATGGCGCAATGTACTGCATTGGGTGTCTGGACCGAGAAAGGACGTTTGCAGTGCCGGTCGATCAGGTTCCTGCAGTTTTCTCCGGGTCTGGGGACCTGTTTCTGGGACTGCTGACAGACATTTTCCACCGCACCAAAAACCTCGAAACGTCGCTCAAACACACGGTCGACGTGGTGCAGCGGGTCTTGAAGCGCACTTTGGAGCTCACCGACGCGAAAATGAGTATCGGCAGCATGCCGTACATCCCGTCGCTCAAGCTGGTGGAAAGCAAGGACATAATAGAATAGATTAATCGGTACTATCTAATTTGGTATTGATGCGGTTCATGTTGGCTCTGGCCTGTTTTATCAGTTCGTCGTATTCCTTTTGGTACTTTCTGCGCCACTGCGCACCATCCTCCTCGGTGTCGCCCGCCGTTTTGCTCAGCGAGTACGTCCCTTCCCATTTCATGAGCCGGTTGATCAACACGCGGTCGTCAACGGGATTTACCGAGTCCAGATTCGCGTTATACATGCTGATAAACTCCTTCATCCGGGTTTCCATCTGGTGCCGTGTCCCGCTTGTCGGAAGGTTCCAATAGTTAAGCTTTTCCTTGAGCTTGTTGGTGGATATAGTCGGGTCCAAATTGGTGATCTTGGTCTTCTTCTTGACGAACTCGGGCTGTGTCTGGGGCGTGCGCTCTTTCTTGAAAAAACTCGAAATCACCGGCCGGCTCGGGCTCGGCCTGGCCCGCTTGTTGGCCAGACAACTGTCTATATGGGATGTCTGCAGCTCGTCCGCAGACATGAACGTGGAGCATACCGGACACTCCACGAGCGGCTCCTCGGCCGCGCGTTTCTTGCGCGACTCGTATCTGAGCGGCACTGCAGGTTTTTCCGGCTCTGGTGCAGCCACGGGCTCTGGGGTGTTATTCGCAGTCGGCCTGTGTTTGTCAAGCAGTTCTGGTCGGTTTCGTGTGAACCACGATGATATCTCGTCCAGAAGAAGCACCTTGCGCAGCTTGCTTTCGTACGTTTCCTCATGACACAAAGGACATTTCTTGTCGCTCTCCAAACTGCGTCTGATACACACAGAGCAGAATATATGGTCGCAGGACGTCAACACCGGGGCCTTTAGAAAATCTTTGCAAATGTGGCAGCGGAGAAGCGAATCTAGCTTGGACAGGTTTGGGAAACTGGAGTCGGCCCAGTCGCTCGGATCGGTGATGGAGTCGAGCGGATCGGTGAATGTCGCCATCAGTTATCTTACAAATATTTAAATATTTTTCGATTGCGCGACGCGTCGATTTATGTACACTATAGAAATTTGGCCCAGTCAGGGTCCGGAGCACAGTAGCTCCAGGACCCTTGCACCTTGTATTTGCGGGCATGCAGGTATATTACGAGCTCTTCAGGAGTCGGGTCGACGTGGTTTGGGAACCCGCACACCTCACACTTCCCGGGAAGTAGTATGGCACTCCGCAGCTGCTCTGCTTTTTCTTGAAGTAGAGAAAATTCTTTACTGGACGGCCGCGAGGTCATGGGCTCGTTCAAAATCCCGGAAGGCCCATAAAGTGGATCATTCACGATCGGATGTCCCAGATTTCGCAGATGTATTCGGATTTGGTGTTTTCGTCCTGTTTGAAGCACGCATTTCACCGTGCTTTCGTCCAGCTCAGAATTATATTCGAGTAGCGAGAAATTTGTGGAGGCCCTCTTGGACGCGCCGACGCCGCCGTATTGATACCTCTTTGAAGGGTCAATGTCCACCACATTGTCGTGGCATGCTACAGAGCTCGGGAACTGGCCACGGACGCGAGCTATGTACTCTTTGTGCACTCTTTTTTTGTCGTCGATTTCGTCCCGGAGCTGCTTGAATTTCGTTAGATTTTTAGCCATGATTAGCACCCCAGAAACAGCCTTGTCCAGACGATACAATAGATGGAGCTGGCCCTGACCATGTTCGTGTTTCAGGATCTCCAGCACAGTGTTCTGAATGTAGCCAGATGTAGAATGCACCGGGATTCCGGCCGGCTTGTTCACCACCAGTATCTCGCTGTCCTCGTAAACGACGTCTATCGGGGCCGCAATGACGGGCTTCTCATGTTGATGCATACTGTTGCTGATTCTGTCTCCGTGCTGCAGTTTTTCTGTTCGTAACCGTGCACCGCGGACGGTTTCCACGCCTGCTGACGTGCGTCGCCAGATATACATGTCTCCAGAATCGATTAGCTCGCTGAACCTGCTGATGTCTCTGCCGCGGAAATCGGTCGCCAGAACCTCCAGAAATGGCTTCCCCACCCAGCGCGGCCTAGCAACGGCAGTGATGCGTCTCATGTACGGTGCAACATGCCGCAGACCGTTCTTGACAAACACGTTGGGAGGCATTCTTTGCAAAAATATTTTTGCACAGCCTGATCTCATAGCAGCTGGTGCACCACTGTCTGGCCGTTTGATCTGTATGAAAGGACGATTGTGTCTGTTTTCAGAGATTTGATATGGTCATACTGTATCGTCCCCGTGAATGTGATTTTCGCAGTTCCGGGATCAACCTCATCCGACACCAGGTCGAACGTTGAGTACGCCTCTATAGATCCGCCCACTATAAGGTTGTAATCTCTCTTGTTGCCGTAGCGGTTTTCCACCGAGTCCAGCGTGAAGGACCCGTCCGAGGTCATGGGCTCGAGCAGGCCGTTGAGGTCGTCCTTCAGCTTTGGTGCAAACTCGCGGTGGCTCCATCTGAACTCCGGGGGGAACCATCTTTTGGTGCAGTCGATTTCGAGACCTTCAAAAAACACGTTTTTGTACTCGATCTTGACGTTGAAGCTCAGAAACTCGCCCAATTGCAGCGGAAGCCCTAGAGTGTTTTTTATTGTATGGTTCATGGATAGTTTAGAGAGGAGGATTTCCTTAGTGTTTGCCTTTAATTTGTCGAGATCAATGCCTTTGGATTCCTTGGAGCGGCTCAGAGGTAAAGATTTGGCGTATAGCAGCGGGATGAAGGCCGGTCTGGAATTGTAGGAGTTGTAGCCCACGTACGCTGTCAAGCCGAGCAATGTGGGGAGGAAGACCTTGACAAGTCTCATACCGAACGAGGACGTCGTTTTCGAGTATTTTGCCTTGACGGCCTGCTGCACCGAGTCCAACAGCGGATCGGTGGCTCTAATTGGAGTTGTCGAAAAGACTCTTCTAAACATGTTATAAAAAAGATAATTTCCCCAGGCTACCGCATTAATTGATTAACTAATACGAACATTTTTTTGACTTGATACAGAACTCTTAATTATGCCAGCCGGAGCGCCTCTCGCTTCGCGGTGGGCAGATGACACAGAAGCAGTGGCGACGGCTGTGAAACAGGATAAAAAGCTAGTGGGCAAGCGATTTGGAGGCGAGCCAACGTCGCGCGAGAGCCACAGTCGAGAGAGCGACAACACCCAGTTTTCGGACTCTGTGGAGGAAGTGAGCGACGACTCGGATTGGGAGACCGTCCCTGTGTCGAAGGGCACGCTTTCAAAGAATGCTCAGAGACTGCTGCCGGTAAAAGCCTCTGTAGAGGTTCATAAGACCCCGGTGAAGCAAGAAGGGCAAAAATCTCAAGGATCTAGACATAATCCTAAAGAACATTCGAAGGACAAACCAACTAGAGCTAAGGGGAGCCGCAGGGAGCCTCAAAAGACAGACAACTCGCTGCTCTCGCGGATAGATCCTCAATGGAAGGCGCCGCCGTTGCAGAGCCGATATGCCGATCCAGAACCTACACAACGTTCCCACCAGGATAGATCGAAACCTCAACGGTTACGCGCGCGTGAAAAAGACAATTCTACGGCCAGGGGCCCACGAAGCAAAAAAACTGCCTCGGAAGACGTTTTGCCAGACCCGTCGCTAATCCAGAAGAAGAACGCTCAGGAATTCGAGAAAAAACTCGAACAGTTCAAACTGGGATCCTCAA
Source organism: Ogataea parapolymorpha DL-1 (assembly GCF_000187245.1). Taxonomy (NCBI): domain Eukaryota; kingdom Fungi; phylum Ascomycota; class Pichiomycetes; order Pichiales; family Pichiaceae; genus Ogataea; species Ogataea parapolymorpha. Next base: position 738,527 of record NC_027865.1, on the reverse strand, counting down.
CCGGCGACTGGGCAGACGACTTTGAGTGGTATTGAATAGATAATAATTACAATTAATTTTTCTTGCTTGAGTATTAAGATAATATTAAATGATATTAATTTTTCTTGCTTGACCGAATGATATCGATAGATTAGAGAATTAATTTTTCTTGCCAAGTTTCTGCCACCATTTCTTTGGTGCAGCTTTCTCGTCTTCTTCGTCTTCTTCCTCAATAAAGAAGGTTTCCTTCTCCACGCGGCTGCCCTTCTTTGGAACACGGAAGATGTAGTAGAAGGCATATGTACAAATAATGTTGAATGCCGTGTAGGCGATGATCAGTCCAAAGTTTCTCCACATATGGTCTGGGTTCATGTGTCTTCCCAGAAGGAACTGGTTGGAGTTGGACATTGAGCAGAACTCGCACATATCTGTGGCGTCAGGATTCACCACATATCCGCCGCCATTCTTGGTGATAAACTCCTGCATATATTGACCGCACGTTTGGCCAGATAGAGGCGGGAATTTGACGTACTCGTCACTAGCACAGCGGATTCTCGTATCGCGGATTCCCGCAGGAACAATGCCGCCGATCCACCATGTCAGCGGAGAAACGTGATATAACCAGGTCCAGAAACCGGTAGGATAGATCAGCACTCCGGAGAAGTTCATCGACAGCATAAACACCATGAACGAGTTGTTCATTCCGTTGGACATCACCTGCAGTCCGAACGAGCAGAAGTAGCCAAGAGTCGTGGCGTACATGTAGAAAAACGTCAGGTACAACCAAACCAGGCCGGCGCGCTCAGAAACGGAGTTTGTCTGCTCCGCGTCCCGGTACAGGCCCAGGGGTAGGTACCATGTGACAAATGACAGCGTGCCGGTGATGAAACTCCACGGCAGCTCGGCCGTGAACGTTGCAGACACGAACGCGTACCAGCTGTACAGTTTCGACGGCCGTTCTCTCACTTCGTAGACGTTTCTCTCTTCTTCGATCAGTGGAAGCAGCTGCTGGAAATAGACCATACCCGACATGCACATAAGATAGATGGAGAGCATTTGGTCCTGGAGACCTTGTTTCGTGTGGTTGGCGTGGAAGAACGTGAACCCGTTGAACATGGACACACCAATGGCCATCAGAAGCTTCGAGTAGATGTACGACGGTGTACGGATGTACTGCTGGACCATGCGTTTGGTGACAAGATGGTACTGGGTTGCGAACGACGTGGCGAACTGGCGCTGTTTGGCTTCTTCCTGGTGTGTTTTCTCGTCGGCAGTTTCTTCCAGTCTGTGCAGTTCCTCTAGAACAGCAGCTCTTTCTGGAGAATGAGTCCACACCTCGTGGTAGTCTCTTTTTGCGTGCGAGCCGGGCGCCGCGCCAATGACTTCCAGCATCCACTCGGCAGGATTGGCGTGCGGAGGACATGGCTTGGCGCCGTTCTTCTCAAAGTAATCGATCAGCGTCTGGCAGTTAGGTCCAAGCTCACCAAAATACACGGTTTTTCCGCCAGCTGCCAGGAAAAGCAGTCTGTCGAACTCCTGCAGAAGCCGGGCTGACGGCTGGTGGATCGTGCACAAAATGGCCTGGCCGCTGTTGGAGAGTTTCCGCATGAGCTGGCAGATCGACCAGGCGGTCTGCGAGTCCAGACCCGACGTGGGCTCGTCCAGGAACAGGAGCAGCTGCGGTTTGGCGACAAGTTCCACGCCGATGGTGAGTCTTTTGCGCTGCTCGATGTTAAGACCTTGGCCTGCCTCGCCAACCACAGCATCAGCATAGCTCTCCATCTCCAGAACACGGATAATTTCCTCAACGTAGTCGTCTTTCTCCTGTTTGGACACAGAAGCGTCCTGACGGAGATATGCACTGAACCGCAAAGACTCGCGCACTGTGGCCGTCTGGATATGAAGATCTTGCTGCTGTGCGTACCCGGTGAATCTCTGGAACGACTGGTTTCTCTCCTGGCCATTGACGAAGATGGAGCCGGTCACCACACCAATGGTGACTCTGTTGGCCAGCACATCCAGCAGCGTGGTCTTTCCGGCACCAGATGCGCCCATCAGCGCGGTCAGCGTGCCGGGCTTGACCCAGCCGTCCACGTGGTCCAGAATTCTCTTTGGCTTCTTGCCGACCTTGATGTCGAAACAGACGTCTCTCCAGTGGAAGATGCCGTTACCGGTAGCAAGCCGGCCGGAGTCGGAGGACGATCCAGCCTCGTCCTTGGCGTAGTTGACGCTCTCAATATTGTTGGCCGTCTCGATGTCGCTTTTCGCTCTGGCGTGAGTTGGCGTTTTGAACCAGCTCGACAGGAAAAGCAACACGTCTCCTTTTTGCATGGCAGATTTGGAGTTTTCCACCAGCAGGAGGTACACTCCAAGGAAGAAGATTGCAAACGACAGATTGATGCCCCAGTTCCTCCATTTGTGCTTGGCGTAGTATTTGTATGCCAAGGCAATGTATTTAGTACCGGATATGGTCGTTTCACCAGCCTCGGCGCCCAGAGTGTTGCAAATGGTGTTTTCTTGTGGCACGCCAGGATAGCCAGGAATAAAGTCGTTGCACTCGAACTGTCTTCCGTGGAACTCGTTTGCGATCAGCGCCTCGAACGCGTACGCGATCGGATCCAGATAATTGATCCATCTCGACCAGCCGTGCATGTCTTTAACAGGAACAGCAAAACCGGTGTAGAGCACGAGCAAACTGACCAGGAACATCGACGGAGTCATGGCCTCGGACAGCGTGCGGAACAGCGACGCAAGCGACCGCATCATGTGCGACATCGTGAACGTGCTGGTGAGGTTTGTGAGCAGATAGAAGAAGAAATGTCCCGGAGTTCTGCGGAAATTCACCATAAAGTAGAACACCAGATTGAACCCGGTGTTGATGATGACTTTATTCGGAATTTCGGTGATGACGGACGCGAGCGCGTCGGTCGACGGGTGGTACAGGGCGTACTTCTTGTGCTTTTCGGCAATCTGACGCGCCTCGAAACAGGTGATCACCTCCATCATCACAGACATGGCATTAAACATAGTCGCGAAAAACATACAGGCTCCACGGTAGTAGAGGTCGGAGGTGGTGTTTTTCAGATTGTAGTACAGCGACGAGATCACGAGCGAGATGGCCACACGGAAAAAGATGTGGAAATACAGCAATGACGGATCGCCCTTGATTTTCCACCAGTATCTGCGCATATTTTCTCTCACCTGGGTCCAGTAGGTGGATGTGTACGGAGACCGCGAGCGGGAGCCTTTCTCCTGTCTGGCGACATGGGACTGATGGAACTGCTCTCGAAGATCGTCGGCGGCGCTCTTTTTGATGTATGCGTCTGTCTGTGCAACCATGTCTGCATACTCGGGCGACTGGCGCCAGTAGTCGTTGAACTCCTTTGGCGTGCGTGGAACTCTGTTTTCCATGCCCTCGCGCGGGATTCTCTCCTTTGGTGAGGTCAGCGACGTGAGAAAGTCCGCCGTTGTCTGTCTTGGAGGACACACGTAGCCCATTTTCTGGAAAAACTGCTTTGCGTGCGAGGCCGGGCCGTAATAAATCTGGTAGCCTTCGTAGAGCAGCAGCACGTTGTCAAAGAGATTGTACGAGTCCTCGGAACACTGGTAGACCGACGTGATTGGCGTGGTTCGCAGCACGGTGGCAGAGGTCTTCAGTGCACGCAAAAACTCCAAAGCGGTGGCAGAATCTAAACCTCTAGTGGAATTGTCCCAGCACTGGATTTTTGAGCCGCACAACGACAACTCGGCCGTGGAAACACGCTTGCGCTCACCTCCAGAAACACCCTTGACAAAGTCGTTACCCACTTTCGTGTCGGCCGTGTGCGACAAACCATACATCGCCATGTAGACTTTGGTCATGTGATCGGCATATGCCTGCGCAGAAACGCCCTGCGGCCTATTTCTTGGGGCCTTGAGCTTGGCTGCAAAGCCCAGCGTCTGGCGCACCGTCAGCTGCGGGTAATGCTCGTCTTTTTCGGCCGAAAAAGTGACCTCTCCTCTGTAGTTGGATTCGATATCCTTGGGACTGAAACCGTCGTACGAAATGATACTCTCGGGAGCCACTTTGAAACCGTAAGTTTGCGACGCAACTGTCTTCAGAAAGGTGGAGCACCCGGCACCAGGACGGCCAAGAACAAGTGTGAATGTTCCGGGCAAAATCAGGCCGTCCATGGGCTTCAGAATATCGAAATACCGGGACTCCACATGTTTGCGGAAAGTGTTGTTGAAGTTCTCCATCACAAACTTGATTGGCGCAGTCAGAATAGTTGTTTGGTAGTCCTCTGAGGAAACAACACCGCTGGCACGGAGGTTTCTAAACGCAACAGAAAGACTGGCAGGCTTGTAGTATTCAGGGTCCGAGTCCATCAATTTACGCATGTTCTGAATCCAGAGCTTGGAGTCAAAATCGTCTGAGTCTGGGTTCAGGCGCGAATCAATGCCGTCCTCGACAAACGGGTTCACGCCAGGAACCTGGGAGTAATTTGTGAGCGTTCTGATCAGCGAGCGAGCGTCGTTGTCGTTCTTTTCTGTCTCGTACGCAGAGACGTGTGAGAGCTCACGGGCAAGTCCTCTGACCTGGGTTTCGACATTGGAATCAAACCCAAAGTACTGGGAGTCTCCCGACTTCACGGAGATCGAATCTGACATGGCTGGTTGATGTTTGGAGGTTGGGGCAGGACATAAATATATAATTTTCGAGCCCGAAAATATCTCGGTGATAACTCGCTCCCCCGAGAGTACGCCGAGATGATAAAGGTACAGGATTGTTACCAATTTTCCGGAGTTCGCAACGGAAGGACATTTTCTAGGCGTTTCCAGGGCCCGAACAAAGGCGAGCAGGGAATGTGTTCGGTCAGAAAGCGAGACTGCGGACTTCGGAAGGCGCCCATGATGGAACACATTACTCTGAGACGGAGATGGCTTGTGTGCTAGGATTTAGGTTGTCTGCTCCCGCACTAAGCGAGTAGTAATTAGCCATAATTCCCCGGACGCGATCTCTTGGTATTGCGTATCTCTTGCATGTTGATCTCTCCGCCGGCCTGCTTGCCAAGCCAGCGAATATGTACAGCCCCATTTGAGATCGACGCGTCGATTCTGAAAATCTCAGCGTCGACAGACCAGCCCATCTGATGATTTTTTTCTTAATTTTATAAAGTATCATTGGCTGAATAAACTAAAAACACAACCATGCCTAACAGAGTGATTGAGCTGCAAAAGTTCTACCAAAGCACCAACAAGCCTATCTACATGGCCCACCCAAGATCTAAGTACTACTTGATCCCATACGCCCTTGGTTTGACTCTTTCTGTCGGTGCCTCGCTGTACTACACTGGAAGAGCCTGTTTCGGGCTCAAGGCTGGCCAGTGAACAAGGATAGACAAATGGTCTCAGCGCATGAAGATGTGCTTGCTGCAAGTTTATTATCCATGCTAAATAAGTACACTGAATACAGAAACCTGAATACATTAAATTCACCGAACGTTTCCTCATTAATCGCTCCTCACCTATTTCTGCCCAGCAGCATCATGCTGTACTTGGAGGCCATGTCGTTCTCGCTCGTGGCAATTCTCGTGTATCGGTTTTTCAAATGCTGTAGCAGACCGTCCACGGCTGGGTCGGACGGCCGCTGCAACGTGCCCACCACCATCGCGTTGTACACGATGATCATGTGCATCTGGTCCGACAGAAAAGCAAAGTACGAGTCGTCGGTGATGGAAACGGCCAATTTCAATATCTCTGCCGAGTGGAAATACGCCGCCTCGTACGCCTCCGCGTTCTCGCGCACCTTTTGCAAGTCGGCGTTATTCTCGCCAAGGATCAGCAGCAGCTCGGCCAGATGGTAGTCGATCTCGACAAATTCGTTGGCAGAGCTTGTGAACAGCTCTTCCCACTCGGAAAGCCACCCTTTCATCTGACTGCGCACTAGCTCCAGACTCTCACCTAGATGAAGATATCGATATGCAAAGAGGTAAACCTCGACCTCTGCGATGATCCGGTAGTCGAAATTGGTGGACAGACTGTGGTCGTAGAACTTTTTCGGAGTCAATGTGCCCAGAGAGTAGGAAGACTGTTTTCCAGAAAGCAGCGAGTAAGCCAGATGGATGAGCACCAAGGTATTTATAATTCTGTAAGAGGTGAGCTCGTTGAACTCGAATTGCACGAGTGCAGGGTCGTACAGGTACTCAAAAAGCCCGTAGCTATTGAGTCGCAGAAACAGATGGATACCTATGTGCGATAAGTACCATCCGTCCAGACGTAGCTCTGCAGACTCGTCGCTCAGACTCACGCTGTAGATGGAGAGAATGATCAGACATTGGAGAAATTCTAGTCGTTTTGGCATGTTAACCAAGCTTCGTTCGAGATCTCGTTTGATAATGAGCAACATCTCGTGGTAGACCAGCTCTTTTAAATTGGGGTCGCCGTATTTTAGTGAGAGCGCGCACGCGACAGTGAGCAGCAGCGGGCAGGTTTTGCGGATATGCGTGAGCAGCTGGGGCGTGCTGAACGTGTCTGGGAACGAGATCCAACGGCCGTACCTATCGCGGAAAATGTCGAGCAGCTTGGCGGCCTGGTCGTAGCTCAACAGCTGGACGGAAACAATGTCCGTTTGCATGTTTTCGAGCGAGGGCAGCAAATTGAGCTGGTTCAGCACGGCGGGCGGGAAAAGCGACCTGTCCGGCTGTACGTGGGCCACAAATGCGAGCGGTGATGTCCTGATCGTGGTTATCGGCCTCGAAGACATGTTGAGCTCGTAGGAGTCCGAGATCGACGAAGCAGGCTCTGGAAGCGTTGATTCTCTCAGTACTCGCAGAACCTCTTTCACGTCCGAGGAGATGGACGCCAAACTAGTGCGCAGAGACAGTTCGGCAAAGTCCTGTGTGTGGGGCTGGGAAAGGGTCGACGTGGTCGTTTCCGAGGTGCTGGGGGCCAGAGAGCATGGCTCGTTCAGAGCAAGACACCGGAGACAGCTGACGGAGGAGCCCGATTTCAGACATCGCGTCTTCTTCTTGTGGCACAAGTCGCACGCCTTGGAGGTCCTGGTGTAGCGTTCTTTTGTGCGTTTAGGAGGCATCATGTTCCAGATCCGGGGACGGTGATATATTTAGATGAAATATTTATAATTTGGGCAGCCGCGGCGAGCCTCGGCTAGGTTATTTAAAGTTTTTTTTAGTATTTTTTTTCGGGCTCAGGGTTGTCATATAGGTAGCGTTGCAAAATAGCAGCACGGCACAAAGCCCAGAAAGGCAGGAGCGCAGACAATACAGTAAGTGCCGTTTCATTGACACCTCATATTAGTCCATAGGCCAGTAGTCTAGCGCCACGGCTATCAATCACAACCACGCTGCCACAGTTATAAATAAAACGTTTTTTTTAGTTTCAGATTGATTTCTATATATAACTATATCCACGTTAGTACATCAGACTGACATGCAAATCATATTTTTTGCTATCACGAATCAAGCAAAACCTAACTCATCACCATACTTACTACTCGTGCCGCGTTTCAGGTGCACGGCTTGTCAAAGCCGAATTATCATCAAGTGCCGGAGCAACAGTTGACCGTCGTGAGAAAGTGCAATCATCATATACGCTGGCCTCTGGCCAAGAACGTCTACTGACGTTCTAAACCAGATCGAGCAGACTATCAGACCCAAGGGTGTCTTCAGGAGTCAGACATATGCTTGTCATTTTGGTTTGGTATCATCAGGTAGTCCTTATATGGTTTGCATGTTTTTGCATGTCTATGGTTAGTACCTCAGAAAAGCATGAATGGAAAAAAAAGAAGTCTCGTCATCGTGAACCACGAATCTGACTCGTCATCAAGACTTCATCACCGTACTCACTTTCTACGTCGACAACGCTTTGGCGACGCATCAAACTTGCAGAGCCAGCTCGTCAGTCACGGCGGGTTTCTGAGGCCCGCCTTTAGCATTGTCACTCATTTAAGTTCGGTGCCCAGTGCATATATCCTCATCGAGCGGCCAATAGGTGTTTGAAAAACCCTTTTCGCAAAAACCTATTAATTCTACTTGTTAGCGTTCATCTCTCAGTAATGGTGCAAAAACTTATCAACACGGATATTCAGCCAGTAATTCCAGCTTTGTTTTTGTTTCGTCATCATCAAGACTTACCACTTCTCAGTTAGATACTTTAAATCATGGCAATCATAAACTCTAGTTTGATTGTTTGGATCCTCATCGAAGTGTAAAATTTTTCAGCTTCCTCAGAGGTATTTATACCCCTACGCGGAGTTACGTAAGCGGGAAAGCTACCGTGAAGCTCTTTGTGAATACGTCTACCAAGCACAGAATAACCGACTAAAACAGCCCATACCGTCTGGCACGTGCCTGGAATGGCCTATGATGCATGTAGATACTCAACACTGCTACCCTCAAAATTCACCCATACATAAAAAAATACTCCTTTTATATATTTTATTATTTACCTTCTTGCTCATGTCCTCCACCTCTTTTGTGGAAATTGCGGTCCATCCGGACCTCAAAACCTCGACAGTGGCTCTCCCCCACTCAATCAACAAAACTCTCAAACAGCACTCGCTTTCAAACGCCGACTTTCCCCAAGTTCAGCCTCTCGAGTTTGAACAACATCTCGCGGTCAGTGGAGATGTGGTGGATCTCAAGGCCCAATCTGCCATCTTCAACACCGTGTCGTATAAACTAGTCGCCGACGGCTACAGGCTCACGCTTACGCCGCTTATTTTGAACAATCCGTTGGACCTGACGTTCAAGTCTCTGTGTTTTGTTCTTCCTCAAAAAGCCAGACCGAACTGCATTGCTGTCACAGATGCCGGGGCGGCGGTCTCAATCAACATACTCACGACAGAAAATCTGCTTATTTCATTGAACCTGCCGCTGGACTCCTTTCTGTCCCAGGAAACACTGTCTCCTGTAACTTTTTACAACTGGTGTCAATACAGCATGCCGTACTCGTTCGACGTGCGAGCTCCTTTGTTTATGCGGTCGATCGACCCGCAAACGATCATTGTGGCTCTTCAGGACGGCGGCCTGCTCAAGATGTTCAAGGAAAACATGGAGGATAAGTTTCTGGTGGTTCCGTTCAGCGACACGTCGTACTTCAACCAGTTCAGACTTCCCTTTTTTGGCTCCAAGCGCAAGGACCAGACAGAAACGGTGGTCTTGGATAACGAGAGAGTGGCGGTCGCGGCAGCACTGGATTTTGCTGTGCTGGAAAACAAGCTCGTCACTCTGAGTATTGATAAAACCATTCGATTCTGGTCGCTAGAAACAGGTGCTATGGAGAGAGAATTGAGTCTAAACGAATTCCTGCCTCAGGAACTGCATCCGGTGCATTTCAATAACCCACCAACGCGACTGTTAGGATTGGTGGGAAGATACCTGGCAGTTTTCGTTCCTATTGGGGAAACGTCTCTGAAATTATTTTCTGTCGAGCAAGACGAGTCGCTCATTTTGCTGAATGAATACGTTCCTCCTGAAGTCGATAGATGGGTGTTCCACAGCATGGTTTTATCCAAAATGGAACTGAATCTCCAGGTCAGTCTTCTGTGGTCTCTCCATGGAGCTAGGTATGTGCTTTTAGGCCAGATAGACGACAAGCTTGAGATGAGGTGGGCTCACTGTGCTCCGCCGCTTGCAAATAACTTAGCGCAGTCCATCACATTCTTTGATGATGCCAGTTTGTTGAACTCTCACTGCATGCAATTGCTACAGGTTTACGACGAGCACGTTGTGGAAAAAGTGCTTTCCATACTGGAAAAAAAATACAACTTGGAGACTTCTGTTATACCGCTACCGGAGAAATTGCAACATGTTATTACACACGGTTCAGACCCACAAGACTACCTCAACAGTCTCAAGAAGCAATGGGTAAAATTCGACAACGCTTGCAAAGAGCTTTCCAGACAACTGGAGCCCTCTGTTGGAATGAACCTTGTTGACGACATGCTTGTAATTATGAAGACACATGGCTTGTCAGTGATTGTGCCTTCCTCGCCATTTGCTTTGATCAGCTACAACGACTCACTGTCCAACGCAGATTTGCAGTATTCCGATGTCAATGCCAGAGATTTGCGCCCTCTAGCCAAGTATGTGCTATCTTTTGTTGCCAAGTTCCCTCAGGAAGTTGTTTTCAAAGTGGTGCAACGCGTTTGCGATGGTCCCGAGGCTGCAGAGCCGCAAATGAACACCATTTTCCAGGAAGAGTTATCGTCTTTTGTGGACGAGGCAATGGTCACCGAGCTGCTCACTGCTCTGAACGCATCAAAGGATACGATGCATCTTTTTGAGTTCCTAATTAACCTCTCAACTCTGGACAATGTGGGTTACGTTCCTATCAAGAAAGTCAGGTTTGGCAATTTGGGTGGCACCTTACTGGTGTCGTCGTTGAAGAATAATCTGCTGCTTCAGAAACAGCTGATCCTTGGTCTACTACTAATTGTTCTCACAGTGGATATCAACCCACAAATGGTAAACTACTACACAGAGCTCACAAAACTGTATAGATGCGTGGAGCTGTCGTTGCAGGTGCCGTCGTCTTTGCTGCTGGGACATTTAGAGGACGTTTTCGAGGGCGGAGTTATGGTGAGAGCCAACAATCTCAACCATTTGTTGACACATATTTTTGGTCTTTTGCTGCAGAATACGTTTGTTTACTCGATCGTCGCAAAGCTTGTTAAGGACGAGAGATTCCAGGACGCACATTTGGTGAAATATCTTCCCGAAACTGGAATTTCTAACATTTTGAAGGGGCTGATTTTGCTTAAGACGAAGCAGGGAAAAGAGGCGTTTGAGCTGTTCACCTCCAAGGCAGACCAAATCACACAGGCTGCAAAGACCGCGTCCGCAGCAGAGAAGAAAGCATTGCAACCGGTGTCCGACTATACCAACCTAATTTTGGTGGACTCCAAAACAGACTATTTCTACGACCTAAGCACTCTGTTTCAGTCGAAACAGTTTGACCAGCTGGCTCTTAAACTGGCTTTGAAAGCGCTTGCAACAAAAACAGAGCTTAAGGACATCTCGGATGACCAGGCTATCTTGCTAAAAGTGTTCCAGCTGGCTCTCAAATTGCAGGAATTTGAACTGGCCCACGACACGATTCTGAAAATGGAGAGAAAATACAGAAAACACCCAATCAAGCAGTTTGTGTACAAGATGTTCCAGATGAACCAGATCCCAAAAATCCTAGATTATCCGTTCAACGAGGACGCGGACAAGGTGGACGATCTTATTTACAGTTTGGGCGAGTCGAGCGCATTAAACAGCGATCTCAAAACGTCTCTCAAATACTACCGTATATGCTACACCTTGCGCCTTAAACAAGGCGACTATAGAGCTGCCGTGGAGGCGCTTTACCGTTTCAACACCATTGGCCTGGAACTGATGAAACAGAATAAATTCAACGATATCAAGCTCATCAGCGACAACTATCTCACAATCCTCAATCTGCTGTACACTCTCGAGGAGGACGACCGGTGGATCATCAAAAGACCAGTCCAGCTGGTTCAGACGGCAGGCTTGCAGCCGGCAGAAGAACAGAAAAGCGAGCTGGTGTACTCTTCGGACCTGGAGAAGGAATACCAATCGCTGACGACGTAATAGATGATGTAAAGAAAAAAATATTTTACACCCCCTGGTATTTTCCAATAAAAAATCACCCAATTTAAATCATTTTTCATGCCAATCGTTCCGCAACAGGGCAGAGTGGGAATTGTTGGTGGCGGGATCTCGGGGCTAACTTACGCCTACTTCCTCGGTAGTTTGCGGCCGGATCTCAAAATCGATCTGTACGAAAAGTCCGCCAGATGTGGGGGCTACATCAGATCGAAACGGCTTGGCACTACTGAATACGATTCCCGCGCCAATCAGGACTACACCATTCTGGAAAAAGGACCGCGCACCCTCCGCGGAGAAAGTCCCGGCGTTCTGCTGATTCTGGACCTGCTCTTCAAATGCAATGCCCAGAACGAACTCCTTGGCATCTCGCGAAACTCTCTGGGTAATAGAAAATATTTATTGAGTCCATACTCTGACACAGAGGGCCATTCTGGAAAACTGACTCCTGTTCCCTACTCGTTCTCTTCCTTTTTGCGGTTTCTGTTCGACCCGCTCGGCAAGGGTGTTTTATTTGGCCTGCTTAAGGAACCCTTTGTGAGGTCCAAATCCTCGCCTGACGAGACGGTAGAGCAGTTTGTCTCGAGGAGGTTCAACAAATCTGTGTCCGACAACGTTGTGAGCGCCATTATGCATGGGATTTACGCAGGAGACGTTTCCCAACTGAGTGCTGTCAGCGTGCTGTCGCGGCTGGTGGACATTGAGCGCCAGCATGGGTCGATCGTCCGCTACGGCGTGTCGCAGCTGCTCCAGAGTCTGAAAAAACGGACACCCACTCAGCTCGCACCAGAGGTCGAACTGTACGCGAAGGTGTTCAAGCCGGCATTTAACGTGTCCAAGACGGCCCGATTCCTGCGCAAATTCCCCGTGCTCACCATGCACGACGGTCTCGAGTCGCTGGTGACCGTGCTCCAGAAAAACCTGCCCCGCAATGTGTCTGTGCACACAAACACAGCGGTGCGAGGTGTGGCTAAGAAGGAGAAGGGGCTTGAGCTGACGCTTTCGACGGGCGAGATGGTGCGTGTGGACCATCTACGTCTCACCGTGGACGGTCGGGCAACAGCTGCCGTGCTTCAGAACGCAGAGCTCAGCGCCCTGGTGGCTCCCCTGGAGTACGCGACGGTTGTGCTGGCAAACGTGTATTTGCCCGCTTTGAAGCTGCTGTCGCACCCCGGATTCGGCTTTCTGGTGCCCAAGACGATGCAGGACGAGACTCAGCTGCTGGGAGTGATTTTCGACAGCGACATCGAACAGAACTCGAAACGGCTATTTTTCTACAACGACGTGAGCACTGAGCTGACGAGCGAGTCTCCGATCTCGGACGAGAAGCTGGCGAAGCTGGCAAAGGCCGTGGCCAACAGGGGCGCCGTGATCACAAACTCATACACGAAGCTGACGCTGATGCTGGGAGGTCATCAGCTCAAGAACGGCGATGACCTGCCGACGCGGTCCAGAGTGCACAAGATTGTGCGCGATGTGCTAATGAGCAAGCTGCATATCGATCTGGACAAGTGCAACGGGGAAGAGGTGATTGAGATTGAGTACTGGACAGACGCGATTCCACAATACCGTGTTGGCCACGAGGAGTTGAAAAGGAAAGTGGCCGGGGCGGTCCGGCAAGTATTCGGAGACAAGGTGACGCTGGGTGGAACAACGTTTGGCGATGGCGTGGGGGTTCCGGACTGTGTGGTGCGGTCGTTCACGGACGCGTACGGTGTGACGGTGGGCTCGGAGTTTGGCCACGACGCTCAACAAAACGGGGTTTCCAACGAAAATCCGAACCCCCAGTCGAAAAAATATGCCACATAAAGATAGAAAATATGCATGCACAGCTTTTTCTGGTAATGGGTGGCGGCAACCCCGGATTTGCGTCATCTTTGTGTAAAGCTGCAAGTGTTGTAGGAGTCCGAAGGCTGCCGCGAGTCGGGCGAGGTGAAAAAATAATTACGGGGTGACGCGGTGGCTTGTAGGGCCGCATGGTCTGGGGACGGTGGAAGCGCATTTAAAAATTTGCTGGTAGAATAGAAAAAAACGGCAACCCCCTAGTTTTACATATTTGATGGATAATATTTATTGGTCATCATGACGGACAAAGTAGTATCCATTACGCAGTACTCTTTGGATCCGGCTCCCGGACTGGCTAACGCCGCGCTGTCTGGCCTGGACACCGCCACACACACAGCCGATCCGGACCTGAGCCAAGAGCCGATGCCGATCCCCAAGAAGAGTGCGACCATCAAGACAGATAAACCCCGTCCCCATGTCTGCGCCACGTGCACGCGCGCGTTTGCCCGGCTCGAACACCTCAAACGGCACGAGCGCAGCCATACCAACGAGAAGCCGTTTCAATGTGCGGCGTGCGGACGCTGTTTTGCACGGCGAGACCTTGTTTTGAGACACCAGCAAAAATTGCACTCGTCGCTGCCGACAAACAACAGGGCAAAGGCGCCGCGCAAGGGCCGCGGAGTCAAGTCGTCCCCCCGTGACGGCGAGATTGTGAGCGACTATCTCAACGACAACATCAACATCGTCCGCAACAACACCAATGCGCAACTGCCTCTGCCCAACAGCGGGAGCCCTCCGCTGGAGGAGGACGAGTCGGCCAGCCAGGGCGCAGAGTTTGTGGCTGCCGTCCAGCCAGGCTCAACCGGCCAGTTCTTCTCGCCACGAAACATGCCCGGCCCCGGTCTCGCCCACGATGACACCCCGTCCAGGGGTGCCTCTGTGGACGAAAGCATGGACGCGGACAAAAACCACCGCAGAGCTCATCGCCACGCGTCGTTCTCTGCGGCCACTTCCAACTCGTATACGGGCTATACCAACGACGCGCCGCAGCAGGTCCAATTCAGCTCGCCGCAGCTCAGGTACCACCAGGGCGACATTGTCTATCTGGACCTGGACAACCTGGACCTACAGGGGCTGCACGAACACACTGCCAGCGTCCCGCAGGCGGCGCCGCCGGCCATCACCTCGCTGTTCCAGGGCAAGCTCACTAGCCAGGAGTTTGACTTCACCCCTGAAAGCAGCGTCTTCAGCAACAACTCGCTCACAAGCCCGGAAAAAAAAGACAGTAAGCCCTCGACCGACGACGACCGGCATCCGAACGAGGACTGGCTGTTTGAGTTCATCAACGCGCCTATCGAAACGGAGTTCCCGGCCGTCTCGAACCACATCGGGTTCACCGACTCGCCGGCCACCAACAACTCCAACCACTCTCCTTTGTCCAACGACTCTCCAACGAACGATCTCTCGCAGTTTTTCCGTTCCCGACAACTTGATTTATTCAAACATATTTCGTTTTCCCAGCACCAGCAACATCCAGCTCACCCCGGTCGTTTTCCGGAAATGGTGCGCACACATATCATGAACAAGTATCAACTGAAAGCGTCGCAGTTCCCGCAGTCCGACGACCTCAATCATTACCTAGCACTCTACGAAATCGAGTTCGACAAGTACTTCCCGTTCGTTCACATTCCATCTCTGAACGTCGAGCGCGACCTTGAGCAGATTCCGCTGCTGCTTTCGATGGCGGCCATCGGCGCGTTGTACTCGTTCCACGCGCGCAACTCGTCCACGCTTTTCAACTTCTCGAGGTTCCTGATCCACAACTTTATGGAGAGCCAGCTGGCACAGAACAAATTCAACGAGGTGCCCCTGCACATCACACAGGCGCTGCTGTTGCACATGTTTCTGGGCATGTTCCACAACGACGTCGAAGTGACAAAGCTGACCTCGCGCCAGCTCACTTCACTGGTGTCATTGGTCAAGACCACCAAGTTGGACATGCCCGTGGAAACGTTCCAGCTTCCACCAACCATCACGACCGAGATTTCCGGCAACTCAAGCCTTGTGAGGTCGTGCTATGAATACTTCATCAGAGCGCAGAGCCGAATTCGTACCGTCCACTGTCTTCATTACCTTTGCGTGCTGTTTGGGTCGCTGATCGGGTCTAATATCCAGCTCACTGCAGATGACATCAGATGCGGGTCTCCGTGCTCACTGGAAAGCCTGTGGAAAAGCAAGACAGAATTGGACTGGCTGACGGTGCTCAAAGAGAACAATGTGCGTATCGACTCGAAATTCTCACTCATTCAACTCAGCAACGGGTTCAACTCATACAAAGACCTCTGGCGCGACCTGAACAACCATACGCTCGACAAGGAAATTGGGTTCCGGTGTCTCTTGTCGCTGCTGATGTCCTTGAACGGAGATATCCATCGCCAGCGCCAGGAACTGGCCAACTCCAATAAAAGCGTCGGAGCCAACATGGCTGAATGGAGACTGGAAATTAGACCGCAGCTGGAGAGCATCATCAAATCGTGGGAAAGCTGTTTCATCCGCAACGGCGGACCAATAGTCCCGCGCGGCCAGAACCTGCACACAATCAGCCAGAGTCCTGTCCTGAAGCTGATTCTGCCGCTCCTGTCATTTGCAAAAATATGCAAATGCGTCTACATTTCTCCAATTCTGAAAAAAGTCTGGCACAGAGACTGGGATGGCATGAACACGGAAATCAAAAACCTGACCGGCGACCTGGAGGCCCTGCGGGACTCTATCAACTACTCGCTCGACATCATCAATCTCTGGGTCGAGATCATCTCCATCACCAACGATGCCGAAAAAACGTCTGTCAGAACTCCGATTTTCTTTTTGACGTGCCTGTTCACGTCCGCGCTTCTCATCTCCGAATACCTCTACACTACCGAAGAATGGGCCATCAACTATCTGACGGCGCCAGAAAAATTCAACGACCTCACTACAGCCGACAGAGTGCTCTGGCTCCGTACAGAGACCATCTTTAAAAAGGTGGAAGAAAACTTGCTACCAAAAGGATCCAACAACTCATCGTACTCTGAATTCCTGCGCATCCAAGCTAACGGCGCGTTGGATGTCGAGATTCTGGACGACGAAATAGCCAGACTGGCTTTGGAGCCAGGAGACTTGCGTCCAATTGCCCAGATCATGATGAGTGCTAGATTGAGCTCGAGATGCTTGTCTTTAGGAGTCCGTATTTTGGCTGATGCGCCCGTGTGGCCTATTGCTCTGGTTTTTGCCGAGGCTTTGAAAGCTCGTGCGACAGCAATTCACCACACGCAATCCCGTTTCAGTCCAGGATCGTCTCGTTAAAAGTAACGTTATATAATGTTTGCATGAATAAGAAAATTTCTTAAAGGGAAAAAAAAAAAAAAAAATAAAAAATCTATGCTATCAAGCCTTCGGTCTTTTTTCATGACAAACTCAAAACTGACCGGAAGACAGCTTTACGACAAGCTTGGACGTCCGAAAAAGGTGGTTGCACCAATGGTGGACGGTTCTGAGCTTGCATGGCGAATGATATCCAGGAAGTACGGCGCCGACCTGTGCTATTCCCCTATGCTTCATTCTCGACTTTTTGCGACCGACGATAAGTATCGTGAGAAGATGTTTGGCCCGATGGATGGATCCGAAGTGGATAGACCCTTGATCGTCCAGTTCTGTGCAAACGACCCCGATTACCTTCTTCAAGCCGCCAAGCACGTTGAGGACAGATGCGATGCCGTAGACCTAAACCTGGGGTGTCCTCAAGGAATTGCGCGCAAGGGCCATTATGGGTCTTTTTTGATGGAGGACTGGGATCTCATTTCGAAACTGATCAATACCTTGCACAGAAACCTCAAAATCCCGGTGACCGCCAAAATCAGGGTCTACGACGATTGGGAGAAGAGTCTCGCGTACGCAAAGATGTGTTTGGATGCTGGAGCGCAATTTCTCACCGTCCATGGGCGGACGCGTGAGATGAAGGGACAGAAGACGGGTTTTGCGAATTGGAAGCTCGTGAAGTACATCAAAGACAATCTGCCTCCAGAGACTGTATTTTTGAGCAACGGAAACATTTTGTATCCGGAGGACATTGACCGTTGCATTAAAGAGGTTGGTTGCGACGCGGTGATGTCTGCAGAGGGAAACTTGTACAACCCGGGCATTTTTTGGACGGAGACCGAGGACATCGAGAAACAGTTCCCGCGAATAGACCGGTTTGTGCGCGAGTATTTTGAGGTGGTTGCTCAGTGTGAGGGGTCGGAGAGCCGCCGGTGTTTTAAGTCGCATTTGTTCAAATCGTTGCGCAACTTTTTGAGCATCCACACGGACGTTCGTGCCGAGATCGCCAAACTGAGCAGAAACTCGCCGTTGGAGGAGTTTGAGGCGGTGGTAAAAATGATAGAGGATGTGGTCGCGAAGATCTACCAGCAGGAAAACATTGCCGAGCTCGACCAGGTGCGTGTGGGCGAGATCGAGAACTGGGGCGGCAGGTACAGAGACGTGCCATACTGGCGGCTGCAGCCGTATTTCCGCCGCGTGGACGGCAAAGACGGCAGGGAAGTGATCCAGGACAGCATGAAGCGCGTGATGGAGAGCGAGGAGGTGGCCAAGAGGCAGAAACTGGAGGGAACTAAATAGAGTATCTGTATATTGCAACCACACCTAGCTCCTGAAAAATTAAATATTAAAATTAAATATTCAAATATTCATGTCTTTGACACGGCTATTTTCCACCACACGGCAGGTGCGGGCGTTTCCGTTGGCGGTGAAAGAACTGTTGGCGCGGCACTCAATTGATGCACGTCCTGGGGATTTTGAGGCCGATGCCAACGAGCCAATTATTGATCATTTGCGACGTCGGTCGTTGATCGAGACGGTGGTCAACGAAGACCAGCTGGCCCGGCTGGCTCGCGAAAAAACGCTCGGTCTGTACTGCGGCGCAGACCCAACGGCAAAGTCGCTGCATCTGGGCAACCTGCTTCCGCTGATGGTTCTTTTGCACTTCAATCTCCGAGGACACAGTATTACAGCTCTGGTCGGAGGAGCCACCGGGACGGTTGGCGATCCGTCGGGGAAAACGACGGAGCGCGCGCAGATGGAGCAGCAGGAGCGGCTGGATAACGTGGCGCGCATCCAGGCGCAGTTCGAGCAGTTTTTCCGCAACGGCCGTCGCTACGCTGCCAGTCGCAACCATGTCCTGGACAGGCCCCACGGCGAGGTTGCCGTGCGGAACAATTACGATTGGTGGAAAGATATGGGGTTTCTGGAGTTTCTGGCCAGATACGGCCGGTTTATCAGAGTAAACCAGATGCTTTCGAGAGATTCGATCAGAAGCAGACTGGATTCTGAGCAGGGCATAGGTTTCAACGAGTTCACGTACCAGTTGCTGCAGGCCTACGATTTCTACTATTTGAATAAAAACCACGGCATTGACGTTCAGGTGGGCGGAAACGACCAGTACGGCAACATTGTTGCAGGCTTGGATTTGATAGACAGAATGCATCCCGGGGAGAAGAAAAAAGCGTTTGGAGTCACTGTGCCCCTGCTGACGACCGCGAACGGCGTGAAGTTCGGCAAGAGCGCCGGCAATGCCGTCTTCATCGACAAAAACCTCACCCCGTCGTTCCAATTGTACCAATTTCTGTACAACACGTTGGACGAGGATGTTCCAAAGCTGCTATATAAATTTTCGCTGCTGCCAACGGCGCTCATCGAGCGGGTGTGCGACTTTCACCGGCAGAACCGGGCGCTGCGGCTGGGCCAGCGCCTGCTGGCGGTGGAAATGTGCGATTTTCTCCACGGCGACGGAGAAGGCCGCGCAAACCTGGTGATTAGCGACGCTCTGTACGAAGACACAGAGCTGGACGTCGACGAGGTTCTGGCCGCGTTCCGTCGACAAAACATGATCACGGCCGTTTGCGAGGAGGAACTGGCGAGCGTGGGGGATCTTCTGCACCGAAAACTGGCTGGCGTCTCGAAAAAGGAGATTAAACGACTGCTGGCGGGCGGCGCAGTTTCTGTCGGCAAGCAGCGCGTCAAGCTGAGCCGGTGGGACGACCCGGTCGACAGAACCCTCGTTCTCGACGGCCGGCTGCTGCTCATCCGCACGGGCAAGCAAGTTCACGTGTTTGAGGTGAAATAGAGCTGTAAATAAATTATCCACTGCCTTTGCTGTGTCTGAACAGTTTCATGCTGAGCCACGAAACAACGCACCAGATCCATAAAATGACAAAATTCAGAGCAAACGCGTAAAGATAGTAGCTGTCGATGATCTCGTTGCCCTCGCCGTCCAGCACTTTCCACTGCGAGAGCCACTTGGCGGCCCTGGTGCTGGAAAACACCCAGTCCCAGGCCCCGACCACAGTGCCCATGCTCACCACGAAAACGGCCCAGCTGAGCACCAAAATAAGGTAGCCGTACAGCTGCAATTTCTCGCCCAGAAGCTCCTTCTGCGGTACGCGGTGGTTGTAATGGACCGAGTGTGTGTTTCTGTGTTTGGATCGAGGCATAAAAAAATAATATTTATGGAAATATCTCAGCTGGCAGGATTATTTAAGCAGAAATACGCCGAACAGCAGCGCCAGACCATTCGCGAGCTGCTCAGAGAGCGTCGGCCCAGCAGTCGGCCGTTTGGACAGCAGCTCGCCGTGATCAGCCGGCTCATGGACAAGTACGCCGACGAAGAGGCACAATCCGCCGCCCTCGACGTGGTGCTGCAGTCGGGCGTGTACGAGCGGCTGGAGAACCATGCCGACGAGCCAGACTACACGGACCGGCTGGTCAGAGCGCTGTTGGAATGGTACAAGAACGACTTTTTCACGTGGATTAATAGGCCCCCTTGTCCCTGCGGCAACGCAGACCAGACCAAGATACAGCCGCTCCAGCCGGTGGGGCCGTACAAAAAAGAGCACTTCGACGGCCGTGCGGACATAATTGAGCAGTACAGGTGCGCGGAGTGCTCTCAAACAATCGAGTTCCCGCGCTACAACAACCCCAAAACGCTGCTCTCGTTCCGCAAAGGACGCTGCGGAGAGTGGAACAACTGCTTTATTCTGATCCTGTGCGCGCTCGGGCTCAAGGTGCGGTACATCTGGAACGCCGAGGACCACGTGTGGTGCGAATACTACTCGCAATACCTCAAACGGTGGGTCCATCTCGACAGCTGCGAAAACCAGTTCGACAACCCGACGCTCTATTGCGATGGCTGGGGCAAAAAGATGTCGTATGTATTTGCCGTGAGTGCGACGTACATTGCCGATGTGTCGCCAAAATACATCAAAAAGGGCCAGTTGCCCAGAAACAGGCTCGGAGAATACGAGCTCGCAGATACGCTAGCATACATTAATCTGTGCAAATGGATAGGCATGGACAACGACGACCTGCTTGCGACGCTGGCAGATTTCATTAACGACTACAAGAGCAGGCGTGGGAGTCAACTTCCCACGCCCAGTGGACCTCTCGTGCCGCGACAGAGCGGTGCTCCCGAGTGGACCCGTTCTCGCGGCGAGGACGGATCACGTAAGCGAGAATAGGAGATTATGGCGGTGTAAAGCTAAAAAAAAAATTTAGGAAAAATATTTCATATACATTATAGAGTACATCCCTTGGACGTCAACCAGCATGTCATATTCGCTAGTCATAGACTTCCAGCAGTACTTTAAAATTTATCGGGAGATACAGGCCCAGTTTCCGGGCCGTCTTGTTCCCGATCCGTACCTTTTTGATAAGAATATTTCCAACTCTGCCAACTTATCGAACATAGCACTCCATTTTCTCGACATTAATGCCACTGCCGCCTACGTGTGTGCTCTGAGGCCGCTTGTGGTTGAGGTGGTGTCGCGTATTGCCAGCAACGACGAGATCGAAAGGGCGTATTTGAGACAGCACAACAAATCTGTGTGTGTTGCAGGGTCCGTGGCCCTGAGCAGTCTGGCCAAGATCGGCACGAGCTGTCCGGAAACTTTGACAATAATCGAGTACTATTTGCAGAAAAACCATTTTTTCAGCATGATCAACATCGAAACCATCGACCAGCACGAACTGCAGTCCATCTTCCTATCTTTTTTCAGGCTTCTGACTGCGGATAGGGAAAAGTTCCACCGGTACGTGGACTCTGCACTTTTACACTCTGCAATTAATTCTGAGAAGTTGTCTTCTGTCAACAAGCTGCTTGCAATCAAGATCCTCGCCATCCACCTGTTTCTGTCCGAAAAGGTGGCCGTTGAAATGATTCGCAACCATATTGGTCCGGGCCCTTTTTTGGGCGTCTATGAGGGCGTGGACCAGATCGACTACGAGTTCGTTGCCTTGTACGAGGCACAACGGCTTGCTGATCTGCTGAAATACCCGTGTCTACAGCCTGCACGCGCGGAAAATAAATATACCGTCAAATTTGTGCAGCAAGACTTTTCTGTCGGTGCAACGATCGTGGCTGACGTGGTGATTCCCAACATTGGCGGCTTGGTGCGTGGCAGAACAGAAAATGTTGCTAGCTCCGAGTTTGTGCCGCTTCCAAAGTCCCTTGCCTCCATGAACCAGCTGGCGCAAAGCATACAGAGGTCCGAGCCTGTGCTGTTGGTAGGCCGTTCGGGAACGGGCAAGACATTTCTGATCAACGAGGTGGCCAAAAAGCTGCAGCTGGACACAATGGTCAAGATCCATCTGAACCAGCAGACGGACTCGAAGCTGCTTCTGGGAACGTACTCGTCGGGAGCCAAGCCGGGCACTTTTGAATGGAAAAACGGCGTTTTGACCACAGCCGTCAAGGAAGGCCGTTGGGTGCTTGTGGAGGACATCGACAAGGCGCCAAACGAGGTCTTGTCGATTTTGCTCAGCTTGCTGGAAAAAAGAGAGCTTACCATTCCATCTCGAGGCGAGGTGATTAAGGCCGCAAACGGGTTCCAGCTGATCTCGTCGCTGCGTGTTGCAGGCGATTTGCGCAAGATAACTTTGCCCGACATGATTGGTTTGCGGCTGTGGAACGTTGTAGAGCTTGAGGAGCTCGACACAAAGGAGCTGCGCACGATTCTGGACACCAAGTTCCCGCTGCTGGCAAATTTCACGGCCATGTTTATCAAGTGTTTCCAGAGCGTGAAGGAACTATACGACTCGCGCAAGTTTCTGAGCATGAACAGGGGCGCGCAGCCCAGAGCTCTCACCATCCGAGATCTCATGAAACTGTGCAGACGTTGCACGCGGATTCTGGAGGATCGGCACGTCGACAGCGCCAGTCTGCTTCCGGAGGAGGTGTTTGACCTGATTTTCCAGGAAACAGTGGACTGTTTCACGAGCTCGATAGTTGAGCGCAGCCCGATCGAGGCCGTCGTCCAGGCCGTTGCTGTGTGTTTGGAGGTGCCGACGTCGCGGGCAACGGTGCATCTGAACAAGCACGTGCCGTCGTTCGAGGAATTCCCCGACTCTGTGTCTGTGGGAAGGGCACACCTGCGCAAAAAGACGGCTCTTGGGCTGAAGCCGGCGCGCAAGAGCACAGCGTTTGCCCGGACGAACCATTGTCTGCGGCTGATGGAGAAGATCGGCGTTGGTGTCGCGCTGTGCGAGCCGCTGCTGCTTGTTGGAGAAACAGGAACGGGAAAGACGACGATTGTCCAGGAGATGGCGCGGCTGCTCAACAAGAAACTCACCGTGATCAACGTGTCGCAGCAGACCGAGGTGGGCGACCTGCTTGGCGGGTTCAAGCCGGTGACGACCAAGAGTCTGGCGATCCCGCTACAGGAGGACTTCGAGGAGCTGTTCCGGCGGTCGTTTTCCGTGAAGAAGAACGAGCAATTCCTGAAACTGCTGGCCAAGATGTTCAACAGAGCGCAGTGGAAGGGCGTTGTGCGGCTGTGGCGCGAGGCGTTCAAGATGGCCGAAACGCTGTTTGCAAAGCAGGACGACGAGCTTGCGAAAAAACGCAAGCTCAACGACACCGACAAGGCGGCGCTGATGGCCGAGTGGCGGGCGTTGTATGAACGGGTGCGCGAGTTCGAGAAACAGGCCAGCTCCGCCGACAAGTCGCTTGTGTTCAAGTTTGTCGAGGGCTCGCTGGTGCACGCCGTGCGCAGCGGCGACTGGGTGCTGTTGGACGAGATGAACCTGGCAGCACCAGAAACGCTTGACAGCGTCGCAGAGCTGCTGAACGAGGAGACCGCGCAGCGAAACTTGCTGCTGTCAGAGAAGGGAGACGTCGAGAGCGTCAAGGCGCACCCCGATTTCCGCATTTTCGGCTGCATGAACCCTGCTACCGACGTGGGCAAGAAAGACTTGCCCGAAGGCATACGGTCGCGGTTCACCGAGATCTACGTGCACTCGCCCGACCAGGACATTGCAGACCTGCTCATGATCATCGACAGCTACATCGGCCGCTACGCGCTGGCCGACGAGTGGGTCGGCAACGACGTCGCGGAGCTGTACCTTGCGGCAAAGCGGCTCGCCGACACGAACGAGATTGTCGACGGCAGCAACCAGAAGCCGCACTTCAGCGTGCGCACGCTCACGCGCACTCTGCAGTACGTGCGGGACATTGTGGCCATCTACGGTCTCAGACGGTCGCTGTACGAGGGTTTTTGTATGGCGTTTTTGACGCTGCTGGACGCCGAGTCGGAGGCCAAGCTGCGGCCGCTGATTGAGAAACACACGATCCAGCGGTTGAAAAACGCCCGGTCCGTGCTGGCACAGGTTCCAGCAGACCCATCCAGCGACACGCAGCGTTACGTGCAGTTCAAGCACTACTGGATGCGCCGTGGGCCACACGAGCCAGAGCAGCAGCCGCACTACATCATGACGCCGTTTGTGGAAAAGAATCTGATGAACCTTGTGCGCGCGTCCAGCGGCCGGTTCCCTGTGCTGATCCAGGGTCCGACCTCGGCGGGCAAGACCTCGATGATCAGTTATCTAGCGAAAATCACCGGGCACACGTTTGTGCGCATCAACAACCACGAACACACCGACTTGCAGGAGTATCTGGGAACATACGTGTCGGACGACACGGGCAAGCTTGTTTTCCGCGAGGGGGTGCTGGTGGATGCGTTGCGTAAGGGCCATTGGATCGTGCTGGACGAGCTCAACCTCGCGCCGACCGACGTGCTCGAGGCGCTCAACAGACTGCTCGACGACAACAGAGAGCTGTTCATCCCGGAAACCCAGGAGGTGGTGCGGCCACACCCCGACTTTATGCTCTTTGCCACGCAGAACCCGCCAGGGCTGTACGGGGGCAGAAAAGTGCTGTCCAAGGCGTTCCGCAACCGGTTTTTGGAGCTCCACTTTGACGACATTCCGCAGGACGAGCTTGAGATCATCTTGCGCGAACGGTGCCAAATTGCGCCCTCGTACGCGCGCAAAATCGTCGAGGTGTACAAGGAGCTGTCTGTGCAGCGGCAGAGCACCCGGCTATTCGAAAAGAAGAACTCCTTTGCCACGTTGCGCGACCTGTTCCGCTGGGCCTTGCGCGACGCCGTCGGCTATGAGCAGCTCGCCGCCAACGGGTACATGTTGCTAGCTGAACGTGTGCGACGGACAGAGGAAAAAGAGGTGGTCAAAACCGCGATCGAGAAGGTGATGCGTGTCAAGCTCGACGTGGACGGATACTACGCCCAGCTCGAGCAGCAGGAACTTGCGCCGCTGTTGCAGCGGCCAGGACCGGTGGTCTGGACCAAGGCCATGCGCCGGCTCGCCGTGTTGGTGGCCACGTCTATCAAGTACAAGGAGCCGTTGTTGCTAGTGGGTGAGACCGGGTGCGGGAAAACAACGGTCTGCCAGCTGGTCGCTGAGTTCTACGGCAAAGAGCTGGTCGTTGTCAATGCACACCAGAACACCGAGACCGGCGATTTGCTTGGCTCGCAAAGACCCGTCAGAAATAGACAGAAACTCAAGGATAACCTCGAGGCGGGTCTACGCAGCGTGCTGGCCGCGCACGGCGCCACGTATGACGGCCTAGAGCCCGCTATGGACGTCTACAACGATCTGCGGCGTCAGGGTGCGCTTTCTGACCAAGAAATCACGACCGTGGAGCAGCTGCTGGCTGCGTCGCGCGTGCTTTTCGAGTGGTTCGACGGCCCGCTGGTCACGGCGATGAAAAACGGCTGTTTCTTCCTGCTGGATGAGATCTCGCTGGCGGACGACTCTGTGCTCGAAAGATTGAACTCTGTGCTGGAGCCTGAACGTAGCCTGCTGCTTGCCGAAAAGGGAAGCGAGGACGCCGCCGTGGTGGCCCACGAAAACTTCCAGTTCTTCGCCACGATGAATCCGGGCGGCGACTACGGCAAGAAAGAGCTGTCGCCAGCGCTGCGGAACAGATTTACCGAAATATGGGTGCCGTCGATGGAGAGTTTTGACGACGTGCGGCAGATCGTCGAGTCGCAACTCGTGCCGGGAAATAGCCACCTGGCAGACGCCGTGGTGCGCTTTTCGGAATGGTACGGCCTGCGGCTGGGCAACGGCTCCGCCACGAGCGGCGTCATCTCACTCAGAGACATTCTGGCGTGGGTCACGTTCATCAACTCGGCCACGGCCAACGGAACGGCGCCCTCTGCGGCCCTGCTGCACGGCGCATGCATGGTGTTTATCGATGGGCTGGGAACGAACAACACCGCGTTTCTCGCCGACAACGAGGAACGTCTACGCCAGACAAAACTCGAGTTTGTGCGGAAGCTCGCCGAATTTAGCGGTTTGGACTTGCAACCGCTGTACACGGCACCATGCGAGGTTCACGTGACCGAACACCACGTGACATGCGGCGAGTTCCGTGTTTCGAGGGTCTCGGCCAATCAGGACTCGAACTTCAACCTGGCTGCACCAACGACGGCGGCGAACGCAATGCGTGTGGTGCGTGCGATGCAGATCCACAAGCCGATCCTGCTCGAGGGCAGTCCCGGCGTGGGCAAGACCAGTCTTGTTTCCGCGCTGGCGGCGGCCGTCGGCAAAAGTCTTACGCGGATCAATCTTTCCGAACAGACAGACCTGATCGATCTGTTTGGATCGGACTCGCCTGTTGACGACGGCGAGGCCGGCGAGTTTAGATGGCGCGACGCGCCGTTTTTGCGTGCCATGAAGCGTGGCGACTGGGTTTTGCTCGATGAGATGAACTTGGCGTCGCAGTCTGTCCTGGAAGGGTTGAACGCGTGTCTCGACCACCGTGGTGAGGCGTATATCCCTGAGTTGGACAGAAGTTTCCGCAGCCACCCAGAATTTTTGGTGTTTGCTGCTCAAAACCCACAGCACCAAGGAGGAGGCAGAAAAGGTTTGCCGAAATCGTTTGTGAACCGGTTCTCGGTGGTTTATGTGGATATGCTGACGGAGGTGGATCTGAAGATGATTGCGCGTCATTTGTATCCACAGCTGGATCACAAGGTGAGTGACAAGCTGGTGGACTTTGTTTCGCTGCTGGAAAAAGAGGTGGTGCTCCACCGTAAATGGGGAGCTGTTGGTGGGCCGTGGGAGTTTAATTTGCGGGATACGCTGCGGTGGCTCTCGCTTATGAGCTCACCGAGCCTGCTAGAGTCGCCAACCCCCGGTGACTTTTTCGAGATGGTGGTTCAGCACCGTTTCCGCACGGCTGCCGACAGAGCGCGCGCACAAGAGCTGTACGAGCAAGTGTTTGGTGCCAGAGCTTCAACTGCGCCGTACTATCAGATGACCCTAGATCACGTGCAATGCCAGGCCGAGCTTGTGCCGCGCAATAGACTGAACCAGTATCTCGCCGACGACAAGCTAAGCCCGCTGCAGTGCAATTTCACGGCGCTGGAGACGCTGCTGCGGTGTGTCAAGAAACAGTGGCCGCTGATCCTTGTCGGCCCCACGAACGCAGGCAAGACCGAGCTGATCAGGTTTGCAGCCGGCGTCGTCGGCACGCGGCTGTACGAGTTCTCGATGAACAACGACATTGACAGCATGGACATTTTGGGTGGCTACGAGCAGGACGACCTGTCACGTGAGATTGCCGAGTTTGCACAGGATTTGCAGACGTATTTGATGGAGGCCGCGGCGTACAATTTGCTGTCTAACACAGGCGACACGGCCGTTCTGCAGCACACGCTGCGGTTCATCGACTACTTAGCTATGAACGAGATTTCTAAAGCACAGTTCGGCCAATTGCAACAGCATTTTGCCGTGCTACAGCAATCCGTGGCATCGGACAAGTTCCAGCTGTTGGAAGCTCGGTACAAGGTTCTATGCGAAAAGCTCGGCCAGGGCGACAAGATCAAGTTCCGTTGGTTTGACAGTCTGCTCGTGCAGGCCGTCGAAAAAGGTCACTGGCTTGTGCTGGACAACGCCAACCTGTGCAGTCCGAGCGTGTTGGACAGGCTGAACTCGCTGCTGGAAATGGACGGCTCGCTGGTCATTAATGAGTGCACCGACGCCGACGGCAACCCGCGCCATTTGCGCCCACATCCTGGTTTCCGGCTATTTTTGACTGCCGATCCAAGATACGGCGAACTTTCGCGTGCTATGCGCAACAGGGGCATTGAAATCTACCTCGAACAGATTGAGCAACGTGCCACACGCTTTGATAGACGGCTACTGGCACGGGAGAGTGTCTCGGCTCACGTGAGCTCATACGACGCTGCGGTGGCTCCGCTCGCCGTGCTGGCCGACGCGTTGAGCATGTCGGGCGAGCATCTTGCAGACGTTGCAGCGGCAGCGCTGCCAATGTGGTCGCACGCAAAGATTTCTGCGCTGGTTGCAAATGCGGCGAAATTGCCAAACTTTGGACACATTCGCGCCGCTCTGGAGCAAATTACTGGGCGACTCGAGTTTTACAGCTCGCTACAGCTTCCACCGCAGATTTCAGAACTGTATGAGGCCGCGCAGACAAACAAGCCAATAAAAGTGGCCGTTGCCGCGCAGTCGCTCAACCCGGTGCTCAACGCCTATATTTTGAACGGTCTGGCCCAGCAACGGCCGCAGCTCGACTCGCCAGAAACGGTCTATTTCTTCCACGTCGTGGGCATGCTCTACAGTGCTCAGGAATTCCTGAAAAAGCTGCACACGCGCGCCGAAAACGCCAAGGTTACAGAACTCACCTACCTTGAACGGTCAGCAGCACAAGCCGCTGGAAGAACGCTGAAAAATGTGCCGCGACTCGACGTTTATGGCCTTGTGCTCGGAATTGCCGACTTTGTGCTATCGGAGCTAAAGCAAGCGGACTGTCGGTGGACCATTCCTGGCCAGTTCCGCTCGCTGTTCAAGCTGATGTTTATTTGGCAGAGCATCGTGGACTGTTCGACCGTGCAGCACGAAACCAAGCTGCGTATTTACCAGGAAAAAATCCTGGCTTGGCTGGATAATTACACCGGCAACGGCGAGCCTCTGCGCGCTGTGGCACAGTCGTTCGCCAAGCAGCTGGAGCTCCGCCAAGGCCACTCGATGGCGCTGATCTGGGAAAAGTGCAAGGCTGTGTATCCGGCGACGGCTGAATCGTGGAAGAAATACCACCTGGTCGTCGAGGCGGCGGCCGAGTTCGACCAGGTCTGTATGGAGCAATACTCGGAGAATTTCGAGGTGGTTGCAAATCTGAGACAGACGTTTGTCACGATGCTTGAACAAAGTGTGGCAGGCGGTTCTGTGGATTACTTGGACGAGATCACGGAGAAAATCGCCGCATTAAAGCAAATCTCGACCTCTTTCCTGAACACCAGAAAGCATCACTATTCCGCCTTATTCGACCTGATGCTCAACTTTGTCGACCTTGCATGCTGCAGCGGCAACCAGCCGCTCGCCATGAGCGCAGAAAACTTGAAACTTGCGCTCCTGGCCGCCAGACCAACGCTCTCGCTCACCAAGTGGAACCAGAGCACGTTCAAGCCGTATCCGCGGATCCTGGATAACCTGTGGGCAGGAGACTCGCAGTCCAAGATCTCGGGGCTTCTGGGCCAGCAGCTGGTCGAACAGCTTGTCGGCGCCGGCCAGAATATGAAACAACTCTCTGGAGCAGCCATAGACGAGGCCCTGGCAGATTCTAAGTTCTTACTGCAAACGGTTGTGAAAAATAGCACGGCACTAAATAGCCCGTTGGAAAACCTGCGGCTGCTCCTGGTGCACTGGGTCTTGCACATCTGTGCGATCCACACGGGCAACACGACGGAATTTGCTCAACTGAATAATTCTGTTTCTGCCCAGTCCATCGCCGGCTACCAGACTACGCTGCGCGACATGCCGTTCTTTGCCGACGTGTTTGCGCACTTTTTTGCGCCCGTGCTGCTTGCCCACGCCACACGCAAAGACCTCGGCCGCGCCTGGGTCCTCTTTGCCTGCGGCATGCTCCAGCTGTTTGTGCCAAGCCAGGCCAACGACCCGGCAGTTGCTGATCACGTGATCAACGACGACTATGTGCGGTTGCAACGGCTTGTGACTGATATTCGCAACTCGTGGGCGGCATATTGCGGCGTGGCGTTTGGCGATAGGGCTGTGCACGTTGAGACTCTGCTGCCGATCGTCGACGAAGCTGCCCCTGCGGCGCCAAAGGTGTATCGGTCGGGCGAGCCGATCGAGGCACTATTCCAGGAATGGACGATCTTTTTGGACTCTGCGGTGAGAAACAGGACTGTGGGGTCGCTGATGGAGGCAGCCGAGGCCACCATGGCAAAGAGCACACTTGAGGTGCAGAACCTGCACCGCAACTCAACACAGTTTTTCCTGCGCCTCAGACAGAACTTCAGCGAGTTTGCCGACCTCAACGACGTGCTAGCGGGCTTTGTGTACGCTTTGCGGCTGGGTCTTGATCTTCTTGGTGAGAGAAAGCCGTGCGACTCAAAACTCTGGCCCGTTGACCCGTCTGTGCTAGGCAATGCCGATAAACTCGCACAGACGCTGGGGCAGACCAACAAGCTTGTGAAATCGCAGTCGATCGACGCGGTCGACGCAGAGAAGCTGATTGTGTTTGAGGTCAAGGCACTGCATTTCCAGCGCCAGTATGCAGCCAACACAGATGAGCTGCTGCACGCGGCGCTGATGACGGCGTATTACCGCTGGAGCATGCGGCGACTCAAACTCGAAGAGCAAGAGTCGAAACAGCACGGCGTGTTCCAGTACGACGACGCCAGCGTCGATGCTGAAAAAGAGTTTGCGCAACTATTCCCTGACGCGGAGATTGAGGTCGCGGGTGGCGCGCAAAAGACGGGCTGGGACGAACTGTACGCGGAGCTTTCGAATGCCTTTTGCAGCTACCACTTAGACTGCCCTCTCGGACTGCAACAGCTGGTGCTGGAAGGCGCGACTGTCGTGGACAGTGTCGGGCAACTAGTTGCCCGAGAGAGCTGTGCGGTCAACACGCCTTCGCTGCTTGCCAGCTCCATCCTACAGGTAGCCTGTGCCATGGACACGTTCGCCACGAACGAAAACCGCACGCTCGACTTCTACCGCGACTTCAGCCCGCACGAAACTCGCCGCTCGGGCCAGCTCGTGCTCGCCCTGCAAGGTCACGTGAGCGAGCTACTTCAGCAGTGGCCCGAGCATGCAACCTTGCAGCAGCTGTTCCGCATCTGCGAGGAGTATCTGGCGTACCGGGCAGACACGCCGCTGTTCCGGCTGCTGGCGAAAATTGAGCAGATCTACACGTTTGTGAACGAGTGGGAGAAATATGCGCACTCGGGTGTGTCGTTGCAGCGGCACTTCCAGAATCTGGCCGATCTGGTTGTGTCGTGGAGACGGCTGGAGCTGAGTTCGTGGAAGGAGATTCTAGCGAACGAGGAGCGCGCCATCGAGACCAGTATGGGCAAGTGGTGGTTCCACTTGTTTGAGAGCGTTGTCGTGCCGGAAAATCAGGACGTGGCGCAGCTGGTGAGTGCCGTGAACGTGTTTATTTCGCGGGCCACGCGCGGTGACATGAGGCACCGATTCAGGCTGGTGCAGGCATTTGCGGAGCATGTTAAGGCTCAGCAGGAGCTATATGACGCATTGTACAACGTGCTAGACTTTTTCCAGCCGTTCCTGGTTGCCGTTGAGGAAACAGTGACTGCGGAAAAGAAGGTGCTAGAGAAACAGGTCAAGGAAGTTATTTTGCTAGCCAGCTGGAAGGATATCAATGTCGATGCTCTAAAACAGAGCTCGCGCAAGTCGCACCAAAGCCTGTACAAACTCGTGCGCCGGTACCGGGACGTTTTGAACGGCACGGTGGATGATATGATACAGAGTGGACTGAAAGCACCAGTGAGTCAATTTTTGCCAAAGAATATTGGTACCTGCCCTGTTGAGCTTGGAGACATGCCGACTACGGACATTGCAATGTTCAGAAACATCCGCACTGTCCACCGCAACATGGAAACCTATCTGGGCGAACTCGCAGCGGAGCCTGTTGCTCCGTTCTATGAGTTCTGCCACGAAATTGTCCAAGCAGCAGAAAAGCTGCGTACAGAAACGCCAAAAACGCTAACTGACGAGAACAAAAAGCAAGTGGCGGCTCTCAAACAGGAGAAACGCAAGCTGCTGAGCGACACTTTGAAGGAGCTGCGTCGCAGCGGGCTCAAGCTGCAGACCAACACAAAAACTCAGGCCCTGTTAGCGTCGACGACGGCGGTGCTGGCCAATGCGCGTACGTTCCGCCACACAGCCCTCGAGGGCTGCGATGTGTACTTTTTCCGTGTGCTGGAGCTGCTGCCGCGCTTGCGCGCGGCCGTTGCTAACTGCCACGCGGAGGTGCCCGTGACGGACGCGCAGAAGGCGCTAGCTGCTGCTGAGAACGTGCTAGTGTCGCTAGTCGCGACGCGACACAAGATCGGAGATGTGTGTGCTGCACGGGATGCCGTGGAGAAAGCACTGAGGACCTTGCGCCCTGCCACGACAGACAAGATTGTCGGTGTTGATCCACACGCCACGCACGTCGTTGCCATGGTGAACAAGTTGCCCGAGGTGGTTGCCATGGCAACCAAAGTTTCTGAGGTGGCTGCAGGGCTCGAAGCGGGCCCTGTGCTGAAAGTTGAGGACCTGCAACTGGTACTCGAGAACCGGCTGCTCACACAGAGCGACTGGGACAGACTGAACGCTGCGCGGCGCGGACTCGACTCCCTGCGCACACAGCTAGGCGCGTGGAAACAGTCTCATCCAGCACTCGCTTTTGTCGCAGACACCGTGCTGGACTGGCTCGACGCGTCGGTCTCGCTCGAGCAGCTGTCGCTGGTCGAACACGACGCCAACGTCTCCGCGGCCGGCAGCGAGCTGTTTGGCTCTGTTCTAGTCAGTATCCAAAAGATCCGGCAGTTGCAAGCTGAGGGACTCGACGAGGACGCAGACAACTGGTTTGTGGACAGCCAGCGTCGATTGGCAAAGCTGATGGGCCTATTGTATGGCGATGTGCTGAAAGAGCGGGTTGGCAACTTTGTGCGGTTATTGGAGCAGTTGCACTACGACGACGACGTTGACGGTTCTGTGCGTGGGCTGCTGTGCTACGTGGTGCCCGTTTTGGAGCACTACTTCAACGCGGCAAGTATTGTGCTCCGCAAAGCGCAGGCAAACTACGTGGGGGTCTCACGTGGTCTTTTTGAGTTGTGCACGCTATTATTGAGCGTTGCCACCGACGGGTTCTGTTCGCCGGAAGGAGCCAGCGACGAGGAAACTGGGCCTGCGGAGAGCGGCACTGGGCTGGGCGACGGCGACGGCGCGACGAACCACTCGAAGGATGTGGAGGAGGATGAGAATCTGGACGATCTTGTTGGGGGAAAGCAGGAGCGAGATGAGAAAGACGAAGAAGCCGATAACGACGATGCCGTCGACGTGGAGGGCGACATGCAGGGCGACCTGGAAGAAATGGACGCTCAGGACGGCGACGAAGACGACGGTGAGAACGATGAGGAGTCTGCCGACGAGGAGGTTGGCGACGTGGACGATCTGGACCCCAACGCTGTAGACGAGAAGATGTGGGATGAGGAGGCGTCTGGCGAGAAAGAGAAAGAGAAGGACGACCTGAAGGGCCAGACGGGCGAGGATATGGAAGCCGTGGACGAGGAGAAGGAAGGAGACGGCGACGGGGAGCAGGAAAAGGCCGAGGAGGCTAGCGACGGCGAGGAAGAGGACGTTGGCGAGCAGGAGGACGAGGTGCGCGACGGCGACGACGCAGAGATGGAGGCCGAGCAGGGCGAGGCCCTGGAGCTGCCGGAGGACCTGAATCTGGATGGTGAGGAGGAAAGCGAGGGAGAAGAAGCGGATGACATGGAAATTGATGAGGTAGAGGAAAACGAGGGTGCAGAGGAGGGAGAAGAGAAAGAAAAGGAGGAGGAAAAAGAGGAGGGAGAAGAGGGAGAAGAGGAGGAGAAAGAGGAGGAGGCTGATGGTGAAGAGGAAGCTGGAGGTGAGGGCGAATTGGCTGAGGAGGACGCAGAAGACGAGGACGCAGAAGACGAAGGAGAAAAAGGTGAGGAAGGAGAAATAGGTGAAGAAGGAGAAAAAGGTGAAGAAGGTGAGGAAGAGTCTGAGGAGCTCAAGACGGAGCCCGCTCCAGAGGCAGACGCAGCCGACGCAGCCGAGGGCGGTGCGGACAGTGCACCGGACGCCGTGCGGGACGCAGACTCGGCAGCGGCAGCAGACGACGGCGCGCAGGCCGAGGGCGCCAGTGCAACCGCAGAGACAGAGCAGGACAACGTGGGCGCGAGCGGCGCGGCACAGGCGCAGGACGCGCAGGAGCAGACCGACCGGTCGCGCGAGTCGGCCGCCAGCACGCTCAAGCAGCTCGGAGACTCGCTCAAGGAGTTCTACAGACGGCACCAGGAGATATTGGAGGCCGACGTGGACGCGGCGGAGCAGACGGGCGAAAACCCGGACGAGTTCCAGCACCTTGACGGGGAGAACGCGCAGAGCGACACCCAGGCCGTTGGGGCTGCGGCGCAGGACCAGGCGATGAAGATGGACGACGAGATGGAGATCGAGGAGCCGGAACAGGCGCCGGAACAGGAACAGGAGCAGGAGCAGGGAGCCGCCGACGGCGGTGACGCGGGCGACGTTGAAGGCGTCGAAGGCGTCGCTGACGCTGCGCAGACCGATCGCACTCCAGACATCAAGCAGGAGCGCGTGCCCGGTTTGCAGGCAGACGACGAGATGGACGAGGACGTGGAGGAGGAGGACGCGCCGATCGACGCTATCACACCTCGCACCACGGCGACGCGTCCGCTGGAGGAGGCCAGTATGCTGTGGCAGCGGGCGGACGAGGCCACACGGGAGTTTACGGCGGGGCTGTGCGAGCAGCTGAGGCTGATTCTCGAGCCTACGGTGGCCACAAAGCTCAAGGGCGACTACAAGACGGGCAAGCGGCTCAATATGAAGAAAATCATCCCGTACATTGCGTCGCAGTTCCGTAAGGACAAGATCTGGATGCGCAGAACCAAGCCTAGCAAGCGGCAGTACCAGATCATGATTGCCGTCGACGACTCCAAGTCGATGGCCGAGTCTAAAGCCGTCGAGATCGCGTTCCAGTCGATCGCGCTCGTTTCCAAGGCGTTGACCCAGCTTGAGTCCGGCCAGCTTTCGGTCGTCAAGTTTGGTGAGTCTACTGACGTGGTGCATCCGTTCGATGCCCAGTTCACCGCCGATTCAGGCACAAAAGTGTTCCAGCAATTTACATTCGAGCAGACGCGCACCGACGTGCGCAGGCTCGTGGCTACGTCGCTGGAGCTGTTTGCTGCTACCAAACCGGCTTCGGAGAATCTGTGGCAGCTGGAGATTGTTCTTTCGGACGGAGTGTGCGAGGACCACGACACAATCCGGCGACTGGTGCGGCGCGCGCGCGAAAACCACATTATGCTGGTTTTCGTGGTCATTGACGGCATAGCCAACACTGAGAGTATATTGCAGATGAGCCAGGCAAAATACGTTCCCGACGCGTCGGGCGAGCTCAAACTGCAGGTTGACAAGTACCTGGACACATTCCCATTCGAATACTACGTGGTGGTGAGTGAAATCGAGGAGCTGCCGGAGATGCTGGCCTCTATTCTGCGCCAGTTCTTTGCCGAGACAGGAGAAAGATAGATAGTGGAGAAAATAATTATTTGATTAGCTAAGATTTTTTTAAAAAGAAGTTGTTCGCCTTCTCCTTCCCTCGCGTTCTCCTTCCCCCCAAGCGTAACCCCCTATATCATCTCCCCCAGGCCCACGCAAATTTTCATTCCTTTACCCATGGCCAACTACAGAGAGTACCAGAAGGTGCTTAAGCTCACGACGCGCGAGTCCCACGTTACTGTCACGCCGCCAGCTTCGAGTCCCGAAGCGTCGCCAACGCTCGCTCCTCAAAACTGCGGTGTGGAGCGGAGAAAAAAAATCACACGAACAAAGACGGGCTGTTTCTGCTGTCGAAGAAGAAAGAAGAAGTGCGACGAGAAGAAGCCGGCCTGTTCGGGCTGTGTGCGCAACATGCTCACGTGCGTGTATCCCGACAAGGACGAGATCGCCAGGTGCAAGCGCAAACGAAAGCCTCAGAGCCAGGAACACATCCCATTTTTGCCGCTCTCGCCACTCAGCTCCCCCACCATCAGGGAGCGAGAATATACCATGGAACGCACAAGACCGACGCCCACGAGCGAGATTCCAGAGGTGGCCCTCACGCCGAAGTGGCGCCCTTCCACGGGAATCAGCATCAAAAGTTTACTAAATTAGCTAATGCATATGTAGAGCGCAACATATTACTTCACAAGCTTCTCACCCTTCGACTTCTTCTTATAGTCTGCCAGGCTGAACTTCTTCACCACTTTGGGCTTCTCTTCCTCTTTGGCTTCCACCACCTCCACCTTGGTCGGTTCTTTGATAGCCACAGGCACCGGCACGTACAGCTTGTCGGAGGTTTCCAACGGCACGGTTTTTGGTTCCTGCAAATATTTTTTGATGATTTGGTATTTTGGTGGCAGGACCAGCGGGTCCAAAGGCGCGGGACTGGCAGACTCAAACTTGATCTGCGCTTCGTCCTCCAACGGCCTGCCCAGCGATTCCAGAATCACTCTGTCTCTGTGCAACGCGCGCGAGTCATACGGCTCGTACGTCTGTTCCAGCTCCGGCACGTTTTTCCTGCTCTGCCGTTGCGAACCAGTGCCGAATTTCCTCACTTTCGCCAACAAACAGTCTCCGGACGCGCATCCGCACTCCGTGAGGTCCAGCACGGCCTGCACAGACGCCACGAGTTTGGCCTGCTCCTCGTGCGAAAGCGCGTCGAACGACGCGTCTCTGAGCTTGCGGATCGGGTGCGCGTCGTCCCACTCCCATGGCACAGTCAGCTCAGACTCGCTCTCGATCTTTTTCGTCGCCGCAAGCACAAACCGCAGCTTGTTTCCAACTACCACCGACCGCACCTCGCAGTTCGGGAAACACGACTTGCGCACAAACCTCGTCACGTTGCCCAGTCCTCTCTGGTCAACCACCAAAGGGAGCTGCGGATGGAAAAACGTCTTTGGTTTCGCACAGCCCAGCAGCCAGTACTGGTTCCATCTCTCGCCAATATAGTTGTCCTTTAGATCAATCTCGCCGACAATCTCGCTCAGCAGCTGGTTGGGACGCACGTCCACGGCCGTGCTTAGGTATAGTTTCGATAATCCGTTAAATCTCGCCTTCGCGTTCTCTGTAACCGACCTCACCTCCAACTTCGACTTGTCTAGCAGCTTGCCTGCAAACTCCCGTTCGTCCTTGAACTCAAGCACCTGGCTATCCTTCTGCAACAACAGAATCGCCAACTTTTTCACCAACGTCTTGGCCTCCCCTGATTTGTACTCCAAACCGTCGATTTCCACATACAGTGTCTGGTACCGCTCCACGATCTCTCCGCCGGCCTCTTCCTCGTCGCCAGCCTCTACAGAGCCCGTTTTTTGCTTCTTCGCCCGCGAACTTGGCGGTTTCGAGTCCACCAGCTCCTTGCGTCCGTGGCCGGCCTCAGCCTGCGCGTCGTTGCCCGAACGACGCCGTTTCGGTTGCACTCTCACCGCCTGCAGCTGGCGAGCCTTCTCGGCGTTCACCACAAGACTTGGATCGCACAAGTAGCACAGATATGTCTCCGGCACGTCGTCGATGTCGTCAATGCCCATACAGACGGCGTGCTGCCAGCGGAAACAGCGGTCGCACTGGATTGTGAACCCGTCGTCGTGCTCGTACCCACACACACAGCCAATCACGCCGCTGTCCGGGTCGACGGCGTACGAAACAACGGAGTCGGACCGTTTCTCCTCCTCCTTTTGGTCTTTGTCTGGCTTGTCTTCCTCTTTTTCTCTGGTCAGCAGGGGCAACGGCGTAGCTGCAGCGGCTGCAAGGGCGGCTGCGGCAACCATTGCCTTGTTATTGGACGATCCGCTAGCAAGAGCGGCTGCAGCAGGACCAGGAGACGTCACGACGCCCTGATCAATCTGCCGCACCGACGGGCTCTGTTTGCCCTGCGTGGTCGTTTCCGACGCAGGAGACAGCGACGGCTGCGTCTCCTCAAAGGCCCCAGCACTAAGACGCTGCGACTGGTGCGAAAAGAGCATCAGCAGGCCCGCAGCCTCTGTATCTTGTAAATCTGGATGGCTTGTCATAAATAAATTATTTTTTTTATTTCAGCTCATCTAAGGTCGATAGTCGCGAGCATAAATTTTCTTCCTTAAAATTCTTTTGCCATCAATGGCTCACAGATTACTGGTACAGGTGGTGTTTACGGGCGCACGGGTGTTCGGACGCGCATTCACAGAGGCATACAGACAGGCCGCGGCCGCTACCACGGCTCAGCAGGCACAGGGAGCGGCCAAGCAGACCACAAGGGCAAGAGACACAGACATTTCCCTGGACGAAGCGTGCAAGATCCTGGACGTGCAGCCAAGCGGGCTGAGTCTGGACGCGGCGCAGAAAAAGTACGACTATCTATTTGACGTGAACTCCAAGGAGAAAGGCGGCTCGTTCTACGTGCAGTCGAAGGTGTTCCGTGCCATGGAGAGAATCAAGAACGAACTCGAGCATTTGGAGAAAAATCAGCGAGCGCAAGAATAAATGTGTAAAATCTGTGTATATAGAGCAAAGTTTACAATGTCCAAACACCATTAGTGGACGAAGCAACCGCCACAGTCGTAGCATGCCCCATCGTCTGGCTAACGTATCTCGGTTATTCTAAGGACCTGAACGGAGTGACTACCGTGGCTCTGTTGTTAGCAGAGTCGGTTCAGACACTTAGCTGATCTCAGACCCACACAACTGCCACCAACGCAGCTGCTAGGGACTGAATGGCCCTATATTGTAATATACTAGTTTAGTATACCTACTGATGTGAAGAAATTTTACATGTAGAAAAAACTTTTTTATACCCGTGCAGACACGCACCACACACCACACACCTAGATCCCCAGACCAAACAGCATCTCCTCTGCGTCCTCGCCCAGCTGCACAACGCCGCCGTGAACTTCCTCTGCCACCTCGTCGCTGTCTATCTTGCCCATATACTTCGGCTTCGTCCACTTGGCGCGCTCTTTTTCGTAGTCCCACACCGTCTGCGCGTTCTTTTCCAGCTGTTCCAAGCTGTGTCTGTTCATCTGCTGCTCCAGCTCCTCGATCTCGCCGTCAGACCCGGTTTCCGGCGTCGCCACCTCGCGCATGATCACCTTGCCGTCTCTTATGGACATGTCCAGCACCTTTTTGCCGCGGCCAGTCCGTCGTTTCTCCTCGTCCTCGAGTCTTTTCATTTCTCGCTGCTGTTTCTTTAATTGCAACGCTCTTTCAACCGGCGACGCCCACGGGCTCAGACTGTTGGCAGGAACCTCAAAGTCGGACGCCTGGTCGATTATTCGCGTTCTTTGTGCGCCATTTGCTTGGAATTCCAGCAGCTTGTCCAGCCGTTGCTCTGCCTGGAGCAGCTCCTGGTCCTTGCCCTTGGTGGCCTCCAAATACTCGATCTGCTTGACAGCCTCAGCAAGCTCTTCCTGCTCCTTCTTGCTTTTGGCCATATTTTCTCGCTCCAGCTCTTTTTTCCTTTCTATGCGCTTGAAAAGCTGGTCTTGTACTTTAAAATTGTTCTGACCGGCAGAACTCACAGAAATGGTAATCTTGCTATTTTTCTTCGGCTTTTCTTTCTCCTTCACCACATGCTTGACGCCGTTAAGCTCGTCCTTCTCCTTCTGTAAAACCTGCGCGATCTGGCGTCTTTCCTCGCTGCTCAGCAGATCCTGGCCGCAGAAAGAACACGGTTGTAGTCCTTCCTTGACGCAGATGATCTTGCCGCAATTTAAACAATTTGGGAACATTTCAAACAGCGGATGTCGCGTGGCGTTGCAGTTGCACACGCGGCCGCCGCGCTGCGCCTCCAATTCGATCAGAGCGTCGTCGAGCTCTTTCAAATTATCGAGCTTGAGATTTTTCTCCGGCCGGCCCTTGCTCTCCTCAGCGGCCTTCTTCGGGGTGCTTGCTTTCGCACCAGGCCGCACAATTTTTATCACATTCTTCTTGGGCTTTTGGTCCGCTTTACCGGGCTCTTTCACAGGCTTTTCCTGCGGCTTTTCGAGCGTCTTGGAAAATTCACTAATAAACTCCAGAGCGTCCGGGCTTTCGCCCAGTAAATTGATAAAATGCTGGCTAGCAGCTTCAGGTGTCTTTAGCTCCTTCACCGCGTAATCCACCATCTGTTTCAATGTATCCTCGTCCAGCGGCAAAAGCCTGCCCAACTTGGCTACTAAAGACATGAAAAATAAATATTTTTCTATCATGTCTGAATCTCAAAAGCTAGAAGAACGCTTGCGACTACTGGAAAATGACCTCAGGCTCCAGAAATCAAAACTCGTCGAGAAGCTTGCCCGCAAACATGTCCAGAAGGCACCAAAAACAGCAGCAAAAAGAACGGCAAACGTACTGAAACACGATCCCGACTTTGCCATCAAGGTTAGAGCACTCAAACAGGCCGCCAAGCTTAAAAAACGCCTCTACAAACACATCTACGCTAACCAGGTCAAATTCCCCTACAAAAACCGCATCCGCATCAACAACCTCGAATTTGTCTCCACAAACAAGGGAGCCACATTGGCCCTCGTATCCTCTAAATTTTTAGACTCAAATAAACAGCTTACATCGCTCGATGATTTGAAAACAACACTCACATACAATGGCCACAGATATATCAAGACGCTGGACGGGGATTACATCATGCAAAATCCGCAGTTCTCTGACGAAAAACAGTTTTGTATGTACTACACTCGCAGCGGAACATGCTCTAACAAAAACTGTCCCTTTGTCCACTCGCCTACACACGTCGCATTGTGTCCAAACGTGATCCAAAATAAAGATCGCACTTGCAAAAAACCTAACTGCCAATATTCCCACACGCCGTCGCAGTACAACGCCCCATCTTGCAAGTTCTTCCAGTCGCACAATTGCACCAACGAAAATTGCGTCTTCTCTCATAAATCGGAGAATAAAGACTCCAGAATATGTAGAGAATTTGCTGTGAACGGCTACTGCGACAGGGGACGAGCTTGTGAGCTGGCACACTACTTCGAATGCCCGGACCTCCAGGAGCTGGGCTTTTGTCCACGAGGCAGCTCGTGCAAACTGGCCCACAAAACCAAGGTACAACCAACGAATCATAAAGCCATTAGAAACATAGATAATGATAACGTGACACAGAAGGATCATCCATTGCTAGCAGCCATACAGGATAGCAGCTCCGAAGAGTCGGATATCGAACAAACCCAAACGTCAGACCTCGACATGAATCACGATTATGTACAAATTGCGTAATGTCGAACAGTCGATTTTCATAGCCATATTCTTAGAGAAGCGGTGTCATGGAGCCGGGTGGCCGGCATTCCAGGGACACGACACCATGTCATCATAGCCGCCAAGCTCTTCGTCCAAAGCATAGTCGATAAAACGGTTATCTGCGCGTTCATCTCCTCGGACAATGCACACCTGGGGATCAAACGAGCCGTCCACGTTTCCAGGCATTGGTTTTTGTCCAAGGTCTTTATCGTCAAGCTGGATAAGGGGGTACGATTCGCCAATGTACAATGGCTCGATTAAGCCGCTATCTTCGTCGTCTCCATAGTCAGAATCGTCGTCGTTGAGCTCCCATTCTTGCTCTGCTTTTCCTGGCTCGGTACTTTGAGGTTTGGTTTTCACCGCCATATAAGTATCGCTTCGGTATGGCTTTGGATCCATTTGCTTGTTGTTGCTTTCATCCTTGAGACTTCCTGCGAACGAAAAGTTTTGTGGGTTTTGCTTTTCAGATTTGCTAAATTTGAACATGCTGAGGTGTGGTACCTTACGCAAGCGGTGTGAGGAGCTCTCGTTGATATTTTCGTCGTTAACGACGCTAGGGGTGTTTTTGGATAGCCAATTGAGACTTTCTGGCGTGGTTTTGGTCACATTCTTGTGTGCAGGCGTAGAATCCGATTCTGGTCCGCTTAAGACGGTATTCTTGAAATAACTCATTTTGCAAAGCTCGTCGACGCCAATACGGTGATCCGGGTCCCAGACTAGACAGGCCTTCACGACGTCACAGAGTTCTTTCCTGTCTTTGTCTGGAAGATCAAATCTTGGAATCAGTTCCTCGATAGAGGCGCCAGGGAGCCTTGGCAAGTGGAATCCGAGATTGCTGGACAATTTTTGAGCCTCGTCCCAGAATCCGCCAAGAGGTGCTTTCTCGCTCTTTTCAGGGCATCCAAGGACCTCCAGGACCCTCCAAGTTTGGTCAAGCTCGTTGCTTCCTGGGAACAAGGGAAGAAACGTTGCCGATTCGACTGCCACACATCCAAATGCCCATATATCCACGGGATAGGAGTAGTGTTTTTGTCTCAGCAAGATTTCTGGGGACCTATACCATCTGGTAGAGACATAGGCCGTGTAAGGCCTTTTGTTCTCGACCTGTCTTGCGAGTCCATAGTCTGCCAGCTTAATCACGTATGCCTGGTGTCTCTTGTTCTCGGGAATATTTTCTTTGGAGCCATAGAAATTTGAAGACTGCATGATAAGAACATTTTCCGGCTTGACATCTCTGTGGTAGTAGCCGTGTTTATGGATGTGTCTTATGCCAGCCAGGATCTGGGACAAGATAGATTTCAACGTGTATGGGGAGAACAAGCAATTTTTTCTGTACTTCATGAGCTGGTACAAGTTTTGATCCATTGATTCCATGACTATATGGAGCTTGAATGTTTCCTTGTCAATGAATATGTCATAGATCTGGACCAATGAGGGGTGAGACGACACGGCAAGAATGAACTTGACTTCTTTCACCTTTGAGTAGTCGTCCAGATTGGCGAGTCTTCGAGTCATTGTTTTGATAGCCACCACATCAAGCTTTGCACGGTTGACGTTTTTCAGCGGCTCCAGGAGAGTCCCCTGACAAATTTTCATCTCGTCAAAGATGCCTGCAAGCGCGTTGGCGCGGACCTTTGCCAACGTCACGGTTCCAAAACTGCCCGATCCCAGGTTTCCTACGGTTCTGTACCGCTGAACCAGCGACTTGACGGGAATCGCCGAATGGTAAAAAGGGGTGGTTTCCTTGGGTTTTGGCACTGGCGGTGCAGACTTGAGGAACTCCTTGAGGGAGATTGTTGTGTCAACGGCTGGCGCTTGGGCGTTGAGCATGGAGAATACTTAAAGTTGGGAAGAAAAAGATCGAGCGTTTAGGGGGTTGATATTTTTTCCCTTTTATGGGACAAGCGGAGAAAATAAGGCTGGGAAAAGAATGCCGGGCAGTTCCTGTCAATTATTTCACTAGCAGTGCCAGCTATTGGCCATTGTGACGGAGCTGCCGGGCACTATAGAAGGAAGTGGATCAACTGTGATATGTATTGCTCCGGCTACTTTTCTATCTACGGCCGCTGGCTGCCCGTCCAATACCCGTAACTCGTATTTGTCACACTAGCTATTCTATGTATGCACTCCATTAACTACAAACTGCTATTGATCCAATTGTTCCCATTGTGCTAGTGGGAACCGTTTATGTGGCGGTGTAAAGTTTTCTTTCCCTTGAGATAAGAAAAATAAAATAAATAATCTAATTTGGCAGACAAAAGAAATCTGACAAAACTATAGGATTAAACCTCCCTATGCAATGACAGTGGACACGCCGCTCATAATCAACGAGGAGACTCTGGAAGAGCTCCAGAAACAGGACGATTCACTGTCCAAGCTTGTGCGTTTGAAGAAGATGTACCACAACGGGTTCTACTCAGACTTTGAGCTGACCATTCTACGATCGAAACCGAACGACTGTCCAATTGTACAGAAATACTCGAAAATCGAGTCATTCAACCACTGCGGCAAGTCTGTGACGCTCAACACTTTTTTCAGTGAACATCCTCTGCGAGAGTACCAGAAGAGAAACGACCCAAATCTACAGCACGACATTCTGGAGAAGATCGAGTCGCTGCCGGTTCTTGTGTTTATTCATGGTCTAGGCGGTCAGCTATCGCAGTTTGAGCCGATTTTGCAGGAATTCCGCAACTGTGCCGACGTCTTCGGCGTTGACCTTCCTGGCTTTGGCAACTCCAAAGTGAGCACGAAGACGCACAAATTCAGACTAACCCAGTACACAGACGAGGAGCTGGCGCGCTTGGAGCAGGATACTAAGAAGCTTGTTCCAGAAGACTACACGAGCGAAAATATTGCAGGTCTGCTGAACACCATTCTGTCGACCAAGTTTCCTAATAGACGGTTTATCCTCATCGCGCATTCAATGGGCACGCATCTGGCCACCAGACTAATCTCGCTGCTGCCAGAGAACAAGGTCGAGTCGCTAGTCATGATCTCGCCACCCAAATTGGCCCCAATGAACCTCCCTCGCGCTCTCAAGATGGCTCTGGGCGTGTTTACCTATCTGCCACGCCTGTTCGACGTTTACCGCTTTGTGG
Source organism: Ogataea parapolymorpha DL-1 (assembly GCF_000187245.1). NCBI lineage: Eukaryota > Fungi > Ascomycota > Pichiomycetes > Pichiales > Pichiaceae > Ogataea > Ogataea parapolymorpha. The sequence continues at coordinate 694,369 of NC_027865.1, read as the reverse complement.
ACCGCGTGGGCGGTCTGTACTCGCCGTCGGTGAACAAATTCATTTATCCAGAGAACAATGACTGGCTGAAGAGAGCCACACAGTTTCGATGGAACTTGGACACCGAGTCCGAGACGTTTCTTAATTATTTGAACGGCTTTCATCTTGTGACCTCTGCAGAGCTGGTGGCTGCTGCCAAAAACATCATCAATTCCACCAGCGAGCCGCGAATACTGATATGTTGCGGAGACGCCGATAGCGTCACGCCATACCATGCCAGCGAGGCAATTTCCAGGGAATTGGAGTCAAACGGTATTTTATTCAAGCTGGAGAAGATCGACAGAGCCAATCACTCCGTTTTTCTCGACAGACCGCACTATCTGACCGGAGTTATCTACCAATTCGTCGAGAGTCTCCAGTTGAACGTCAGTTGCACCTGGGTTTTACAGGTGAAGGCGCAGATCAGCGGTGACAAGTGGGGGCTGAAGAATAAGGAGAAATGGGACAGAGTGGTGACAATCTCAGCGCCGCTACGTGTTTCTGGAAAGCCAGAGGCGCCTTTGTTGGGCATGAAGACGCTTCGTCAGACCGACGAGGTGCACAATCCTTCGGTTTTCGAAAAAGACCATCCAGAAGTGATGGCCATCATAGATATCGGGTCGGATACCCCTGCGTACGACCCGGCGGATTTCAAAAGAATCCGCTACGTCAAGTTCAAAACCGAGTCGAAGGTCACGCCCGACAACGTGACGATTGTCAAGTTCATTGCAGTGGCACACGAGATTGCCAGCGAGCTCTCATCGGGCCAGTATATAGGCGTGCACTGCCACTACGGCCAGAACCGCACCGGGTTCTTCATCTGCTGCTACTTGGTCGAGAAACTTGGCTGGACGGTGAAAGAGGCACTCAATGCGTTCGAGGCCGCCAAACCACCTGGAATCCGCCACGAGCATTTCAAAAACGCTCTCTATCTCAGATACGGTGAATAGCATAAATTAATCATATTTCCGTTACCAATACCCAATGTTCCCCTTATCCAAGGCCCTGCTATATTCTGAACGCGCTCCTGGTGTTAAAATGGCCGTAAACGTTGCTTCTATCGGTCGTTAGCGAACTTTTCAATGGCAGCACAAATGGCAGCACCAGGCCAACCGAAACATACGCCATCGCAAGTCTCCTGTGTGTCTTAGACACCATCAGACGGTAGTGAGGATACATCCGAAACAGATTCATCTAGATTGCGGGAAGGGAATGTGCGTCTATTTATTTATTCACCAGCACCAGAAAATAATCGAACCATACGACAGATCCCGTTGCACCGCCGGAAAATTGCCAAAAAAGACACACCGAAAAATATCGGGTGCTTTTTGGATCGTATACTTCGTAAAAGCAAGCCTCATACCGGAGGTCACGTGAAATGAGCCACCTACCACTTGTCCAGGGTGTTGCTCAGCTGCTGCCTCAGCTGCTGCTTCTCTGCCTTGTTGAGCCCATTCTGCTCCAGGTTGCGGTTCAGGCGTCTGCGCAGGTGCTCCAGGCTGCGGTCGATCGACGTGCGCAGGTTCTCCGTGTAGCTCTTTCTGAACGCGTCGAGATGGCGGAACACAGCCTTGGAAATGTTGTTGGACGAGATGGCGAAACTCAGCACCACCACCGCCACCGCCGTGTCCATCGAGATATAGTCGATCACGTGACCCACCGTGCACACGGCGAACGCTGGCAGGTTGATTGTGGCGAGGTTGTGGAGCACGATGCGGCTGATTTTCTGCTGCAGGTCCGGGAGGTCTTTGTTGAGCACCTTGTGTTTCAGCACGGCGACCGGGTGAGCCAGCGGCTGCGGTGGTTCTGCGTTTGCCGGCAGCAGCAGGTCGATCTTGCCCTCTAGGTAGTTCAGCTTGGCGGTCGACTCCAATAGCGACCCGTGGCACTTGACGGGCGTGAAGTTGAACATGCTTTTCTGGATGTATGTTTCGTCGTCAAAGAGGTATTTGGAGAGCACGAGGTCGAAGTCGTCGATGTTTGGGACGATCTGTGTGATTTTGCTGAACCTCTGAATCAGCACGTCCTGCAAATATGGGGCTATTTTGGACTGGAGCTCGAAATGGGACATCTGGGCCCAATTTTCGATCTCTTTTCTTAGTGCGTCCACTTCCTTCACAAGGTCGGGCTTCTCTTCAAACTTGAGCTGCTCGTCAATGTCGGAGAGCAGCGACCGCAGCAGCAGGGCCGCTGGCCTGTTGGCGCTGGTTTCTCTGCTCAACGTGAACAGCAGAGCACTGATATTGGATTTTTTCACCAGCTCGAGATATCTGGACACGTTGTTGGGAGACTCCATGAGCAATTCGTTGGCGAGTCTGGCTTTTTCCAGATCTACGGCAATTTCGCCCTGTGTTTGTAATTGGAACGAGCTTCCGGTCTCCTGGATCTGTGTGTTGAGGACCGAGAGCGAAGGGTAGTTGTTGATCTCCAGAGGCTCCCCAGGACGGGTCTTGACATATATGTACAGATGGCAGTCGTTGGGGGACGACGGCTGGACGGCAGTGGTTGTTTCTGAGATGCCAGAGTCAGAGTGCAGGTTTTCTGGGTCATTGATTTCCAGGAGCTCAATGTCTCGGAACTCTTCTCTGTGCAGCTCGTTTCTCGTAGAGCCGTCGCCTAAGGTTTCGCTCTGTATCACGCGTAATTCGCGGCTCAAAAACGGAGACCGCACGCCGTTCTCGCCAAAACGGACCCATTGATTGGCTTTTTTCTCGCTCTGCCGCTGCCGGAGCTGTGTATACCAGGCCTGGTCGCTGTCCAGAGGGTCGCAAACTAGCACGTCTGTGAGCAGTCCGGGCTCGATTCCGGGGGACTGCACGATCCCGATCCTGACCGGCGTTGAGTAGCCGTCCGTTTCGCGCGCCAGCTCGAGCAACTGGCGGGCTTTGTGTCTGATTATCTTATTTGTGGGAAATATCGCTCTAGTCTTCTCCAGCAGGTCCGGTAGGGTTTTTTGGTCTACAATGCCAACGGATTGGTATCGCACACTGGTCCATATGAGGCCTGTCGCATTTGGCCGCGCACAGACGATTTTTTGGAGAATTAGCGACGGGGGTCTAAAACTCATAAACATGGTGAACTTTTTATTTTTTCCAAAAAAAAACCATTTATAAAGGGCCATGTATTAGCATGTGGAGATCAAACAAGTCTCTCTTCCAACGGCCAACTGCTCCGCTCCGTTTTACTCACTCCTCCCACTCGAACCCATTGGTAAGTTTGCAGACCGTCTAGCCCCTCCTAACGTTTGTAGGGCCTCCCCAAGACGGGTCCCCGCGTCTCGTCGCAGCGGTCCCTAGAAAACGTCAAACACATAGTTTTTGTTTCCGCTGGTAAAGGTGGCGTAGGCAAGTCGAGTGTGACTGCCAATCTTGCTGTTGCGCTTCGAAATCGCGACCTGAACGTGGGAATTCTCGATTCCGACATATTCGGGCCCAACATCCCCAAACTGATGGGTCTGCGCGGCGAGCCACGGATCAGCGCCAACAAAAAGCTCATCCCGCTGATGAACCACGGGATCCAGACCATGTCTATGGGGTATCTTGTTCCCGAGAAAGCGGCAGTCGTCTGGAGAGGCCTGATGGTGCAAAAAGCGCTCCAGCAGCTGCTTTTCGACGTGGAGTGGCGCAACCTGGACGTTCTGCTGGTCGACACGCCGCCGGGGACTGGTGACGTGCAAATCACGCTGGGCCAACAGCTGAAAATCGATGGGGCCGTGATTGTAACCACGAGCCAGGACCTGGCGCTCAGCGACGTGAGACGCGGACTCACGATGTTTGAGAAAATCAGTATCCCGATTCTGGGCATTGTCGAAAACATGAGCGTGTTCACGTGCCCAAAATGCCACCACGAGGAGCACATTTTCGGTGAAAGCGAGGAACTCAAGAGTCTCCAGCAGCAGGGAGTGGCTCTTCTGGGCCGCATCCCGCTCTCAAGAGAGATGTGCGGCTCTGTGCTACCCGCCACAGACAGACACAGCCAGACAGGTGCTGTTTTCGAAGCGATCGCCACCGAGGTGCTGAAAAAAATATCCTAGTACTCCACGCGGCCGTGCGGCGCGCGCTTTGCCCAGCGCTACAGCCCGAAAACCTCGTTCTGCCAAAGAGTTGCAACACTACTTAAACACAGTCCAGAGTATTTGTTTTCTGCTACACCATTGCTACCACACAGCCAAACACAGACACTTGCACAACAAAATAATATAAAACACTATATGAAGTGGTGGATTCTGACTCTCCTGGGCCCGGCCCTGGCTGACTCAGTTTTCGACAAGCTGGACGCCCGCACGCAAAACCAGGTGTTCCAGATCATCGAACGGTACAACGATCTCAAGGACGACCAGGTCCAATTCGAGGAGTGGATTTCTCCTGACAACAACGCCTACATCGTCCCGCGATACCGCGCCGCGGCCGTTGCCGATGCGCCATACGTCTATGGCAACGGGTACCAGTTCTTTGGCTCCGACAACGACGCGGTCGGGTCTCTAGCAACTGAGACGGGACAGCAGATGGGGCTGATCAAGGAAGAGGACATTGCCGCGCAGGGCTTCCCCAACGTGTTCAAGAAGCTGAAGGAGCACATGCAGGGCTCCTGCGAGGAGGAGGGCGGCGCCGAGGAGTACTTTCCGTTCGGCGCACGCAAGTTTCTGCTTGTGGGTGTGAAGAAGGAGTCTGTTGAATTTGTTGCGGACGAAAATAGCTTGCAGGCCCAAGAGCCCGCCGATTCTGTTGACGCAAGTTGGTGGCCGAAGAAAAAAAAGGAGGACGACTGTGACGGCGAGGAGGAGCAGAAGAAGCTGTTTGGCACCGACAAGTTCTTCTTTGTGGGCATCGGCTCTGTTGACAACACTACCGCAAAGCTCAGACCGGACTCTGATGCGCGCTCTTCTCCGCTGTCGCCGTTGGAGTACGCCTCCAGAAACAAGCAGGTTGCACAGAACGCAGTTGCTGTCTCGTCGCCCACACCGCCTGCCCCAACAACACTTTCTGTCAGCTACCGCACAAAGCCCAACGCAAGCGTAGACCTGTTCCAGCAGTTCCAGAACAAAAGCAGTCTGGAAGTGCAGAATGACGCCGCCGCTTCGTCCGGCCGCGCGTTGTCGCTGATCGGAGCCCTTGTTCTGATCGGGTCGTCGGTCCTCCTGTTCTAGACATGTACCGCACAAAATATAATCATCTGATAATCATCTGCTCTACTGTAGTGCGCTGAGCCGCTCGCGCATGTTCTCCAGCAGCTCGTCGTCGACCTCCTCCGGTTCCGGCTCCTCGGGCCGCACCACCTCCGGCATCTGGACCTCTGTCTTGGGTTTTTCGTCCAGAATGTTTCTGAGCACCTCATCGACGTCCTCGTCCTCCTCATCCTCATAGACGTCTGTCGTTTCCAGCATATCGTCCATCATCTCGTCGATCACTCCGCTCTTCATGAGCTCTCTGCTGAGCTCATGAACGGTGTGGCCGATCTGGGGCAGCCGGACCAGCTGGTTCATGTCCTTCATGATCTCTGTCGACTTCTGCATCGAGCCCTTGAGCTTGATCATCTGCTGCTGCTCGGCAAGCTTCATGCCAATCGAGTCCAGCGTGACTTTCGAGACCGTAACGCGCTGGATGGTTTTGGCGACGTTTTTGTACTCGCGAGCGTACATTTTGGCTGTTTTCATGTCGTCCTTCTTGACGGCCGCTCTGATGAGCGTCTTTGTCTTTTTCTCGACGGCGTTGAGGTCCTGCAGCTGCCGCTCGATCTGCCGCTTGTTTTTGCGCAGCGCGCTCTGGCACCGGCGGTACTGCTCCTTGGGGTCAGGCCCCCAGATGGCCTTTTTAATAAAATCCATACAGAGAGGACGATAGACGGAAAAAAAGAAGGCGACCAAATTTCCAAAGGTCGATTTCCGGGAACACTGAGAAATTCGCGTGCCAAATTAATTTGTCGCGTTTTTATACTGCACGCGTAATGTTGGAAGGAAAATTCGAAGAGGCCTCGTTGCTGAAAAAAGTACGTATCTGACCCGTCCAGCCGCTAACACGCCAGGTGATCGAATCCATCAAGGACTCCGTCAAACTCTGTAACTTCAACTGCTCCCAGAGCAAGGGCATCACGGTCCAGGCGATCGACGACTCGAGAGTGCTGCTGATCGCGCTCAAGATCGACTCGGGCTCTTTCCAGGAGTTCCGCTGCGACAGAGACCTTGTCCTGGGTCTGGACCTGGAGTCGCTGTCCAAAATCCTCAAACAGGGCAATAATGAGGACTACCTCACCATCATTGCCGAGGACTCACCAGACTCGCTGCTGGTGGTGTTTGAGGACAAAAAGAAGGACAGAATCTCCGAGTTCTCGCTCAAGCTCATGGACATCGACTCCGACGTGCTCACCATCGACGACATGGAGCACGACTGCTCGATCACGATGCCTGCCTACGAGTTTGCCAAGATCGCCAGAGACATGAAGACGCTGAGCGAATCGCTGCAAATCATAATCACCAAGGACTCGGTCAAGTTCAACGCAGAGGGCCAGATCGGCTCTGGGTCGATTATTCTGAAGCCCCACACAGATATGGAAAAGCCAGACGAAAGCATCAAGATTGAGCTCAACCAGCCGGTTGTCCTCACGTTTGGCGCCAAGTACCTCAACGACATCGTCAAGGCCACGGCGCTGTCGTCTACCGTCACCATCAAGCTCACAGACAAGGCTCCAGCCCTGTTTGAGTATAGATTGCCGAGCGGATACCTGAGATACTACTTGGCTCCAAAGTTCGACGACGAGGATTGATTAGTAGGGATATAATTAAATTGCTAGCTCTATCATTAGTATTTGGACTCTGGCGCGTTCTCCAGCGGTGGCAGAAACGTCGATCGCACGCTGCTCTTCTCTGTCACAGGCAGTATTAACCGGAACGCGTCGTGCTTGTTTAGATAGTACCGGAACAGCCGTTTCACGCGTAGAAACCCAAAGTTCTCGTACAGCCGCAGCGCAGCTTTGTTCACCACCTCCGTCTCCAAAATGATCTCGTCGCAATGATAGGTTTCGATCATCGAGTCCACGCTCTGCGAGATCAGCTCCTTGGCGATTCCGCGGCCACGATACTCGTTGTCCACAGCCAACATCCCAATATACCCACGTATCCTGGCGTGTTTGTGCGGCTCCACTTTTGATATGATACATCCAATGACCCTGCCCTTGTGCTTGGCCATGACCGTCAAATTGGGCCAGTTGTTGAGGAAAAACCTGTACACGTAGATCGAGTACGGCTCGCTCAGATGTTCGTCCACCAGCCGTCTGACCTGCTCTATGTGCGCGTCGATCGTCTCGCGCCCCAATCTGTCCACATCCAGACTGAGTGGCTCATACTCTATCTCGGACATAAATAATTTATTTTATTTATTTATTTTATTTATTTCCCCATTTTACCCTCTCTTCTGACTGATCGTATCGCTTAAAGGGCAAATATACCCGTCTTCCTTGCCCAGCAATGAATATCTCCATCATCCAGAACAACAACCCGCTCTCGATGATGTCGTCTGTTTACCGGCAGAACCAGTCGCAGGACACAAACTTGCCCTCTGCCCTGACGATATACAATTCGCTCACGGGGGCTAAAGTGGTGGCCAGTGCGTACCAGTTCCACAACCTGGAGGCTTTGAAACAGTTCATTGGCCTGTCTTTTAACGTGGCCACAGAAAACCTGTTTTTGCTCACGCCGTTCGGCATCAAGCTCAAGTTCTCCATGATTGTGCACGAAGAAATAAGTGAGATCTACGTCTTTGATAGACGCTACTTCAACGTCAACAACATCGAGTCCTCGGGCAATATGGACAACGTCAACGATCTGCTCGCGGAACTAAACCAAACAGACCTCATCAACATGATCAAACCGCTCGCTTCGCCCTTGCTGTCTGAAGAGCTGTCGGTGTTTGTGGAGAAGCTGACGCTGGTTCTTGAGAACACGACACAGATCAAGGCGGTGGATATTAACCTGAACATGCTGCGGATGCTGCTCAACTCGCTCAAACGCAACTCTGGCTGGGCGTCAGCCCTGCTGTCGGATTTCAAAAAAACGGTGGCCTTCGACGAGTGCACGCCCGAGGACAACGACCTCGAGACCATTTTGACGTCGCTGAACGTTCTCATACAGTACGTGGGGCTGGTATTCAAAACGCTTGAGAAGAAGTTCAACGATTCCATCGACGCCCTGGTGCTGCTGCAGTCCAACAGTCTTGCAGACCAATGGCGGGACCAGTACGCATTACTCAAACGCATACCTTTTGAGTTCAAGAGTGCGTCTTCCAATGTCCCGGAAAAACTGTTTTTGAGCCAGCTGGTGAACGAGTCGCGTCTCGAAAAGTGTGCAGAGGAGTCGCGCAGGCTCAACAAAAGCATGAACGAGAGACTGGTCATGCTTCGCAGCAAAATCGAAGCAGACGTCATCAAGCCCCGCCAGGAGCTTTTACAGGAATATAACGGCTACATGTCGCAGTACATACGGCCAGAAACAGATGCCACCCAGAAAACACAGAAAATACAGGATTGCAAACGCATTCTTGCAGAACTAGAAGCGCATGTCGGCAAACTGATCCAATCTTCTTCTTCCCTTCCTTCTTTTGAGGAATTAATCACCACAGCAAGCCAGACATCCACGACATTGTCTGCTTCTTCGATTGCAAACATCAAAAAGCTTACGCAGCTCTATAAATACCAGGAATCGGAGCTTGTGCCCAATATATTTCAGCTTGCCAACAACTTATACGACATACAGATCAACAAGCTGAATGCCAGAAAAGAGCTACAAACAAAGCTCATTTGCTCTACCTTGATCAACATCACCAAGATCCAGCTCAACATCATGAGACTGTCTACGGTCCTAAATACAGAGGTGGCTAAAAACATTGCATCCATCAAGGAGAACGAGCTCCAGCTGTCTGTTGTTTCTGACCTGCCGCTTATGTTTGGCATTTTTGTCATAGCCAACCTCAACAATCTTAAATTCGGCATATCCCTGAACAACATTGTCAAAAAGGCTAACGAGATCTTCGAGATGCTGCGGTTCATGGAAGCACGCAACCGTGCAAAATGGCTCAAAGAATTTTTGGCTAGCAGTGGAGCCGATAAGCTTGAGTTTTTGCACTTGGACGAGGAGGGCCGTGAGCGTTTTATCAACGAGAACATGCTCACGTATAAACTTGAGCAGGTGGATGTGATTCGTTCGAAAAAATCTCCTTCACCAGTCGACCGCCCTGCGAGTCCGGTAGGCGGCCAGGAAAAACACTATTTGACCTCGATTAACCGGCTGCTGCATAACATCAATGGTTTCCCGACACCGCGTCCAATGGCGACAGAATTGCCGAAACAGAGAGAAACCAACATTATAACGAACCTGGCCAGAAATATCTCAGTCAAGAGCATTGTGTCGTATATCAACACTCTCAGGAAAGAAGGCATTGATCCCAATATTGTGAACAGGTTGGAAGAGTGTCTCAAGGATTTCGGTATCACGTATGGTCAGAACGAGAGAAAAGCCATTGAAACCGAAGACGGCGAGGAGATTGTTGTGAAAGGAAAGAACGTGGGAGATTTGGGCACTTTTGACGTTAACGACGTGAACTACATGCGCCTATTCAAGAAATTCATCAAGAGTTTTGAGTCTGAAGGGATTGTGATCAACATAAATGTGAACCAGCAGGATTTTGTGTCCAACGATGAGCTGATTAAGGGCTATGAACGAAGAATCAGGAAGCTTGAGAATGTTTTACATACACGAAATTTCCAGCAGTTTAACGAGCAATGGTCTCGTCACAGGCCAGTGCATACGCTCCCAAATCCTGTGAGCAGGCGCCAATCGGATGTGAGCCAAGAGCCTGCTGTGCATGAGAATACTATATTGTTCAACGAGAACGTTGTTTTGGGACGCAAGACAATCGATCTACCTCCGAGCCACTACGGAGAGCGGATTGAGCGTCTTGAGAAAGAGAACGAGAGGTACAGAGGCGAGATTGAAGAGCTTAAGAAAGGAACTGATTTTGCAGAGCTCGATCGATTAAAGAGAGAGCTTGAGGATCTGCAGAAGGCCGATATGGAGAAAGACAAGCGGCTGGCAGCCTTGGAAGAGGAGAACAAGAACTTGAAAGAGTCGAACGAAGAGCTCACGAAGTCGAACGAGGAGCTCACGAAGTCGAACAAGGAGCTGGCCAACATGTGCGCGGAGCTGAAGAGCATGAAGTCTGACCTTTTGGAGAACATGACGCAGAAAGAAAGCGAGTTTGGTAAGGAGGCCAAAGTCAACCAGCAGGAAATTAATGAGCTGAAATTGAGGATCGAAGAGCTTGAGGAAGATGAGTCTAACCTTGTCAATGTTAACAAGACGCTAAATGAAAGACTGGCGATCAAAGACCGACTTCTTTGCCAGTTGTATGAGCTTGTGCAAGGAGCATACGGCAAGCTGAACCAGATGAGCGGCGAGATTTTCAGCAACCTGACAAGGGTATGTCTTTTGCTGGAATCTATAGGACTGTTGTTGATTCGCGAGACGCCCTCATTTGACAACCATCCTGGAACGCTGACCATCAAGCGTGTTAAGGGCCTACGCAGTCGCAAGAGACAAATCAAGCAGGCTAGCGACTCAACGCACAACGGCAATTTGCAAAACGACACGTTTGAGGACTCTGAGCATATCGATAACGCGCTGATGGAGGTTGTTTCGAGCGAGGTTGTGCCGGAAGCAGAGCAGTATCTCCATTGGGTTGACATGAACGTGCTGAATTACACGATTTCGTCGGATCTGGGCATCGAGGACGAGATTGTACACAAGAAAGACGAGAGCTCACTAATCGACATGAGTCTGTGCGAGGAGAGCTCGATCGAGAAGAAGGTGAAGAAGCTGTTGGCCAATTACGAGAGCCTCAACGTGGAGCAAGGGTTCCAGAACTTTTTGCGGTTCAACCATGTTGACAACGAGCTTGTGATTGAACGGGTGTTCCGGCGGTTCAGCGACGTGGAGACGCTGGCGAGAAAGTTGCAAAAAGACAAGACACAGCAGAAACAGGAGCTCAAGACGCTCACTGCCGAGCTGGACGGCAAGATTGCGTTCCGGAACTTCAAAGTTGGCGATCTGGTTCTGTTTTTGAAGACGCTTACTCCGGCCAACGAGGAGCTCGGCGGCGGCGACGAGCAGCCTTGGGCCGCGTTCAACGTGGGGTGTCCGAACTATTACCTCAAGAACACCAAGGGCGAGGGCTACATCGAGCTGAGCGACCGGGACTGGCTGGTGGGCCGGGTGTCGAAAATTGAGCCGCGACAGGTCACCGAGCAGAATTTCCACAGCAAGACGGAAAACCCGTTCAAGCTGGCCAAGTCGGTGGTGTGGTATTATGTTGAGGCACGTGAGGTGAAGGAATGACGAGCTTACGAATTACGAATTTGTGGGACATGGCTAGTTGCGGCGAGCAACGGATATGTACGGTTAGTAACGGGAAAAGGTTTTCAACGGTAACACCGGCCGCTGCGAAGCTATATAAGCTGCCGTCTGCCGGGCTGTAATGGGCGAAAATGGCTCCTGTTTTGCAAAGCGACGCCTGTAGCGGGCAATACCACCAGGTGGTGAACTCAATTAATTCCGACTACATCACCATCTCAGAATATATTTTACTGCGCATCTACCAGCTGGGGATCAGATCGATTTTTGGTGTTCCAGGCGACTTCAATCTCAACTTTCTGGAGCATCTGTATGATATCGATGGGCTGGAGTGGATCGGCTGTTGCAACGAGCTGAACGCGGCGTATGCCTGTGACGGCTACGCAAAGACGTGCGAGAAGATGGCTGTGCTGGTGTCGACGTTTGGCGTTGGCGAGCTTTCTGCGCTTGCTGGCGTGGCTGGGATGTACTCCGAGTACTCTCCGCTGCTGCATTTGGTAGGCACGTCTGCCATGCGGCTGAAAAACACCGACAAAAAATTCCACCATTTATTGAGTGGTAGCAAGACGTATGAGGCTCCAGACCACTATTTGTACGAGAAAGTGGCCGCCAATTTCAGCTGTGCGCAGGGATCTATAGATTTGGACGCAGATAAGGCCTGTTCTACCGTCGACAGAGTTCTCAGAGAGATCCATCGGTGTCTGCGGCCAGGGTATCTGTTTCTGCCGTGCGATCTGACAGAAATGAAAGTTCCGACCTCGCGGCTGTACGAGCCGCTGATTGTGGACTATGTTCCGCAAATCAGCAGCCGCTCAACTGCAGTGGTGGAAGCCATCCTGCAAAAGATCTACAGCAGCCAGAACCCGGCCCTTTTAGTGGACTATTTTATTTCGCGGTGCAAGATGACCAACACCCTGGCAAAACTGCTTTCCAAGCTGGACGGCCGGGTCAACGTCTACGACACGTTCATGGGCAAGGGCCTTGTAGACGAGAGCCACGCCTGGTTTGTGGGCACGTACCAGGGAGCACTGGGCAACGGCGACGTGGCGCGCGCGATCGAGGAGACCGATCTGGTGCTGCGAATTGGAACGTTTGACGTCGAGATGAACAACGGCGCATTTTCGGCAAAATTGCAGGACACAAATGTTGTTTCGCTTTCTATTGACAGCGTCTCTATTTGCGGAGAGCTTGTCACAGACGTCAACATGAGAGACGTATTTGAGATGCTTGTGGAGCAGCTGGACGTGGAGCGCGTGGCCAGAAGCAGAAAATACGAGATTTCGCGGCCTTCAAGACCAACAGGCAACGAGCCACTCACCATGAATGACCTCAGAACGCATATTGAGCAGTCGCTCACGCCAAACGACGTGCTTATCGTCGACACCGGCTCGTTTATGTGGGCCACAGGAACCATCGAGCTGCACGGAGCCAAGTTCATCAACCAGTTCCTGTGGGCCGCAATTGGATACGCCATTCCGGCCACTTTGGGTGCATGTATCGCCAAGCGCGACTCGGGCTCTCCGGGCCGTGTTATCACTGTCGAGGGAGACGGAGCAGCAGAGATGACTCTGCAGGAAATCGCGTCGCTGGTACGCTACAAGGTTGACCCTGTGCTTTATCTGCTCAACAACGATGGCTACACGATCGAACGCGTGATCCAGGGCCCAAACCGGTCGTACAATGACATTGCTACCAAATGGCAGTGGACGGAGATGGTGCGGTGTTTTGGAGGCGGAAAAATTGGGCAAAAAATCGCAAGCCGGTCAGACCTATCACAGCTGTCTATCGGCGCAGGTCTGCAGCTTTTGGAGCTGCTGCTGCCGAAATTCGACGTGCCTGAGGAACTAACAGACTTGCTAGCTAGAGGAAAAAGCTAACATCTGGGAGCTTATGTAATCCAGAAAAAGAATTAGATTGTTAGATTAGTAATAGCCTCCATGAACAGGCCGGACCGTCTTTGACCACCATGGATACTGAACACGGCTGCGACCTCGAAAAGACGTCGTCGTCTGCACATTCTTTGCCGCTTCCACAGCAGTCTTCACGGCAATCTCCCGGCCCACCGCCAGAGGGAGGGCTGCGCGCATGGCTGGCTCTGTGCTCTGGAGCGACAGTCATGGCCCTCTCGTTCGGCATGGTCAACTCTTTTGGCGTGTACCAGAGCTACTATGAGAACAAGTACCCCCACATCAGCTCAAACACGCTTTCAATAATTGGATCTCTGCAGGGCTGTCTCACCTTTGCTACAGCCCTTCCATCGACCGTGGGGATGTATTATTTAGGGCCGCAGGTTATGGTGGGGGCTGGCGGGCTCATTTGCATACTTTCGTACATGTTTCTGTCGATCACGACGGCTCCGTGGCAGATTTTCGTGGTGCAAGGCCTGATGTTCGGGCTGGGGTCTGGGCTCATGTACGTGCACTGTGCCGGAGTGGTGTTCCAATATTTCCACCGGCGCAAAGCTATCGCGTCGGGGCTGATCACCGCAGGGGCCAGTATGGCCGGCGTATACTGGCCGATCGGCGTGCGTGGCCTCATCAACAAAGTGGGGTTTGCGTGGGGGAACAGAATAATCGGGTTTCTGTACATCCCGATGGTGGCCTTTGCAACCACAAATCTGCGGCCTAGAGTGCGGCCGCCACCGCGCAAACCGGGCCAGAATGTGCTGCGTATCAACTTCCGAGTGTTGCTGAACTGGCGTTTCCAGGTCCTCAACATCTCGTTCGCAGTGGCCATTTTGGGGCTCTTCCCCGGCCTGTTCTACGTGGACCTGTTTTGCCAGCGACTGGGCGTGGCACAGCCGATCCAGGACTACAACGTGGCCATTGTCAATGCGGCGACGCTGTTGGGGCGCGTTTCGTGCGGCTACATCGGCGACAAGCTCGGCAGATTCAACATAATGATCCCGACGCTCGTGCTCAGCGGCGTGCTACCACTGGCGCTGTGGATGACGGCACGCTCGTCGGCTGCGACGCTGGCGTTCTGTATTACGTGGGGGTTTGCCACAGGCCCGTTTGTGAGCTTGGCCCCGGCCATTGTGGGCCAACTGTTTGCAGACGAGCTGCCGTCGTATCTCGGTGTCTTTTTCCCGACGGCAGCAGTGGGCGTACTTGTGGGGCCCATAATCGCGGGAACGTTCATCCCGCCAGGGCACGTAGACAACGTGGACGGCTTCGACAAGCTGTGCATCTTTGTGGGCGCGCTATTTCTCGCGACAGCCGCGTCGCTGTCGGTGCTGCGTTTCGTCTACCAGCGCCGGCTGCTCGCGAAAATGTGAAAAAATAATTACGTAAATAATTCGCTGGACAAGAAAAAAAAATATTCAAACCTTCTTTCTTCTATTCGCCATGCAAGCCCCTGTTGTGTTTATGAACACGGCTGCGCAGAGACAGACCGGCCGCGAGGCCCAGATCCAGAACATCACCGCGGCAAAGGCCGTTGCGGATATCATTCGGACGTGTTTGGGCCCGAAGGCCATGCTGAAGATGCTGCTGGATCCGATGGGAGGCATTGTGCTGACCAACGACGGGCACGCGATTTTGCGGGAGATCGACGTGGCGCACCCGGCGGCCAAGTCGATGATTGAGCTGAGCCGCACGCAGGACGAAGAGGTCGGCGACGGCACCACGTCGGTGATCATTCTTGCGGGCGAGATTCTTGCACAGACGTTCCCATACATAGAAAAAAACATCCATCCGGTGGTGATCATCCAGGCGCTGAAACAGGCATTGAAGGACGCTTTGGAGATCATCCACGAGACGAGCATCCCTGTGGACCTGGAAAATGAGGCTGCGATGGTGAAGTTGATCAGCGCAGCCATTGGCACCAAGTACGTGGCCAAATGGTCGCAGCTGATGTGTCAGTTGGCGCTGAAGGCGGTGAAGACGGTACTTGTGCAGGAGGGCGACCACAAGGAGATCGATATCAAGCGGTATGTGCGTGTGGAGAAGATTCCTGGCGGCGAGATCGAGGACTCTGTTGTGTTGGACGGCGTGCTGCTGAACAAGGACGTGGTCCATCCAAAAATGAAGCGTGTGATTGAGAAGCCGCGCGTGGTGCTATTGGACTGTCCGCTGGAGTACAAGAAGGGCGAGAGTCAGACAAACGTCGAGATCACCAAGGAGGAGGACTGGGCCAGACTGTTGCAGATCGAGGAGGAGCAGGTGAAGCTGATGTGTGAGCAGATCCTGGCCGTGAAGCCGGATCTCGTGATCACCGAGAAGGGCGTCTCGGACCTGGCCCAGCACTATCTGCTGAAAGGCGGCTGTTCCGTGCTGAGAAGAGTGAAGAAGAGTGACAACAACAGAATAGCAAGATGCACGGGGGCTACGATCGTGAACCGCGTGGAGGACCTGAAGGAGTCTGACGTTGGCTTGAAATGCGGCCTGTTCGAGGTGAAGCTGATTGGAGACGAGTATTTCTCGTTCCTGGTCAAATGTCAGGAACCAAGGGCCTGCACGGTGATGCTGCGTGGCCCGTCCAAAGATATTTTGAACGAGATCGAGAGAAATTTGCAGGACGCGATGGCGGTGACGAGAAACGTGTTTTTCGAGCCGTCGCTCGCTCCGGGGGGAGGAGCCACCGAGATGGCCGTCAGCGTCGGGCTCGCCGAGCGCGTCAAGAAAATCGAGGGCGTGCAGCAGTGGCCGTACCAGGCGGTTGCGGACGCGTTTGAGGTGATTCCAAGAACGTTGATCCAGAACTGCGGAGGCAACCCGATCAGAGTGTTGTCCCAGCTGAGAGCCAAGCACGCCAACGGCGAACACACGTGGGGAATCGACGGTGAAAGCGGCAAGATTGTCGACATGAACGAGTACGGCATCTGGGAGCCCGAGGTGATCAAGCAGCAGAGCGCCAAGACCTCCATCGAGAGCGCCAGCATGCTGCTCCGCGTCGACGACATTGTGTCCGGGGTCAGAAAGGAGACCTGATGGTGCACGGGTGTGTGGGTGTATAATTTAGAGCTCGAAAAATAAGACAAAACAACTAAATCCGATCGCTCTGTGTGCTAGTACGAGATGTCGATTTTTTCCGATGACGTCTTGCTGACGCGCTCCCGAAGCAACAGCGAGTCGCAGTTCAAGTCTACGCGCGCAGAAAAACGTCTGGGCCGGCTGTTCAAGCCTCCCTCCACCACAAGCTCGACTCCCAAACCGGGCCCCTCGAGCGCCAACAGCTCCACAGCAAGCATAGGGTCGTCGGTGCCGTCTGCGAGTGGCAAGAGCGAGCCCAAGCAGCTTGCTCTGGAGGATCTGAAATACCATGTTGGTCGAAACCTGCGCAGCATGAGCCAGAGTGCCATTCCTACTTCTTCCTCGATGACGGGGCAAAATGGTGGGCTGTCGGCGTCGGCTCTGCCCAGAAAGCCGTCGCTGGCATCACAGACGGCCGGCACGGACGGCAAGCTGACCACGTTGCGCGAGGTCCACGGCTCGACGGCCTCAGAACGGCTGGCCTTTTCTGACACCATGAAAATGGCACACAAAGTGCGATTCGTCTACTCCGAGTTTACGGGCGTGCTAAAAAACCTGGGGATCTCTATCAACACGTCTACAAACTCGTTCAACAACTTTGTGAGCCTGTACGACTTTCTCAACCGCCGTGCCAACGACACAGACAGGGACGCCATCCAGGAGAGTCTTCGCACGCAACTGGCGACGCAGCTGGTGGAACTGTTGAAGGATCTGCGCAAGATTGTCGACCATCTCACGTTTCCGAGCCACATGGTGGCATCGCTGGGCACCGAAACGATCCGGATGGCGTACTTCTCGCTGTTTTCGCTGCTGGTGGAGCTGACAAGCATCTGCAAAATTCTCGACCCGTCGTTCACGCCTCGGACGCAGCAGAAGAGCTCGCGTCCCACCCAGCTCTCTGCGGCTCCGCTGGCGCCCCAGAAGCTGCGCACACAGCCACCCAAGATTAACAGGGCGCCGCCTCCAAATCCGCAGCACGCTCAGACAATTCCTGTCCCACAGCGCCAGCCATCCGTGCATCGCCAGCCGCTCAAAGTCGACACGAGTCTGCCGGCAGTGGCGCGACAGGACTCGGAGCTAAGTGCTATCAGCAACATCGAGTCAACGACAGACAACGAGAAGCTATACGATATAATCAGCTTCACGACACAGGCGGCCCACGCTGTGTTTACCCAGCTTAACGACGCGCTGGCCAAGAGCGCCATCAGCACCGCACAAAACACACAGAACTCGCAAATCTCGCAGGACGGCGGCCCAGACAACCAGGACCTACCCAACATCGCGCAAAAGGTCAAGGAGCTCACAACGTACTGCATGAGCTCTATGGAGCAGACCAAACGGATCAAGACGGTGCTCAATCAGACACGCAGCGCGCAGCGGCTCGACGAAGACCAGCAAAAGAGACTCTACGAGGAGACAAACCTGTTTCTGAAGTCGATCATCAGCTTTTTGGCAGCCACAAAGGGTGCTTTGCAGGACATGCCAGCGCTGAACGAGGTGCGTGGGGCACTCTCGAACCTTACACGAGCCACCAAAGAGCTGACGATCCGGCTCGAAACAAGCGTGCTCAAACAGTCGGTCACCAACGCCACGGACCAGCCGCCTCTCTCATCGATCCCGTCGGTCGCCAACTTCCAGAACGGCCATTTTGGCCAGGAAGCCACCGCCCGCACAGTCCCGTCGCCGCTCCAGTCGGAAAAGGAGGACTCGATGCAGCAGCAGGTGAAGAGTCTCCAGACGAGTGGCCTCGAGCACGTGGCGCAGCTGCCGGTGACGACGCCGCTCGTGGCGTCCATTGGGCCCACTGCCGCTTCTGTCGTGCTGCCGGTCGCCTCGCCGATGGGCGTGAACGTCAACCCGCCCGAGTACAACCCGTTTGATAAGTTGAGCGACGCCGACGCGAAGCGTGTTACGTAAGGCGGACGGAGATGAATTTCAAAAATAAGGTTTGAAATTATTTTTGTGAATAAGCAAACATGAGTGTGGAGATCAAGGGCAGCACTGGCTACGGTCTGATGTCGCTGACGTGGCGGCCGCAGCCTGTGCCGTATGAGCAGGCATTTGCCACGATCAATAACGCCCTTTCGGATGGAATTGAGTTCTTCAACGCGGGCGAGTTCTACGGCAATCTGCCTAACGACAAGCACGCCAATCTGGAGCTTTTGCGGGCCTATTTTGCCAAGTACCCTGAATCGCGTTCCAAGATGGTTATCTCCGTTAAGGGGTGCGTTGACCTTCCGAATCCACCCGACAACTCGCCTGAGAACATTGCCAAATCCATCCGGAATATTGCTTCCTATTTTCCGGACGGTATGTTTGATATTTTTGAGCCGGCAAGACAGGACGGCAAGCATCCTGTCGAAGAGGTGGTAAGAAGCATTGTTCCCTTCATTGAAGAGGGCGTCGTCCGCGGAATTTCACTAAGCGAAGTGTCTGCCACCACGGTTCGTCGCGCTGCCAAAGTGCACCCGATTTCGTGCGTGGAGGTAGAATTTTCACTCTGGTCACGCGACATTCTGAGCAACGGTGTGATGGAGGCGTGCAGGGAGTTGGGAATACCTGTGATAGCGTACTCGCCGCTCGGCAGGGGCTATTTGACCGGCCAAATAAAATCGGTGGACGACATTCCCGAAGGCGATTTCCGGCGGACGTTGGACCGGTTCTCGTCGCAGGAGATTCTGGAGAACAATATGAGCGTGGTGAAACTGGTGGAGGAGCTTGCAGGGCAGAAAAAGTGCACTGTTGCGCAGATCGCGCTGGCGTGGATCCGCAAGTACAACGAGTTCCCTGAAAAATACGCCAGAGTGATCCCGATCCCGTCGTCGTCGACGCCGGCGAGAAACCACGAGAACAACACGGAGATCCTGCTCACAGACGCCGAATTCGCCGCCCTGAACGAGCAACTCGACAAGATCGAAATCAGGGGCGGTAGATACAATGCGCATGCGGTGGACTATCTCGAAAAATAAATGAAATTACTATTTATCTGCGTACCTATTAAAACAGTCTCTCGTATGGGGATTTAAACCGGTTTAGGAACCGGCTGCGCCAGCTGGCTCGCGTGCTGTCGATGACATCCATTTTTTCAACGTCCATCGACGAGAGAACCTGGTCGTCGGCCCAGTCAACACGCTCCTCTGGAACACGTGTGTTGTCCAGCACGGGCATCTTCCAGCTCTTGAGACGGAGCGAGTTGAAAACGACGCTCACAGAAGAACATGCCATCGCCGCCGATGCAATCATCGGGTTCATCGTGAGCCCGCATGGAATTATTAAAAGACCCATCGCAATTGGGAGCATAATCAGATTGTACACCACGGCCAGGACAAAGTTCACCTTTATGCTGCGGAACGTGCGCTGCGAAATGTCCAGGGCGGCGAGAATGCCTGCGGTGCCGTCCTTGCGGCCGTACTCCTGCAACGCGATGCCGTCGTCGTCGTCGTCCGGCTGCACAGAAGAGAGCAGCACCACGTCTGCAGCCTCAATGGCTATGTCGGTGCCCGTGGCAATAGCCATGCCCAAGTCGGCCTGGATCAGCGCCGGCGCATCGTTGATGCCGTCGCCGACAAATGCAACCTTGAGGCCGTGTTTTTGCATCTGATCCACCACGCGCAGCTTGTCGTCAGGCTGGGCCTGAGCAAAAACGTTCATCAGCGGGATGCCCACAGCCTGCGCAACGGCACGTGCAGTCTGCACGTTGTCTCCCGTCACCATAGCAACGGTGAAGCCGCGGTCGATGAGCGCAGAAACGGTGCTGGCAGCGTCGGATTTGAGCGTGTCGGCCAATTCGACGTAGCCGATGTACTTGTCGTTGACAAGAATGTGCGAGAACGTGGAGATGTGCGGGTTGTTGAGGCGCTTGCAGCAGTCGAGAAAGTCGGCCGAGTTGTCGATTTTTTTCTCCTTCATCAGCTGGCCGTTTCCTATGGCAACATTATAGTCCTGACCGTCCAGCCTAGTCTGGGCCTCCAAGCCAAGACCCACAATGTTGTGCACCTTAGTGACCTCGACGGCAAGCAGCGAGGTGCGAGCAGTGGCTCCCAAAACCAGCGCTTTCCCGACAGGGTGCTCGCTATCGTACTCTATGGCATGAACTATGCTCCAGACTAGTTTCTCGTCCATGTCACCGATAAAGTGGTAATTCGACACGCGCATCTTGCCCGACGTGATGGTGCCTGTCTTGTCGAAAACGACACAGTTGATGCCGCTCGCTTTTTCCAGTATGTCAGCACCCTTGATCAAAATTCCGTTCGTGGCCCCAACGCCGGTACCAACCATCACCGCCGTCGGCGCGGCCAGCCCGAGCGCACACGGACATGCCACGACGACGACAGATATTGCGATTTGCAAGATTCTGGAGAAAACAATGTTCCCAGTGTCACTATCGACGAAAAATGCCGGCACTTTGTCGGCAGGCTGGCAGAAAATGTAGACACACCAGAAAGTAAACGTGAGCAGCGATAGGACCAAGATTGTAATGACAAACTTGCCGGCAATCACGTCGGCAAATTTCTGGACCGGCGCCTTGGTGATCTGGGCGTCTCTCACAAGCTTGACAATCTGCGACAGGTGCGTTTTCTCGCCAATCACCTCGACACGCATGTACAAAGGCGACGCGACGTTGATGGACCCGCCGTACAGCTTGGAGCCGATTCTTTTGACCACAGGAACGCTTTCTCCCGTCAAAAGCGCCTCGTCGACCTCTGAGGACCCGTAGACACACTCGCCGTCGGCAGGCACTTTTCCACCGGGATGGAGCACCACCACGTCGTTTTTCTGGAGCAGGTCGGTGCTTATCTCTTTCTGGGTCGAGTTGAGGTCGTCAGGGTTTTCGAGAATCGTGCACATGGACGGTGTTAGGGACAAAAGCTTCGAAAGAGCAGTAGATGTGTTACCCTTGGCCTTGGATTCTATCCATTTGCCGAGAGACACAAATATGAAGAGCATGGCAGAAGTGTCGAACAGGACGGAAGCGGGCTTTTGAGCATCATGGAAAATGGCGTTCAAAATGGAGCATGTGGAATAGACGTAGACAGTGGTGGTGGAAACACATATTAGAAGGTCCATGGTACCGTTGCGATGCCTGATGGCTTTGTACGAGTTGATGTAGAACCGTCGAGCAAGCCAGAATTGTATGTATGAGCCGAGACAAAACTCAAACAGAGTCTCGAGAAAGAGGCCGTGATACAGCACAATGGGAGTCCAATGGATGTGCAGTATCATGGCTATCAGCGGCCATATGTGGTGACGGAAGAATATCGGGAACCCGAAAGCCACCATTTTCAGAAACGTCTGTCGCCAGTAGGCTACGTCTCTGACCTTCAGCAGCAGCTCGAGTTGCGATGCGGAATCCAAGTTCGAGTTCAAGATAGCGTCAAATCCGCAGTCCTCTATAACCTCCATGATTTTTCTTATGCCAGTACGATTTGTGTCGTAAACAATCCGTGCTTCCTCGGTAGCCAGCGCCACCTGACAGCTGACAACGCCGTCCAGCTTCATGACCGCGTCTTCGATCGAGTTCGAGCAGTTCGAGCACGTCATTCCGTAGATTTTCAGAGTCAGCGACTCGTTGTCGTTGATAGCCTGCTCATTCTTCGTTTCCAACAGGTTGGCCTCGAACCCACAGTCTTCCACGGCCTCGCACAGCCTGCTAGCCTCACACGTATGTGTCACAGTGGCCTGCTCGGTCAGAAGCGAAACCTGCACAGCCCGGACTCCGTCCACCTTTTTTAGGGCATCCGTCACGGCGTTGACACAAGAACTGCACGTCATGCCTCCAATGGTGACATATGACGTGCGGATTTCTGTAGCCGCGTTCTCCGAGGCTATCACGCTCGCTCCGAAGCCTATATCCTCGACGGCGTGCTGGAGAGCCGACGTCTGGACGGTGTGTGAGTGCTCGACCAGAGCCTCCTCCGTAATTAGGGCCACCTGGACGGCCTCGACGCCGTCTATCTGCCGTAGGCAGTCCTCGACCGCAGCCGTGCACGCCGAGCACGTCATTCCATCGATGTGCAAAGAGGTGCGCACACTCATGGCAAATTCTTTAAATCCGAACAAGGAAAGAATAAATTAAATTTAGAGTTTGTAAATTTAGATCTGACGATTTATTTATCTATTAAATCATGTGAAATTATTTCCGAGACACTGTGGTGTGCAATTTGTACTCGCGCACGGCCAGAAGTGCGCACAGACACAGCACACACGTGACAAAGGAATACAAGAAGGTGGACCAGCACCCGACGTTGTAAGCTTTGATGAGAGTAGGCACGGCCCAGTCGGGGGCCGTACGGATATATGCTGCGTTGTGGAGCGCCTTGGTGATAATCTGGGCGACCTGTTTTTTCGAGACATCGTCGGGAGCGTGGCTCGCAAGCGTAGACCGCATGTAGCTGCCGAGATGCCACTGGAACAGCAGAGAAGCAACGGACGTGCCGAGCGTGGAGCCCGTGGAGCGGAATGCGTACTGGATGGACGTGACGGCAGATTGGTGGTCCTGGGGCACGGACGCGATCAGGGACAGCAGCGTGGTGGTCAACATGGACGCGTACGCGCAGTAGGGGACGGCTGGCAGCGCCATGATGACGTAGATGGAGAGCGGCCGGTCGGCACGGGCCGGCTGGGTACACAGCACCAGTGCCGTCAGACTCAGCACGCCGGCCATGGCGCTCACAATGGAGAAGTTGCGGTACTTGCCCGTCACCTTCATGTAGTAGCCGGACCCGATGGACGAGAAGGACGAAAGGACGATCGACGGGACGAGCCGGTTCCCGACCTGGCCGGTGTCAAACCCGTACACCGTCGACAAGAACACCGGGTAGTAGTAGAGCACGCAGCTGATGTACATTGTGCCGAACCAGTTGGCCAACGAGGAGCCGAGGATGGAGCGGTTTTTGAGCAGCTCGAGGGGCACGATCGGGTCCACGGCAGAGTTTTCTATCTTCACAAAGCTGGCGAGCGACGCGGCAAATGCGACACAGAGCAGGACAGGCCATTTGGACGACTCGAACTCGAACGAGGTCAGCAGAATGAACAAAAACAAAGTGAGAGCAAGACTGAGGATGCCCAGAATGTCCACGCGTCTGAGTTTCTCCCGCCACGTGAGCTGCACCCTAATAATTGGCGGCAGGTTCAAATTGAAAAGACACAGCAGGAAGCAGCCGATGCCGATCGGACACTGGATCCAAAACACCATCCGCCAGCCGTATCGTTTCGCAACCAGGCCGCCAAACGTCCCGCACGCAGATCCCGTGCCGTAGCACAGATTGGCGAGGCCCTGGTACACTCCCCGCTTGCGCAGCGGGACAAGATCGCTCATGGTGATGCTTCCCAGGGTATTTAGACCAGAGGCAAAACCCGACAGAAAACGGCCGACCGCAAAGCCCACGGCCGTCGTGGCCGCCGCGCACTGGAAACAGCCAATCGTAAACACAAAGATACAGCCCAGTATCATGGGTTTGCGGCCAAAAATGTCGGATAGTTTGCCCAACGGCTGGATAATGGAAGACGCCAGTAAATAAGACGTCGCGATCCACGAAAGATACGGAATGGCGTCCAGATCGGACGCGATTTCCGTCATGATCGTCGACAGAATGGTGGTGTCCATCGACGCCAGGAAGGTGAGCGAGAAAATGCACGGTAAAATCACATACAGCTGGCTCTTGGGAACAAGATACTCGTCGGAAACGTCTTGTTCAGAAGCAACGGAGCCGTAGCCGGGATCGAGCTCCTCGGTGAGCTCCTCGGCAATATAGCCGGGCAGCGAGGTCGAGGCGTCGGGTAGGAGCGGCGATTGGGGGGTCGTCATGGAGCGCAGACAGACGGTTTGAGAGCCAGTTTTTTTGGGCCGCAGAAGCGCTCTTTGTGCTTACGTAAGCGGTCCCTCTCTCGAATCATCGACAGTATATTATTATTTATTGTACACGCTACTCCCCGTTGGCAGCAGGCACCGACTGGTCAGTAGGCTCTTGCTTGATCTCGTCGGCAGGCGCCTCCTTCTGCTCCTCCTCCGGCTCCGAGCTCGGCTCGTAGTCGTCACCCCAGTGCGGGTCAGGCTCGACATGCAGATCGAGCCAATTTTTCAGCACTGTACCGATCTTCTTGGCCACCCTGAGCCGCGCAAACTCCGGCTTTTTCAGTAACAACACCAGCACCTTTGCGATGTTTGTCGATTTGAGCACAGCCCGCGAAACAGGCCTGTAGCCCGACAGTTTGTTGACCAGCGGCTCGAGCTCCTTGCCTGTTTTGGCGTAGTCCACAGGCGTGTCTGTTGGAAACGCGAGTTTCTGGATCTGGACCCTTATGTCGCCGAAAAACTTGGTACTTTTCTTGACCTCGTCGACCAGCTCGACGCTGTTCAGCGACGGGATCTCCAGCCCGGCGTCCTCCACGTCAGACTCCAGCCCCCAGTCGCTGTCAAGGTCCTCAACAATCTCCACCTTTGCTTTCTTTCTAGCCCCGTGCGACCCGTTGTGTTTCCTCTTGGTGGACCTTCCATACGCCTCCTCGTCGGAGTCGCTGTCCTCCTCCTCTTCCTCTTCCTCTTCATCTTCTTCGTCTTCTTCCTCGTCTTCCTCCTCCTCATCAGCCTCCTCCACGTAATCCTCGTCCTCCTCCCCCACTCTTCCATAACTGCCATACAACGCAAAGTCCTGCGGCGAGACGTCCTTGTTGTTGGCACACAAATAGGCGTTGGTCAGACTGGAAACCTTGGAGGCACGCTTGGCACGGAAGTTGCCGTCCGAGTCGGGCAATTCACCCTTCTTGACGAGGTACTCCGTGACCATATCGTCGGTCAGAGGCTTGAGATCCTTTTCTGTGCACCAGAAATACTCGTCGTCGCCATAAAACTTGACGCACACGAGTTGCGGTTCGGAGGCGGCACGCCGGCGCTTTCTACCGGGCGCAGAGCCCGGCTTCATGTTGCGTATTTTCTCCGGAAGCTGCTCATAGTCAATTACGCGCGAGGGCCACTCGGGGAACCCTTTTATCTTTGTCAGAACAAGGCTGCCTGGAGGAAACATTGGCACAAAAATAGTGGTGTAGGGGTGCGAAAAGAAGTAGAGACGATCGACGCACAATTACGTTGGCTATTATTGGCCGGCAGAGAAGTCTTGGCAGGCAGAAAGTTTTGGGGTCGGCGAGAATGAGCCGGTGTAATGTTTATGTCTCGGGAACGATGGGAAGAAAAATTGCCTCAGGACCGGATATGATGCAATATATGGGTGCCGGAAACTCGGTTTGAGGCCGGAAATGGAAGCGAGAAGGATTGTTTTTGGTAAAAACGGCAGCCCAAAGAGGGAATGGCCGGAAACAGCCATCACCTCGTCGTGCTACATTGGCCAAATGCAGCACTGAGGGCGATGGCCATCCCCACCATTTGCAGTATTCACCTCCATCTCTTCACGACATGGCCTCTCCCTTTCTTTGCCGGCTTATCTGGGAATTCCGGACCCCCCGGAAAAAGAAAATAATTGCACACCGTTTATTCGTGGTTAGGCAGCAAATTGTCTCAAGTGCATAATATATATACCGAAACGGAAACTCTTTTAAAGAAAAGTTTGTTTTCCAATTAATCTTATAGCTCTTCTTTCACAAGCTGCTTCCTAATTGCCAACCTGATACCTATAATTAATTGAGATGCTACCAGCCGGTGTTATCCTTGTTTTCTGCTTGATCTTCGTCATTGGTAAGTGCTGAATTGGGCTTTATTTACTAACTTTCCAGCTGTGGTCGTCTTTGCGCTCTTTTTGGTCAAGAAGTTCAAGAAATAAGCCATGAGAGTCCGTTCATGTGCTGAGCATGGTTTCATATGTGTTTAATTGATAGACCTAATAATGATCACTAAGATGGAATAGTTTGACAAGTAGCCCACGAGGCCGTCTCGAGACCGAGTCGAGACAGTCGTCGATACCAACGGCCTTGCCCGTTTACGCACACGGCCTCGGTTTGGTCCTGTAGTTGGCCCGCGTAATGGAGCCAACGGATACGTCCCCCAATGCCCGCTACCTGTGACGCCCAAGATCCCGAAACCTCCACCACCATCTGTGGCCGTCGACCCCGGGCTGGTATTTTGAAATTGGATTTTTTCTGCTGGTGTACGGGTGTCTCTGTTTCTGGCTCAATCGGGTAACAATAGCATCCTTTCGATAAATTTGGAATTTTACACATCTTGTTTTCCGAGTTTGGTGGTTTTTCTTCTTTAATAAACCTATAAACACACTTCTCCTTTAAGTAATTGTGAGAAAGCTCTTCCTCTTACGGATAATCAATCGATAAGTGAAAAGTAAGTGCACCATAATTACACACTAACAGCAGTGTCTGAAATGGCCAATCTGAAACAGGAGTCGCAGGCGTCCGAGCAGCCTGACCTCAATTTGCAGCCTCAAAATCCAGAGCTCGATGACGAGGAGGACGAGGACTCCAAGCCCTCCAACAAGAGAGAACGCAGAAAGATCGAAATCAGGTTCATCCAGGAAAAGTCCAGGAGACACATCACTTTTTCCAAGCGGAAGGCAGGTATTATGAAGAAGGCATACGAGCTTTCTGTTTTGACCGGCACCCAGGTGTTGTTACTTGTTGTTTCCGAGACAGGGCTCGTGTACACCTTCACAACGCCTAAGCTGCAACCTTTGGTGACCAAGCCTGAGGGGAAAAACCTCATCCAGGCCTGTTTGAACGCTCCTGAGGAGCCTTCGAACGAGGACGACGACGCGCAGGCCGGCGGCGTCCCCGACACACACGCTCCCCAGGGCCATCCTGCGGCCCAGCATATGCACCCGCAACTGCAACCCCAGCAGCCTCAGCAGCCGCTGCCACCTCCTCCACAGGGCCAGCCCCAGGCAGACCCCTCCCAAGCCGGCCAGCCCCCATACCACATACCCCAGATGGGCAACAATTACCTGAACCCGGACCAGAGCAACTACTACATGGGCTTCAACGGCAACCAGGGTTACAACTGATCACTTTCTAATTAAAGACATTGTCTGTGTAGTTTATATAGCGGTATTGCTTTGCGCAAAATAATCCGAGCTCTCTTTTGTTTGGTATTTTTTCGTTGGTGCACTTTTTAAAAAAAACTTTTATGAACAATACCATCTCCAACCTCTCTGCCGGACTCAGAAACGTCCGCATCAGCCAGCCCGTCAGCCACTCAGACATCCAGAATGAATACGAGAGCCAGACAAACCAGACGCTGGACTCAGAGTCGGTTTCTCGGCTGAAGGAGTTTTTCTCGCAAGGAGCCCCTAACGAGGGTTATACGCTTGTGAGCCACAGGTCTGCGCCAAACGGATTCAAAATCGCCATCATACTATCCGAGCTCGAGTACAACTACAGCACGATTTTACTGGACTTCAACAAGGGCGAGCAGCGCACGCCGGAGTTTCTCGCCATCAACCCGAACGGCAGAGTGCCTGCTCTGATAGACCACACAAACCAGGACCAGCAGGTGTCCATCTGGGAATCCGGGGCCATTATCCTTTATTTGGTGGAGAAAAAACTCAAGGAAGAGGGCTCCTGCTCAATCTGGAGCGATAACCTTGTTGAGCAAAGCCACATCCTCAGCTGGCTGTTTTTCCAGACCTCAGGCCACTCGCCCATGATTGGCCAGGCACTACACTTCAAATACTTCCATTCTAGCAACGTGCCTTCTGCGATCGAGAGATACACCGATGAAGTGCGCCGCGTGTACGGTGTGCTCGAGATGGCCCTTGCCGAGCGTCGCGAGGCTCTGATCATGGAGCTCGACGCAGAAAATGCCGCGTCCTACTCCGCTGGCCTCACGCCGCTGTCCCAGAGCAGGTACTTCGACCACCCAGTGTGGCTCGTGGGCGATCGTGTCACCATTGCAGACCTCTGTTTTGTCACGTGGAACTACGTTGTCGACCGCATAGGAATCGATCTCAAGGCAGAGTTCCCCGAAGTCTACAAGTGGACTAAACAGATGATGAGGCGACCTGCGGTTATCAGGGCATTGAAAGGTAATGAGTAGTAACGACCGAAAATGTATTATCGTAAAAAATGAAAAAAATAAAATAAAATAAAAAAATACTCCCTGTTCACCATGGCCATAGAGAACCCTGCGTTGCAGATGCTCGGCATCAAGAAACTCAAGCTGCCGTCCCGGAACTGGATGATTTTTTGGACCGTCGTGGCTGCCGTTGGAGGAGGAATTGTCTATGACAAGCATCAGCAGTCCGTGTTGCGAGCTCAATACATGGAAAAGGCCAAACACTTCGGAGAGCAGCCGTTTCTGCCCAACCAGCTGCCTCGAAAGCTGCGGATCTATGTTGCGCCGCCTCCAAACGATTTTTTGAGCGAGGGCTTGAAGTATCTGCGTCGCTTTTGCAAGCCTATATTGAATTCTGCCGCCATCGACTTTGATATCTACACTGCTGAAAGACTGGGAGATATTCGCCATGCTGTGTCGGAGGAGATCCGCCAGATCAGACGGAGCAGGCTTCAGACGTCCGCCAGGGAAGAACCAGAGGCCAAAATTGAGCCAGTGGACCCCGAAGCGACGAAACCTTTGAAAGAGTTATTCAGGCCGGCCGATATACTGGGCATTTTTAAATGCACCCAACAGCAGCCGTTGAACTACGAAGATGCCGGCCTATCCCCGGAGGATGCAGGCGGGGTCATCACCATTGGCCGAGGAGCGTTCAAAGAGTACATCAATGGAGTCCATGAAGGATTGTTAGGTCCCTTAGAGAAACCTGAAAAAAAAGAAGAGCCTGTGGATTCTGAAGAACAAAAAGACGAAAAAAAGCCAGAACCAGTTGCACGTCCGTATATCGATCCTGCCGACTATTCGTCTGCTCCGCTTGCGCCAGAACTGGATTTTAATAATCTTAGGGACGAGAACGGCGTTCCATATTTCTTCACGCAGCCAATCCTGGCTCTGCAAAACTACAATGTGGCCGGCTTCACCAAACAGCCAGAAAGAATATACAGATTTTACAACAAACGCTACCAGCTGATTGAGTACAACGAGCGGCTATGGGGACTTATCACGAAAAATTCCCGTCCGTTCACTCCTGAAGACATGAAGCTACTGGAGAGCGAGGAAAACGACTGGCCGCGCAGATTCGTGAAAGAGTCGCGGGAGAAGGGGAGCGAGTGGACACGTGAGTTTGTTGCTGACCCGCGCGTGCTCCAGCTTCTCAAAGTGTATGAGAAGGTTAAAAATCCGGGTGAGTGATGTATATATAACAAAAAATGACGATTCAACGGGTCTAGTAAAATAAATTTTAAAAAAAGAGTGCTAACTCTGAGGATCGAACTCAGGACCTTCAGAACTTCAGTCTGACGCTCTCCCAACTGAGCTAAGTCAGCAAACTCAATGAAAACCGAGCCGTTGTTGTTAAGTGGGTCGATAGGTCAATCCTAACTCCCTCGTGTTTCCTGGACAGCTTGCAAATCCAAGCTGAACCCATCATATTACCTAACTTTTTCTATCACTTCCATACTGTTCACCAAAACAGATGCAGTCTTTCTCAATGTCACTACTCCCAGCCACGGTCTCCCATTTTAAATGTCTAAAAATTAAATTTATTTCTCTATCCTCATTTCGTAAGGGTCTATCTGGAATATTTTATCCGGGTTCAGCAGAAGATGAGGATCCAGAGCCAGTTTTAGCCGTCTCATCGTGTTCACAGCATCAAGGCCCAGCTCCTGTTCCAAAAACTCTCTCTTACCAATCCCTACACCGTGTTCTCCGGAAACTGTTCCCTCATTTTCAATTGCCCGCTTCACCATATTGTGCACCACCTTTTCTGCCACCGCTCGTTTTTCGGGCGGGAAAATAACCAGTGCATGGATGTTGCCGTCGCCGACATGTCCAACAACCGTCGTTAAAAGCCCATTTGACTCGATATCGTTCACTGTCTCGGTGATAACTGTGGGCAGCTTCGAAATAGGAACGGCAACGTCTGTGGGCCAGGCCTGAGCGTTGGGGATCATTTTTTGAGCCCAGTCGATCGACGTCCACAGTTGCACTTTGCGCGCTCTCCAAATCTCGTCTTTTTCGGCCTGATCAGAGGCCACCTCCATGTTAAAGCCCCCGTTCTTTTTGCAAATCTGCCTCACGATTTTGATCTGGTCATTCATGGTGTTTTTTGAGCCTCCGAGCTTGAATAACAGTAAATTCTTGTCGCTCCATTTGCGGCCCTCGCTGGCCCCCATTTCGGCAAAACAGCGCATCTGACGGTCGTCCATGAGCTCCACCGCGTTCAACGGCAACCCGCGGCGGAAAAGCTCCGTCACAGTCTGCGCTGCTTCCGACAATTTGTTGAAGTTGACTATTGCCACCACCTCGTTTTCTGGCTGCACTGCAAGCTTTAGTGTGGCCTCCACAATGATCCCAAGGGTGCCCTCGCTGCCTACAAAAAGCCCCGTCAGGTTGTAGCCAGCAGAAGATTTTCTAGGCCGGTTCTTGGTCTTGATCACGGTCCCGTCGCTCAGCACCACCTTTAGCCCAATCACATTGTCTTTCATCGTCCCGTACCTGGTGGCCCGCGTGCCTGAGCAGTTAGTGGCAACCATTCCGCCAATACACGCTCCTGGTCCCGGATCCGGTCCAAACATCAGGCCGTACTCGTCAAGATACGCATTCAAGTCCTGCCAGCCAACGCCTGGTTGCACAACAACATCAAGATCCTCCTCGTGAAGCTCCAACACTTTGTTCATGCGACTGACGTCAATGCAAATGCCCCGTCTGGTCGGGATGAAATGGCCTTCGATAGACGTTCCGCCAGAGTACGGAACCATAGGTATTCGGTACTTTGAGCAAATTTTCACCACGGAGACAACTTCTTGCACGCTCTCGGGATATACAACAAGGTCGGGACGCTCTTCCTCGGTCGGCTTGTGGAAATTCGACGAATTGTCTGAATGTAATGCCAGCTCCCCGTCTGAAACGGACGTCTGGTCTGGACACAACAGCTGACAAATCTCCTTCACTGCTACTTGGACAGTACTCTCAGATGCATAGATAGGCGACTGGCTCAGATCACTGAGTGGTGTGGTTGCTTTTGGCGGAAATACGTCCATTGGTGGATAACTTCTGAAATACTGGTATGTGCCATAAGAACTGGCAATCCCGACAACTCCCACAAAAGCAGCCATCTTCAGTCCCAGCGACAGATTTCCAGAAGCTCTCTGAGAATAGTGCCGTGTGAAAACACCCCGGGATTTAGTGCCAAAGTGTCTGATAAACATGGACGAACTGATAAGAAAATCCCGGGCTGTGCTCTTTATTTTTTGCACAATTTTCCACCAATAACTTCTGCATGGGTATATCCGCTCCAATCAAACAGGTTCTCGCAAAGTTCCCGCTGGTGGTGTACCCGTCGGAAAACAAGGACGTGGAGATGCCGGCAACGAAGCTGGCGTTTCGAAACAGCCACGAGTCGTGCAATACCTTCAACCTAGGCGTATACAACGTGGTGCCTCTGTCTTTTGACAACAACGTCGCAGCGTCGCTCGACCCGGTGTGTTTCTACTGCATGCTGCTTCTGGCATACAAGCAGGGCTACAAATTGCCACAACTGGACGATAACGGCTCTGGGAACTGTATTTCCGTGCTGTCCTACCACAGCGCCGTGGACGGCCAACTTCCAATTCTTGTGGAGGACGAGGACGATAGAAAAGAACGCAAATTGCGCAGAAAGATCCGTTCTGCAGCCACCATTGAGAAATTCAATCTATCAACGGTATCGAACCCAAAAGAACTCATGTATATACAATTGGTCGATACTAGACTATACGACTACTTCACTGCCAAAGTGCTGCGGATCTCGGCAACGTCCATCTACAGTCAGTCCAACACGCCCTTCAATTCCGCTCTGGGCCATCTCGTGAGACGAAACAGCTTCTATCTGCGCAATCCAGCCATTTCTGCCCAATACACGGACTCTGTTCATCTACCTCTCAAATACACTGCCCAAGCCATACAAAACGAGCACGACCGCTGCGACCGCGAGGGAAAGCAGCTCCTCGGGTGGTTTGAGACATTGCTCGAGGACGAGCTATTTTTCGACAAACCCGGCGTGCTGGACTTCAAGCTGGCCGCCTATATCTATGCTCTGATGAATATCGAGGACGTTGAGCTCGAGTATCCGAAATTGAAGGCTCACTGTCGCAGAATCATAGCAGGCGTCATATAGATCATTTCCATGGGTTGTCGTCGTCCTCGGCCTCCCATGTTTTGTACGCAATAGACGTTGGCACCGTGAGTTCCTTGAATAAATCTGTACCTGGGTTTTCCAACTCTGAGCCTCTTCTTTCTTGGTTTTCCTGGTCGGTGTATTTGTCATAAAGGTCCTCGAGGTCGTCAATGACCTGAATCGGCAGAAGCGGCTGGTGGAGCCGGATTTTCTTCTGGTCGGAACCGTATTGGTGCAGCAACTCGAGCTGGCGTGGAAGCACCACCGGAAACACCTGGCCTGGGTTTAAAAACAACTTTTCGGAGCCAGCATAGTACGCCTTTTGACGGCAGGCCGTAGAGTTCTGCTTCAAGTGCGTTTTCAGGTTCTTTGGGAACTTCTGCTCTGTGATCTCGTATCTATATTGCTTGACAACGTGCAGCAACTGCTCGGAGCTCAGCACGTCGAATCTGTTCATGATACTCTTCAGCAAATCCAGATCTTCTGCTGTGAGCCCGCTCATCACCTGTAACCATTCCAGCAGTTCGACGAGCGGAAGAAAATGGTGTTGGCCGATTTTGTACAGCGAATTGTAGTAAAACGTCCCGTCCATCGGGTCCTGCTTGTTGTTGTGGAAACGAGCGACATTGGTGAATTTTGTCTCAGTTCCAACGATGCTTTCTGGATAGCTGTCGTCGTTGAAGTCTAAAGTTTCGGCCCGATACGGGACCAGATTGTTAGCTCTGAGCCAGTCCTGGATGTATGACATATTTAGTCTGATCTGCAGCGCCTTGACACGCGTATTGTACTTCTTGTTGGCTAGAACTCTGTTGAAGACAGAGCTTCCGAGCCAGTACAACACTGCGGCAAAGCATTGCTGTTTGTACACGTCGTTCACGTGATGAAGCTCTAGAACGTAAACCAGTGCTCCCAGCGTTTGTATAACTTTCAATGGCGACGGTTTCATCTGCTGTTCCAACGACGGAGGATACAGCATTTCGAGGATCTCGTCGTAGGTGGATTTCAGAGCCACTTTCTGTTTGAACACTCTCCATTGCGCCTTGTACACGGTTTCCAGGTCTGGAACACTGGAGTAGTCCAGAATGCACGGCTCCAGTAGCGGCTCCAGCTTGGCGTCCATCACGAATGCCAGCTGGAAAATCAGCGACTGCACGGTGGATATCAGGTCCTGGAGC